>NC_057378.1:1200000-1556152 GCF_016906535.1 Rhizoctonia solani
AGTGTATTACTGTTCAGCAGGCAACACAAGGTACAAGCAAAGTAGTATAAAACCTAGATGTCAGTCTCTGGAACTCGCTGTAATTTAATTGAGAATTATAGAAATTTATTTTCTTGTATCCAACAGTAGACAAGGGGGTAAAGGCATTGTGGAAGCACCAAACACTTAGCAGACAGCCAGGAAGTCTTGGCAGGGTTGCACTTAAGCTGGTTCTAGGTTCCCTGTATAGGTTGGGACTGTCCTAGAGGCTATATGCGCCAAACTTAAGAGCTTTAGGCTAATTTACTATGTATGATACTTAAAGAGATCAATAGAAGTTTTTAAGATTCACACAGGCTGAGAGAGGATGGTAAAATGTGATGCATTCAAAAGGTCAGTTCAAGGGGCTATTTATACCCTTAGAGGCCTGTGATTACTATATACAGTAGGGTAAGATACATGACAAGATGAAAAGAGATGAGATGTTAAGTGAGAGCCTGTCTCATAAAGCCATGCCTTATAAGAGTTAGCCTCCAGTTCTAAGAATATCCTTCCCCTCACTAAGACACTCTAGGAAAAGGCTGAAACAAGCTGTGCTCTTAGTGAGGCCCAGACCTTCCTCTTAGCTACTTGGGTTGGTAGCTTCTGGAAAGCAGAGTGCTTACTTAAGAATAGTTAGTTAGACTCAAGTTATTAAGTCTTCCCTTCAAGGAACTGTTTCTCCCTTAATACCTCAAGTATTTACATGATTAAAAATAGTAGAAATATGTTACAACCTCCTTACCTATACCACTGGATTCGGACGATTTCTCTGATATTTCTACTATTTTTTACGAACTCTTTATCTTTACTTTTTTGATCACGTGATCTCGGCGCTTATTATGCCAAGGTGCCGCGCCAAGATACCGTGCCAAGGGCACTTAGGGGAAATCCACGCTTCTGCGCAGCCCGCAGCATGCTTCTCTTTTTTCACATGTAGTCTTCTATTCACACACGCACAGACCACATGTAGTTAGTATCTTTGTCTATATATACAGCAGGGAAATCAACTTGGAAACCCCAAGTTGATTTTACCTTGTCTCTTACTCATTAGAGAAGGTAGCCAGCCAGCTAAGTAGCAGGCCCCCTAAGTAGTTCACACGCTCACCCCTTACATTGACCTACCACACCTCCCAGGCCTAAGGCCCCATTGTCCTCAGTAGATAGTAGTAGACTGCCTTAAGCAGTAGTAGTATAGCCTAGGATAGTAGATTACATAAGTTGCCTGTAGTAGTATGGCCTTAAGTGCCCGTTCCCACTAGCGTGTACCCACCTTACAGTGGTGTACAACAAAATAACAGAAAAATTCAAGGAATATTTCTATGTACTTTACAAGTGTTTGTCTACACTAATTTCAAGGCCAAATCATGTTTGCTTTGCCGTTCTTTACTATTTTATCCTGTTCCATAACAAGACGCTTACTGAAATGGGAAAAAGCCATAAAGAGAAGGTGCGCGCATACTTAATATTGTATTTGCTTTACTCAAAGAGGGTTTTAGGTTGTGTCTGTTGCAGCATTATTGCTCCTCCAGGAGTACAACCAACTAAACAACAAATTTCAAGTGCTCTCAAGCCTTTTCTTATATGCATCTGGAGTTTTGCAACAAGGCATCTCTGTGATCTCAAGCTACAGGAATTCAACTAGTTATTCCAAACTCATAGCTTGCCCAAACTTTGCTGCCAATGTTGAAAATACTCCAGGATGCATGACTGTGGTCAAGCAACATAAAGCTGGAACTCTGT
Source organism: Rhizoctonia solani (assembly GCF_016906535.1). Taxonomy (NCBI): domain Eukaryota; kingdom Fungi; phylum Basidiomycota; class Agaricomycetes; order Cantharellales; family Ceratobasidiaceae; genus Rhizoctonia; species Rhizoctonia solani. Next base: position 1,201,762 of record NC_057378.1, read on the forward strand.
TCAACCTCTTGCAAGCATGCCAACAGATGCTACGCAAAATTGCAGCAGAGCGCCCAATGGCAGTTGTATACAACAATATAAATATATACTTTATGTTGTAGACACAATCAATACCAGGGAATTTATTCCCATTTTCTTGAATTTAAACAAAGGCAATTGGACAACATTTTTGATCACATGATCTTGGCACTAGTATCATACGCTAAGCGCCAAGCCACGTCCCCATCTGCGCTTAATCAAGCACATGTAGCCACCTCCACCAATGACATCATCATGACATGTATGCATGAGTAAGGCCAACTGCAGAATGGGGTTCTTATTGGTTATAGTTTTGCATATTATGTATTTGTAAATAGTTCTCCTCTGTAATATATAAGGAGGCCAACCAACCATGGTAACACCCAGGTTGATTACCTCTTGTTGCATCATTACATTGTACAAGGGCCTTACAGCCCAGTAAACACCTAGTTACACGCCTTAAGCGTGAATCTCACTGTACATATGTAGTTTTCCACCACCTTATAGCGTGTGGACATTGTAGTTAGGTAGCTTGTTGTTGCAGGTAGCACTCTCACTGCCTTAAGCGGTTTTTACTTAGTTCTATACGGCCACAAGCGCCTGCTGCCTTGACGCCCCTTAAGGACATCTAGGACACTAGGTAATTGACCTTACGTTGGTTGCAAACCGTTCTGCACCCCCACCACTAAGCATCAACAAACAAGAAGGGTACCTGTACTAGCACAAGCAAAATCACATGATCAGGGCTACCTTGCGGGACAGAATAATCAAAAGTCCCCCACCCCCATGTAGTAGCAAATTACTATAAGGCAGACTACCCCTATTGTCTGCATACCACACAGTTGCTGCACCTTTTGCTAGCAGACCCAGACAGCAGATACACCCACTTGCAGAGACTAGGTACTACATCATGCCCGCCCATGGCAGTGATTAGCTACACTTACTGTTCAACGCTAGGTTGTTTGACACAGGGTCTTAGCGTACAACGCAATAACGCGCTCATAAGTCCTGACAAAGGCACATACTAGCTCCCCCCATCTTCCACCATTCTCTCCTGAACCCCCATGCACTCTTCTTCACAGGCCTCTCTCCACGCTGGCCGCTCCTATCCCCCACACTCCATGGCAACCCACTCCAGGACATCCTCTTGAGCCCAATCCCCCTTCAATCAGGGATACATGGAACCCCAACTTCTGCCAACCACCACCATCAAACTTGGCAAAGTATCCCTCAAGCGCGTCACACGCCTCCTCCTTGGCCTTCTCAGCCACATCAAATGGCTCAAAAGGGACATTGCCAAAATCAAGGAAGCAGGGGTCAAGACCCAGACCAACGTTGAGAACATTTCCCAAACTGTCAATGTTGTCAAGGATGGGCTTAGAAGCCTCCAACTCCAAGGACCCCGCACACCTGAGGGTCCCCAGCCCAAGCCTGTGGAAGAAATGCCACGCCCCTTACCAAAAGCCAAGCCTATTGGATTGGCTAGTGGGCTCCCATTCTGGTCCAAAGGAACCCAGGCTCCCCCAGCCTTTGCTCAACCAGCCCCAAGAAGAGTTGCACCCCTGCAAGTTTCATCTCCCCCTCCGTCTCTGCATCTCCAATCCCCAATTGGAGCCCCTGCCCCTCATCCACCAGCTCCAGTTGCTGCATACCCTGCCCTGGTCAAAGTAGACCACCCAGATGCCTATACCAGCAAAATTGGGAGTGAGGCCAAACAATGGCTCACAAGGATGCTGGCCTGGACCTGGCTAAACTTGCGCATGTTCCCCACGGACCAAGAGGTCTTATTGTTCCTTTTAATGAACATGAAGGATTCCGCAGGAGCATGGGCTCACCCACACCTTGACCAGCTTGGGTCACACCAAGCCATCATCCAAACAGTCAAGGGTTTTAAATTGGAGTTCCTGGCAGCCTTTGGCAACCCTGATGCCACAAGGGCTGCCAAGCAGAAAATCACCACTCTCACTCAATCTGGCACATGCATGGATTACATCACAAAGTTCAGAACCTTAGCTATGGAACTGGACTGGAACAATGCGGCCCTCAGAGGCCAATTTGCCCGCGGCCTCCACTGGGAGGTCAGTCAACAAATTGCCACCTGCAAGCATTGCCCCTGTACCCTCCTTGAGCTACAAAATGTAGCACTTGTCATTGACAATGCTCTCTGCAAAGAGCATGCTAGCCACCCACCAAGGGACAATAAGCCTAGCAAAGGACCCAACCCCGCAAGGGGGACAAGTACTGGCCAGTCAACCACCAGTTCAAAGAAACTTTCCAATGACCCCAACTTTGTATTGGAAGAGGAAAGGAATTGCTGCTGCGCCGCAGACACCTGCATCAAGTGCGGCAAAATGGGCCACAAGTTTGCGGAATGCTGCATGGGCTGGAAGGCTACCCCTATCAAGGACAAGGGGAAAGCCAAAGAGACCGCCAAGATGGGCAAAGACTCTGAGTACCAATTGGGAAAAGAGTAAGGGTACCTGCTGCTGCGCGCAAGGACCCCAAGGACTCTGGTTGTGTGGAAATTTGTGATATATCTAGTAGCTCAAATAGAATCTCACCACTCTTCACAATTTCAATCACACTGGAGAAACAAGCGGAACCATTAGAAGTCCTGATAGATTCAGGCGCCACATCCTCCTTCTTACACCCCCGTACTGCAGAACTACTCCACCTTCCACTCATTAACCTTCCCACACCCTGTACTGTTACTATGCTTGATGGGTTGAGCCCCCAGGCTGGCAAGATTTGGAAGAAGGCCAATATGACCTTCCTATTTGATGGCAAACAAATGACCAAAACCTTCCTGGTTTATAATACCGGAACACACACTGCTATCTTAGGAATCAAATGGCTGGAACAAAATAATCCCAAGATTGACTGGAACTCCCAAACTCTCTCCTTTCCCCATGCACCACCAGAACACGCGGTCATTGCCAAAGAAGAAGAAGCTGATCAAAACCCCCTTGAAGGAGTACCCCCTGAGTACCACCAGTATGCCAAGGTATTTGGGGAAGAAGAATTCAACAAGCTTCCCCCACATTGGCACTATGACATTGGGATAGAACTCACAGAAGAAGGCCCCCTTAATTTGCCTCTATATAGCATGACTGACGCCTAATCTGCCACACTCAAAGATTGGCTCAGGGATGAACTCAAGGCAGGGAAAATCCACCCTAGCAAATTGTCCATCAGTTCCCCTGTCATGTTTGTTCCCAAAAAGGATGGTTCTTGCCGCTTAGTAGTCAACTACTGCCGCCTTAACAATTGGACCAAAAAAAACGTCTATCTGCTACCCTGTCCTGATGACCTCATGGCCCAACTCCGCGGTGCCAAGGTTTTCACCAAATTGGACTTACAATGGGGATACAACAATGTCCAAGTTAAGGAGGGTGACAAATGGAAAACTGCCTTTTGCACTAGGTATGGACTCTATGAATCCCTGGTAATGACCTTTGGCCTAACAAACGCTCCTGCCACCTTTCAACACTTCATGAACAAGCTGTTCAAAGACTTGTTGGATGTATGCGTCATCATCTACCTTGATGATATCCTGATCTACTCAAAGGATGATGCAACCCACACCCAGCACATCCATGAGGTTCTACAGTGTTTGATGGAAAACCAGTTGTTCTGTAAGGCCTCCAAATGCACCTTCCATGTCACCTCAGTGGAGTACTTGGGAATAATTGTATTGGATAAGGGTTTCAGCTTGGACAAGCTCAAAATCCAGGCTGTCCAGGAATGGCCTACGCCCACCAAAGTCAAAGAAGTCCAATCCTTCCTAGGGTTTGCAAACTTCCTCCGCCAATTTGTTGCCAACTTCAGTCGCATAGCTTGGCCATTACACAACTTGGTGAAGAAGGACACGCCCTGGAAATGGGAGACTAAGGAGGAAGGAGCCTTTCAGGGGCTGGAGGATGCCATCACCAATGCTGTTACACTCTCAAAAATTATACCATCAGACCCGCCTATTTTTTCTGTTATTTTTACTATTTTTACGGACTCTTTATCTTATGTTTTTAAATCACGTGATCTCGGCGCTTATTGTGCCAAGATGCCGTGCCAAGATGCCGTGCCAAGGGCGCTTAGGAGAAATCCACGCTTCTGCGCAGCCCGCAGCACAATTCTTATTTCCACCATGTACTTCTTTTTCTCACGCGCACAGACCATGTAGATAGTGCGCCCTTGTCTATATATACAGCAGGGAAATTGCTTGGAGACCCCAAGTTGATTTTACCTTGTCTCTTACTCATTAGAGAAGGTAGCCAGCCAGCTAAGTAGCAGGTCCCCTAAGTAGTTCACACGCTCACCCCTTACCTTTACCTACCACACCTCCCAGGCCTAAGGCCCCATTGTTCTCAGTAGATAGTAGTAGACTGCCTTAAGCGGTAGTAGTATAGCCTAGGATAGTAGATTACATAAGTTGCCTGTAGTAGTACGGCCTTAAGCGCCCGCTCCCACTAGCGTGTACCCACCTCACAGTGGTGTACAACATTGTAAAATCAACTTTCTGTAGGCTTTTGATTGACAACAAGAGGACCTCCAGTACTAGCACAAGGGAAATCACATGAACGGACTTGCCTTTTGCTATTCATAATCAAACTAGCATTGGTCCCACGTAGTACCAAATTGCTATAAGGCTGACAGGCTCTGATTGCCCGCATACCCTGAGTTTTGCCGGAACTCTGCAAGTAGCGCTCCTAGACAGCTGAAATACCCGCTTGCAAAAAACCCGCACATATCACAATTGCCAGACCTGTTGATTTGCTGTAGGGATTGTTCAACACTAGGTACTTGATGCAAGGAGTTAGCAAATAACACCTTGCATAAAAACCGCTCATAAGTCCTGTATCAGGCACCTATTCCCCCCTTGCCATCTCAGACATTCCATCCACACGCTCTGGCGCCCCCCACCCACACTCCTGTCCTACCAGTTGCTCCAGCCGTTGTTTTGTGGCAGCCAACTCCCAACCACCCACTTGCAGCCCATCACCTGCTCCGCAAGACTTGCCCGGAATGGAACCAGAGCCGTCCCTTGGCGCTCTCCTTGAGGCTATCCAAGCCCTCACCCTCCAAGTTGGGTCCCTCCAGGACCAAGTCAAATCCCAAGGCAAGTGTTGTACGCCAACTATAAGGTTGGGTACTTGCTAGTGGGTGGGCGCTTACGGCCGTACTACTACTGACAGGGGTGATCTAACTATCTAACTAGGCTATACTAATACCGCTTAAGGCGGCCTACTACTTCTATACTACTGCGAGGGGGCCTTAGGCCTGGGAGGTGTGGTGAGTAAGGTAGAGGTGACGCTACTAGTGACTAAGGGGGCCGGCTACTTAGCTGGCTGGGTATCCTCCTCAATGAGTATGAGACGAGGTAAAATCAACTTGGTGTCTCCAAGCAATTTTCCTGCTGTATATATAGACAATACTACTAACTACATGTGGTCTGTGCGTGTGTGAATAGAAGCCTACATGTGAAAAGAGAAGCGTGCTGCGGACTGCGCAGAAGCGTGGATTTCTCCTAAGCGCCCTTGGCACGGCATCTTGGCGCGGCATCTTGGCATGAATAAGCGCCAAGATCATGTGATTGAAAAACATGAGATATCAAGTCCGTAAAAAATACTAAAAATAATAGAAAATTCAGGCGATTCTAATGGTATATGTTAGGAGTTTATAACATCTTCCCATCATAGGGACAATCATCAAGGGCAAGGGCCATCCTCCAACCACCATTCCGGCCTTAACAGCCAAATTCAAGGAGGCATTTGCTGACCCCAATGCTAAGAGGGCAGCCGCCAGAAAAATTGCCACATTAACTCAGACAACCACCACGTCTGAGTATGTCACAGAATTCCGCAATCTCATAGCAGAACTTGACTGGAACAAGGAGGCGTACATTGCCCAGTTCACACGCAGCCTTCACTGGAAGGTCAAGGAGCTCCTATCCACCAAGGATAACATTCCCAAAGAGCTTGAGGCAATTTTTGCGGCCTCAATCAAGGTTGACAACACCCGCCGCAAGAATGAGGAAAACCGCCCAAAAAAGGCACCTGCCAAGTCCCTGGCCACCGTGGCCACCTTCACTTCCACCACCACGCCCAGGGTTTGTCTATCAGAGGACCCCAACTACGTTACCCCAGAAGAAAGGGACCATTGCTGCGCATCTGGGCTATGCATCAAATGCGGTCAGAAGGGACATGGGATCAAACAGTGCCCCAACGGCTGGAAGGCCACAGCCAAGGAGGCCGCCAAGATTGGAGAAGTTGAGTTGGAAAAAGAGTAAGGCCAAGAGCTGCCATCAAGCCCTTGGTCTCAAATATAGAATTGCATGTACAAGTATCAGAATTTGTAAATATTGCCGCAGACTCAAACAGAAAACCCCTACTATTTCTGAACTTGATACTGCGTGACTACCCAACGGAACCCATCAAAACCCTTATTGACTCTGGCGCCACTTCCAATTTTATTTCCCCCTCTCTGGTAGAAAAATTAAAAATACCAAAAACCCAACTTGAAAATCCACAAGTTGTGAGAATGTTAGATGGTACCATTTCACAGACTGGTTGCATATGGTATCAGGTTCAACTCATGGTCTTGGCCAATGGCCATCCCCACACCATACCCTTCCTTGTCTGCCCCATTGGCAATACCCCTGCTATTCTAGGAATGACCTGGCTCACATCAGAATCTCCCCTCATTGACTGGCAACAGGGACTTGTCACGTTCCCTGAACAAGTACAAATTGCCTCTGAGGAAGAAGCTGACCCAGACTCCATAGCAGACTTGCCCACTCAATACCGGGAGTTTGCTAGAGTGTTTGGCAAAGAAGAATTTAAGGTACTGCCCCCACATTGGGAATATGACATTGCAATCAATCTAGTTCCAGACGCCAAGCTCTCCCCCAGTCCACTCTATGGCATGACAGATGCGGAATCAAAAGCCCTTAAACAGCACATTGAGGAAGAACTGGCCACAGGAAAAATTTGACCCAGTACTTCCTCCACGGGCGCCCCGGTCATGTTTGTTAAAAAAGCAGATGGTTCCCTTAGGCTGGTTGTGGATTACCAAAAGCTCAACAAGGTAACCCACAAAAATGTCTACCCACTTCCAAGACAAGACAACCTCATGGCAAAACTACAACACGCCAAGATATTCACCAAGCTTGACCTACGCTGGGGTTATAATAATGTGCAAATCAAAGAGGGAGACAAATGGAAAACGGCTTTCCGCACCAAATATGGTCTATTCAAATACTTAGTCATGCCCTTTGGTCTTACCAATGCTCCCACCGCATTTCAGCACTTTATGAATGACCTATTTAGGGATCTGATTGACGTAACGGTGGTAATTTACTTAGACAACATCCTCATCTTCTCAGAAAAACCAGAAGATCATCCGGCCCACGTCAGAGAAGTCCTGTCTTGACTAATGAAGAACCAGTTGTTCTACAAATTGTCAAAGTGTCATTTCCATGTTACCACAGTAGACTACTTGGGCATTGTCATATCTCCTGCTGGCTTCTCCATGGATCAGAAAAAGATTGAGGCAGTCACATCATGGCCTACTCCCAGAACGGTCAAACAGGTCCAGGCCTTTCTAGGATTTGTAAACTACCTTTGTTGGTTCATTCCAAACTTTAGCTCAGTTGCATGTCCCTTGCACAACCTCACCAGAAAGGAAACTCCCTGGTTGTGGGGAACCTTAGAAGAAGCATTGTTTCAGGATTTAAAGTCCCTTGTAACCAAGTCTCCGGTATTGATCCATTCTAACCCCAACCTGCCCTACTACCTTGAAATGGACGCATCAGGAGTAGCAATGGGAGCCATACTCAGTCAACAAGGCCCAGACAATTGCCTACACCCCATTGCCTATATGTCTAAATTGTTTTCAGGAGCAGAAGCAAACTATGACACCCACAACAAGGAGCTTCTGGCTATCATTAAGGCGTTAGAAGAGTGGCGGATATTCTTGGAAGCTACGGACAAACCAGTACAGGTTTTCACAGACCATTGTAACCTAGAATACTGGATGCAGGCACAGACGTTCAATTGCAGACATGCGCAATGGCAACTTTTCCTGAGCAACTTCAACTTTGAGATCCATTATTGCCCAGGGAAACAGTTGGGAAAACCAGATGCCCTCTCCAGGAGATTGGACTATGTGGATTCTCCCCCAGAACCAGAGGTCATGTTACAACCAGAAGTCTTTGTGTTATAACCTCCTTACATATACCATTGGAATCGCCTGAATTTTCTATTAATTTTAGTATTTTTTACGGACTCAATATCTCTTGTTTTTCGATCACGTGATCTCGGCGCTTATTATGCCGAGATGCCGCGCCGAGATGCCGTGCCAAGGGCGCTTAGGAGAAATCCATGCTTCTGCGCAGCCCGCAGCACACTTCTCATTTGCCTTTTGTACTTCTTTCTCTCACACGCACAGACCATGTAGATAGTGTGCTTTGTCTATATATACAGCAGGGAAATTGCTTGGAGACCCCAAGTCAATTTTACCTTGTCTCATCTCATTGAGGAGGACCCATCCAGCCAGCTAAGTAGCCAGCCCTCAGTAGTATCAGTAGTTACCCCCTTACCTGCGCTCACCACACCTTCAGGCCTAAGGCCCCTTTGTAATTAGCACCCATTGGAAGCCCGCCTTAAGCGGCATTAGTATAGCCTTAGATACATAGTTAGATAAGCAGTGTCTGTATTAGTTACGGCCCTAAGTGCCCATCACTAGCGTGTACCCACCTTACAGTGGTGTATGACATTGTAAAATTGACTTGTAGTAGGCTTGATTGACAAGGAGAGGATCCCCTGTACTAGTACAAGGGAAAAAACCAGATTGGACTCGCCTTTTGTCTTCAATAATCAAACAGACGTTGGTCCCTGGTAGTACCAAATTGCTATAAGGCAGACGGACTCTAATCCCCCGCATACCCCAAGTTTTGCCGGAACTCAGTAGTCAGCGGCCCTAGACCGCTGAAATACCCACTTGCTGAAAACCTGCCCATATCACAACCGCCAGGTCTGTTGATTTGTTGTAGGGACAGTCCAACACTAGGTACTAGACGCAAGGGCTTAGCGCCAGGATACTACAAAAAAACCGCTCATAAGTCCTGATAAAGGCACTATCTCCCCCACACCGTTTTCATCATTCCCTCCACCCGCTCTGGAGTCCCACACCCATACTCCTGTCCCTCTAGCCGCTCCTCCCGTTGTTCCATTCCAACCCATTCCCAACCGCCCTCTCGCAGCGCATCTCCCACTCTGCAAGACTTGCCAGGGATGGAACCGGAACCGTCCCTTACTGCTCTCCTCAAGGCTGTCACAGCCCTCACAGCCACCGTTGGGTCCCTGCAGGACCAGATCCAATCTCAAGGTCAGCAGCTTGTTGAGCTTAAAGCCATATGCAAGGAGACCGCCAACTTACTTGGCAACAAGGATCAAGGAGGACCCCAAGTCCAAGCCCAGCCTGGCCCATTGACTGGGCCTGTCACTCCCCCCACGCATACAGGAGGAGAAGCGCACACTCCAGGAACGGTTAGGCCTGGACTCAAGGCCCCTTTCCGCCCATCCAGAGGAACGGGCTTTGACTCAGAAGAAGAGGAAGATCCCAGGCAAGCCCCCAAGAGAGAGCCTTGCGACACGCCTAAGCGGAGCCTCAGCTCCCTTACCCCATTCGACTCAGGGTCCAGTGTGAAGCAACCCAAAATGGAGCTCCCCGATCCATACAAAGGAGACTCTAGGGGAAAGAAGGCAACCCAGTGGCTAGACCGCATGCTACTGTGGGTTGCACTTCATCAAGACCAATTTGATGAAGAAGAACAAATGATTGTGTGGATCCTCTACCACATGACTGACAAGGCTGCCGACTGGGCTCTCCCTATCATAGGGACCATCATCAAGGGCAAGGGAAACCCCCCTACCACCATCCCAGCCTTAACAGCCAAATTCAAGGAAGCATTTGCGGACCCAGATGCCAAACAAGCCGCCGCTAGGAAGATTGCCGCGCTTACTCAGACAACCACCACGTCTGAATACGTTACCAAGTTCTGCAATCTTATGGCAGAACTTGATTGGAACACTGAGGCGTACATTGCCCGGTTCAAGCGCGGTCTTCACTGGAAGGTGAAGGAACTCCTGTCCACCAAGGACAATTTCCCAGACAACGACCTTGAGGCTATATTTGCTGCCTCCGTCAAAATAGACAACATTCATTGGGAAAACAAGGAGAACCAACCCAAGAAAACCCCCGCTAAGTCCTTGGCTACCACAGCCACTACTTCCACCACCACTCAACGGGTCCGCTTATCAGAGGACCCTAACTACGTCACTCCGGAAGAAAGGGACCGCCGCCGCGCATCTGGACTATGCGTCAAATGCGGCCAGAAGGGGCACGGAATCAAGCAATGCCAAAATGGATGGAAGGCAACCCTCAAAGAGACCGCCAAGGTAGCAGAAGAGGAAGGGTTGGGAAAAGACTAAGGCCAAGGACTACCGTCAAGCCCCTGGCCCCTAAATTAGATGTGCATGTATCAGATTGCGACTTTGTATCTTTGGCTCTGGACTCCAATAAAAAGCCCTTATTATTCATCAATCTTGAACTGCACAACTTCCTGACGGAACATCTCAGAACCCTCATTGACTCAGGAGCCACATCAAACTTCATTTCCCCCTCAATTGTGGAAAAATATAAAATCCCAAAAACCCAACTCAAAAATCCACAAGTTGTGAGAATGTTAGATGGTACCATTTCCCAGACTGGTCGCATTTGGCACCAGGTCCACCTCACGGTTTTGGCCAATGGCCATCCCCACTCCATTCCTTTTCTTGTGTGCCCCATTGGTAATACCCCAGCTATCCTTGGCATGACCTGGTTAACAGCAGAAGCTCCGCTCATAGATTGGCAACAGGGACTAGTCACATTCCCTGAACAAGTTCAGATTGCCTCCAAGGAAGAAGCAGACTCTGACCCTTTAGCAGACCTTCCCCCTCAATACCATGAGTTTGCCAAAGTCTTTGGCAAGGAAGAATTTAAGGTCCTCCCTCCACACAGGGAGTATGATATCTCTATAGACCTTGTTCTGGATGCCAAACTGTCCCCTGGCCCCATATATGGCATGACTGACGCAGAATCAAAAGCATTAAAGCAACACATTGACGAGGAATTAGCAACAGGCAAGATCCACCCTAGTACTTCCTCAGCAGGTGCCCCGGTCATGTTTGTAAAGAAGGCTGATGGATCTCTCCAACTGGTTGTTGATTACAGGAAGCTGAATGACGCAACCCGCAAAAACGTTTACCCATTGCCAAGGCAAGATGATCTCATGGCCAAGCTAAGACACGCCAAAATATTCACCAAGTTAGACTTGCAATGGGGATACAACAATGTACGGGTCAAGGACGGCAATGAATGGAAAACAGCCTTTAGAACCAAATATGGGCTGTTTGAATACCTAGTAATGCCCTTTGGTCTCACCAATGCCCCGGCCGCTTTTCAGCATTTTATGAACAATCTGTTTAGGGACCTCATTGACGTCACTGTAGTCATTTACTTAGACGACATACTGATCTTCTCAGAAGACCCCAAGGACCACCCAGCACACGTCAGGGAAGTCCTATCTTGGCTAATGAAGAACCAGTTGTTCTGCAAATTATCTAAGTGCCACTTCCATGTCACCACAGTTGACTACCTGGGCATTGTCATCACCCCCACCGGCTTCTCTATGGATCAAAAGAAGATTGAGGCGGTTATGTCATGGCCCCAACCTAAAACGGTCAAGCAGGTTCAAGCCTTCCTAGGATTTGTCAATTACCTCAGACAATTCATTCCCAATTTCAGCTCGGTTGCATGCCCCCTTCACAATCTCACCAAAAAGGAAACCCCCTGGTCATGGGGAGACCTAGAAGAAGCGGCGTTCCAGGAATTGAAGCTCCTTGTCACCCAATCACCGGTCCTCATCCATTCCAACCCAGACCTACCCTATTACTTGGAAACGGATGTGTCAGGAGTAGCTATGGGAGCAATCCTTAGCCAGCAAGGAGAAGATAACCGCCTACACCCAATGGCATATATGTCAAAATCATTTTCCGGTGCCAAGGCTAATTACAATACACATGATAAGGAGCTCCTGGCAATCATTAAGGCACTGGAAGAATGGCGGATCTTCTTAGAATCAACTGATAAACCCATCCAGGTGTTCACTGACCATCAAAACTTGGAATACTGGATGCAGGCACAGACCTTTAATTGCAGGCATGCTTGTTGGCGCATCTTTCTGAGTGACTTCAATTTTGAGATCCATTATCATCCCGGAAAACAATCAGGAAAACCAGATGCCCTTTCCAGAAGATCCAATTACATAGATGCCCCCACAGAGCCAGAAATCATGCTGCCTTCAGAGGTTTTTGCAAACACGTCAGAAGAGGAACTCAAGATTGTCACAAGTATTTGTGACAAACTCAGGGAAGATCCATTGCTAGAACCAATCATCAGGTTCCTCACAGAAGACGCAGACAACGCCCCTCCGTCTATTTGCAAAGCTTATAAAGACTACAATTGGGAAGAGGATTTGCTATGGTACCGCGGAAAGCTAGTGGTCCCAGACTCAGAAGAACTCAAGGATTGACTCCTCAGGGAATTCCATGACTCCCCCTGGCAGGACATCCTGGACAACAACAAACCCTAGAACTACTCAGCCGTAACTATTGGTGGCCAGGAATGAAGTCTTCTGCAAAGGAATGGGTTGAATGTTGCCCCATCTGCCAATCCAACCGTTGCGCCCACAACCCAGTAATAGCTCTAAAACCTTTAGAAGTCCCCCTGTTCCCATTCCATACAATTTCCTACAACTTCATCACGGGTTTTCCCAGATCTGATGGATACAACGCAATATTGGTAGTCATAGACTTGTTTTCAAAATTCGGGCACTTCATCCCAACTACCAAAAAGGTGTCAGCCAAGGGCTTGGCAAATCTCTTTGTCACCCATGTTTGGAAACTCCACAGCCTCCCGGTGAAAACTATATCAGATTGAGGGACCACGTTTACCGGAAAGTTCCTCAGGGCCTTGTACCAACAATTGGGAGTCCAACCATCCTTCTCCTTGGCCTACCACCCCAAATCAGACGGACAAACAGAACAAGTTAACCAGTTCATTGAATTTTACCTTTGATCTTACGTAGCAGCGGATCACTCAGACTGGGCAAAATGGCTACCCCTTGCGGAATATGCTTACAACAACGCCAAACACGCTGCCACAGGTAAAACCCCATTCAAACTGGTTTATGGAAGAAACCCCGTGATGAGTCCGTCAACCGTGCCAGCCAACGTACCAGAAGCAGACCTTGTAGCTGATACCCTGGCACAAGAGTGGAAAGAAGCGGAGTCGGCGCTCAGAATGACCAAAGAACGCATGGCAGGGACAAAGGGGTAATACCAGAATACTCTGTAGGAGAAAAAGTCTGGCTGGACAGAAAGAACATGGAACTGAGAACAAATTCCAACAAACTGGATCCCAAGTGGCTGGGACCGTTCAAAGTCACAGAAAAGATTTCCAGTCACGCCTACCGCCTGAAATTGCCGGAAACTCTGAAAATCCACAACGTGTTCTATGTAGGACTGCTATCCAAGGCGCATGAATCTGCAAGCCAACCATTCCCAAATCAACCCCCGCCTGAAACCATAGAAGGGGAGGAGGAATACAAGGTGGAACAAATCCTGGATTCAAAAAGACAACAAGGAAAGTGGGTTTACCTCATCAAATGGAAGGGCTATGGTCCAGAAGATAACTCCTGGGAACCCAAGGAGCTTCTAGAGAATAGTCAAGAAGAAATCCAACGCTTCAACAAATTGCAACTGAAAAAGGCTTGTGACTCCGCCAAGAACCTTTAAGGGGGGGCAATGTTATAACCTCCTTACATATACCATTGGAATCGCCTGAATTTTCTATTAATTTTAGTATTTTTTACGGACTCAATATCTCTTGTTTTTCGATCACGTGATCTCGGCGCTTATTATGCCAAGATGCCGCGCCGAGATGCCGTGCCAAGGGCGCTTAGGAGAAATCCATGCTTCTGCGCAGCCCGCAGCACACTTCTCATTTGCCTTTTGTACTTCTTTCTCTCACACGCACAGACCATGTAGATAGTGTGCTTTGTCTATATATACAGCAGGGAAATTGCTTGGAGACCCCAAGTCAATTTTACCTTGTCTCATCTCATTGAGGAGGACCCATCCAGCCAGCTAAGTAGCCGGCCCTCAGTAGTATCAGTAGTTACCCCCTTACCTGCGCTCACCACACCTTCAGGCCTAAGGCCCCTTTGTAATTAGCACCCATTGGAAGCCCGCCTTAAGCGGCATTAGTATAGCCTTAGATACGTAGTTAGATAAGCAGTGTCTGTATTAGTTACGGCCCTAAGTGCCCATCACTAGCGTGTACCCACCTTACAGTGGTGTACAACACTTTGCCAATACATCAGAAGAGGAAGTGGAAATTGTCACGGATATTTGCTCAAGGCTAAGGGAAGATCCCTCCCTTGAACCTATCATCAAATTCCTAACAGAAGATGCCAACAATGCTCCCCTGTCCATACGCAAAGCTTATTGGGACTATGATTGGGAGGAGGACCTCCTGTGGTACCAAGGGAAACTAGTTGTTCTGGATTCAGAACCCATCAAAGAAAGGCGTTTGAGGGAATTCCATGACTCCCCATTGGCAGGACACCCAGGCCAACAAAGGACGCTTGAACTTATCAACCAGAATTATTGGTGGCCTGGAATGAAATCTTCAGCTAAGGAATGGGTCAAGTGCTGCCCCATATGCCAAGCCAACAGACAAGCCCACGCTCCAGTAATAGCCCTGAAGCCACTGGAAGTTCCCCCATTCCTGTTCCACACTATCTCCTATGACTTTATCACAGGGTTTCCAAAGTCCCAGGGTCACAACGCTATCCTAGTAGTGATTGACTCCTTCTTGAAATTTGGCCACTTCATCCCCACTTCCAAGAAGGTCACTGCAAAGGGGCTAGCTGATCTGTTCATCACCCACATCTGGAAACTCCACGGGCTGCCTGTCAAAACCGTCTTGGATTGAGGAACTACCTTCACGGGGAAATTCTTGAGGGCACTATACCAGCGGCTTGGAGTCAAACCAGCGTTCTCTTTGGCATACCACCCAGAGTCAGATGGACAAACGGAAAGAGTCAATCAGTTCATTGAGTTTTACCTACGCTCCTACGTTGCAGCCAACCACTCCAACTGGGCTGCCTGGTTGCCTTTGGCAGAATACGCTTATAATAATGCCAAACATGCAGCAACTGGGAAAACACCCTTTGAACTTGTCTATGGGCAAAACCCAATAATGAACCCTTCCAACATTCCAGCCAACGTCCCGGAGGCAGATGCAGTAGCAGATACATTGGCCCAAGAATGGAAAGAAGCCAAGTCAGCCCTCAGAATGAGCAAAGAACGGATGACCAGGAGCCAGGGAACAGTACCAGAGTATTCAGTAGGCAAGAAGGTTTGGCTAGATGGGAAGAACATAGAACTCAGGACCAATTTGAACAAATTAGACCCCAAACAACTAGGCCCATTCAAAGTTGTTGAAAAAGTCTCTAGCCACGCCTATTGCCTGGAGCTACCGGAAACTCTAAAGATCCACAATGTCTTTTATGTTGGGTTGCTATCCAGGAGCCACAAATCACCAAACCAGCCATTCCCAAAACGTCCTCCCCCTGAGACAATAGAGGGAGAAGAAGAATACAAGGTCAAGCAAATCATTGACTCTAAACAACAACAGGGCAAATGGTTTTATCTGATAAAATGGAAAGGGTATGGACCAGAGGACAATTCCTGGGAACCAGAGGAGCTACTGGAGCATAGCCAAGAAGAGATTAAGCAATTTAACCAGACTAGGCTCAAAAAGGCTTGTGACTCCGCCAAAAGCCTTTAAGGGGGGGGGGGCAGTGTTACACTCTCAAAAATTATACCATCAGACCCGCCTATTTTTTCTGTTATTTTTACTATTTTTACGGACTCTTTATCTTATGTTTTTAAATCATGTGATCTCGGCGCTTATTATGCCAAGATGCCGCACCAAGATGCCATGCCAAGGGCGCTTAGGAGAAATCCATGCTTCTGCGCAGCCCGCAGCACAATTCTTATTTCCACCATGTACTTCTTTTTCTCACGCGCACAGACCATGTAGATAGTGCGCCCTTGTCTATATATACAGCAGGGAAATTGCTTGGAGACCCCAAGTTGATTTTACCTTGTCTCTTACTCATGAGAGAAGGTAGCCAGCCAGCTAAGTAGCAGGTCCCCTAAGTAGTTCACACGCTCACCCCTTACCTTTACCTACCACACCTCCCAGGCCTAAGGCCCCATTGTTCTCAGTAGATAGTAGTAGACTGCCTTAAGCGGTAGTAGTATAGCCTAGGATAGTAGATTACATAAGTTGCCTGTAGTAGTGTCAGAGCCAACAACTACCAGATGGTAAAACTAACAAGCTATTGCCTAATATAGGACTTATCAGCTAGTAGGATCTAACAGAGCTCAAGGCAACTGCCAGATAAGGGGTTGGACAAGACCAATACAGTAAGTGTGCACTATGCTATAAAGATAGCTGGGCAAAGGACCTTTGACAGGGACTGGTATGCTCTCAGGCAATACTCTTAAATGTATGTCTTAGGGTAGTAGTGTTGGATGGGGATAAGAGGTCAAGTTCTGAGGCTTAAGGCTCTCAGAACCCTCCTTATATATTCAACAGCAAAGGGGAAGAGTAATTACATGTACAAACATCATAACAAAGATAAGGTTACATGACCAGAGATAAGAAAACAAGATCACATGACTAAAGGTCATGTGATGAGATTACATAATAAGCGCCCAGCGCCTAAATAACATAAAGATGCATATATCCATAAATCTCCATGAAAATAGCGCATATATTCACTATTTCTTCGACTTAGTGGATTCTAAGGTGGTCACGCCTCTAGGGCATGACAAGTAGTACGGCCTTAAGCACCCGCTCCCACTAGCATGTACCCACCTTACAGTGGTGTACAACAAATGCACTGGTGCTCTGCCATGCTGACCCAGCAAAACCCAACTTCCTAGAAACAGACGCATCTGGTGCAGCTTTGGGTTCTATACTAAGCCAACAACAAGAAGATGGGCGCTTACATCCACTAGGCTTCCTGTCAGAGTCATTTAAAGGTGCTGAACAGAATTACAACACCCATGACAAGGAGCTCCTGGCAATTATTAGATTCTTCAAGTATTGGCGCATCTTCCTGGAAGGGACAGCACACCCCATCACGGTCTTTACTGATCATAGGAACCTGGAGTACTGGAAAGAATCCTGGACCTTTAACCATTGCCATGCCAGGTGGCACTTACTACTAGCTGGGTACAACTTCCAAATTGTCTACCGCCCAGGAAAGCAGTCCGGAAAACCTGATGCCCTTTCACAATGCTCTGACCATGCCAATATTCCACCTGCCAATCAGACCATGCTCCCTGACCCTGTGTTTGCCAACATGGCCATGGTTACACCTGAGAAGGAACTACAATGCCAGATCAAATTGTCACTTGATCAGGACAAGTCCCTTGAGGAAATCCTGCAATTCCTACAAAACAAGTCCAAGGCCCCGCCCTCAATCAAGCGTGCTTTTAGAGATTACAAAATGGAGGCGGGCCTACTCTTCTACCAAGGACGCATTGTGGTCCCTGATGTGGGAACCCTAAGGACAGACTTACTACGGATATTCCACAACAGCCCTCTGGCAGGCCATCCCAGCAGACAACAAACCCTAGAATTGATATCCAGGAACTATTATTGGCCTGGCATCCGTGCAGACACATACTGGCATGTTGATTCCTGTGAAACTTGCCAAAGAATCTGGAAACCAAAGTATGTGCCTACTCCCCTGCAACCACTAGAACTACTGTCATGTCCCTGGCAACACATATCATACAACATGATTGTAGACCTACCAAAGGATGGAAGCAACAACTCAATCCTGGTTATTGTGGACAGCTTTACAAAGTACGGAATATTTGTAAAATGCTCCAAAAAACTCAAGGCCCCCAAATTGGCAGAACTATTCCTGGAGCATGTATGGAAACGTCATGGTATGCCGGAAAAAACTGTGTCCAACAGAGGAAGGGTCTTTAACAACAAGTTCTTACGGGCACTGTACAAGCGCCTTGGTATTGACCCTCACTTCTCCTTGGCATACCATCCCCAAAGTGACGGACAGACAGAACAGGTGAACCCTTCTATTGAACACTTCCTCAGGGCCTACTTGGGAGTCAATCAAAGGGACTGGACCAAATGGCTCCCAATGGCAGAGTTTGCCTACAACAATGCTGTACATAGTAGCACAGGCAAAACTCCTTTCAAGGCCTTGTATGGATGGGAGCCTACCCTAACCCCATCCAACGTACCAACAGATGTCCTGGAAGCCAATGACCTTGCCCAGACAATGGAAGTGCAATGGAAGGAAGTAGAGTCCGCCCTCCAACAATCCAAACAAAAAATGATAGCCAGGGAAGGGGGAAAGCCAACAGAGTTTGAGATTGGAGAAGAAGTTTGGCTTGATGCCAGAAATGTCAACCTCAAAACCCTAAGTCCCAAACTAATGGAACAACGCCTGGGACCATTCAAGGTTATTGAAAAGATCTCTGACTGGGCTTATTGCCTAGAGCTTCTGCCAACCATGCAAATCCACAATGTCTTCTATGTAGGACTACTGTCTAAAGTCAGAAGGGATGAGCAAAAGCCTTCAAAAACCGTCCACCGCCTGTCACTGTGGATGGAGAAGAGGAATACAAGGTCAAAGGAATAACGGACACTGAGGAAAGAAACAGAAAATGGTATTTCAGGGTGAAATGGAAAGGATATGGATCCAAGGAAAACACATGGGAACCCCAAGAGAACCTGAAAAATGCGGGAAAAATTTTGAAGAAATATGAGGAAGAAATGAAGAAGAAGGCCCTTGGTGCTGCCAAGGCCCTTAAAGGGGGGGCAGTGTTGTAGACACAATCAATACCAGGGAATTTATTCCCATTTTCTCAAATTTAAACAAAGGCAATTGGACAACATTTTTGATCACATGATCTTGGCTGTTACAATCCCCTAACATATACCATCAGACTTGCACGATTTTTCTCATATTTTCAGTATTTTTTCCGAACCTTGTATCTTACATTTTTTGATCACGTGATCCCGGCGCCTATTACGCCAAGATGCCGCGCCAAGATGCCGTGCCAAGGGCGCTTAGGAGAAATCCACGCTTCTGCGCAGTGCGCAGCACACTTCTTACTTCCTTTATGTACTTCTTTTCTCACGCGCACAGACCATGTAAATAGTGCGTCCTTATCTATATATACAGCAGGAAAATTGCTTGGAGATCCCAAGTTGATTTTACCTTGTCTCTTACTCATTAGAGAAGGTATCCAGCCAGCTAAGTAGCCGGCCCCTAAGTAGTTTGCAGACGCTCACCACCCCCTTGACCTATCACACCTCCCAGGCCTCAGGCCCCTTTGCCGTCAGTAGATAGAAGTAGAGCGCCTTAAGCGCTAGTAGTATAGCCTTAGATAGTCATCTTACATAAACTAGTGTAGTAGTACGGCCTTAAGCGCCCGCTCCCATTAGCGTGTACCCACCTTACAGTGGTGTACAACATTGTAAAATCAACTTGTGTAGGCTTGACCA
Organism: Rhizoctonia solani; assembly: GCF_016906535.1. NCBI lineage: Eukaryota > Fungi > Basidiomycota > Agaricomycetes > Cantharellales > Ceratobasidiaceae > Rhizoctonia > Rhizoctonia solani. The sequence continues at coordinate 1,221,502 of NC_057378.1, forward strand.
ACAACAAGAAGACTACCAGTACTAGCACAAGGGAAAAAACCGTGATCAGGGCTACTTTGCGGAGTATAATAATCAAAAACTCCCCACCCCCACATAGTACCAAATTGCTATAAGGCTGATTAGTTCTGATTGCCCGCATACCACAAGTTTTGCCGGAACTCTGCAGTTAGCGGCCCTAGACAGCTGAAGAACCTGCTTGCAAAAAACCTGCTCATATCACAATTGCCAGATCTGTTGATTTGCTGTAGGGATTGTCCAACGCTAGGTTTTTGACGCAAGGGCTTAGCGCATACATACTGCATAAAAACCGCTCATAAGTCCTGTACCAGGCACCCCTATCCCCCTCGCCGTTTCAAATATTCCCTCTACACGCTCTGGCGTCCCTCACCCATACTCCCGTCCTCCCAGTCAATCCAGTCAACGTTCTGTGGCAGCCCGCTCCCAACCTCCCTCTTGCGGCCCATCACCCACTCCGCAACACCTGCCCAGAATGGAACCAGAACCAACCCTTGCCTCTCTCCTCAAGGCTATCAACACCCTCACCAGCCAAGTTGGGTCCTTGCAGGCCCAAATCCACTCTCAAGGCCAACGGCTCTCTGAGCTCAAAGCCCTATGCAAGGAGACCAACAACCTTGTTGGCGACAAAGACCAGGGTGGAACACAAGCCAAGCCTGGCCCACCAACTGGGCCTGTTACCCCTCCAACCCACACAGGAGGGGAAACCCACACTCCAGGAACGGTTAGGCCTGGGCTCAAGGCCCCTTTCAGGCCATCAAGAGGAGCGGGTTTTGACTCAGAGGAAGAAGAGGAGCCCAAACGCCCCAAAAGAGAACCTCGCAGCACGCCTAGGAGCCTCAGCTCCCTTACCCCCTTTGACATGGGGTCCAGCGTGAAGCGCCCCAAGATGGACCTTCCGGACCCTTACAAGGGAGAAGTCAGGGGTCAAAAAGCCACTCAATGGCTGGATAGGATGATGCTCTGGGTAGCCCTCCATCGTGATCAATTTGACGAGGAGGAACAGATGGTTGTGTGGATCCTATACCACATGACTGACAAAGCTGCTGACTGGGCTCTTCCCATCATTGGGACAATCATCAAGGGCAAGGGAAACCCCCCTACCACCATCACGGCCTTAACGGCCAAATTCAAGGAAGCATTTGCAGACCCCAATGCCAAGAGGGCGGCCGCCAGAAAGATTGCCGCACTAACTCAGTCCACAACCACGGCTGAGTACATCACCAAATTCCGCAATCTTATGGCGGAGCTTGATTGGAACAAGGAGGCGTATATTGCCCAATTCACGCGCGGCCTTCACTGGAAGGTAAAAGAACTCCTGTCCACCAAGGACAACATCCCCAACAATGACCTAGAGGCCATATTCGCTGCCTTGGTCAAAATTGACAACACTCGTTGGGAAAATGAAGAGAACCGCCCCAAGAAGGCATCCAACAAGTCCCCGGTCACCTTGACCACTTCCACAACCACCACACAACGGGTTTGCCTATCAGAGGACCCAAATTACGTCACCCTGGAAGAAAGGGACCGTCGCCGCGCATCTAGCCTTTGTGTCAAGTGCGGCCAAAAGGGACACGGCATCAAACAATGTCCTAATGGCTGGAAGGCCACAATCAAGGAGGCTGCCAAGACTGGACAAGAGGAGTTGGAAAAAGAGTAAGGCCAAGAGCTGCTGTCAAGCCCTTGGTCTCTAAATTAGAAACGCATGTATCTGTCTCAGAGTTTGTAAATATTGCAATGGACTCAAACAAGAAACCCCTCCTCTTTTTAGACATAATACTGCGTGACTATCCGACAGACCCTATCAAAACCCTCATTGACTCTGGCGCCACCTCCAACTTCATCTCCCCCTCATTAGTAGAAAAACTCAAAATCCCAAAAACCCTACTCAAAAATCCACGAGTAGTGAGAATGCTAGATGGTACCATATCTCAGACTGGTTGCATATGGCACCAGGTCCAACTCGCGGTCTTGGCCAATGGCCATCCCCACACTATCCCCTTTCTTGTCTGTCCCCTTGGCAACACCTTGGCAATCCTTGGCATGACCTGGCTCACAACGGAATCCCCCCTCATTGATTGGCATCAGGGACTTGTTATGTTCCCCAAACAAATTCAAATTGCCTCTGAGGAAGAAGCGGACCCTGACCCCTTATTGAACCTCCCAACTCAGTACCACGAGTTTGCTAAAGTATTTGGTGAAGAGGAATTCAAGGTCCTCCCTCCACATAGGGAATATGACATTTCTATAGACCTTATTCCGGACGCCAGGTTATCCCCAGGCCCTATATATGGCATGACAGATGCGGAGTCCAAGGCGCTAAAACAACACATTGACAAAGAACTAGCAACAGGCAAGATCCGCCCCAGTACTTCATCAGCAGGCGCCCCTGTCATGTTTGTCAAAAAAGCAGATGGTTCCCTCAGGCTTGTTGTGGACTACAGGAAGCTTAATGACGTCACGCACAAGAACGTCTATCCCCTTCCTAGACAGGATGATCTCATGGCTAAACTACAAAACGCCAAACTGTTTACTAAGCTGGATCTTTGCTGGGGATATAACAACGTCAGAATCAAAGAAGGTGATGAATGGAAGACAGCATTTAGAACTAAATATGGACTATTTGAATACTTGGTTATGCCCTTTGGTCTCACCAACGCTCCAGCCGCCTTTCAACACTTCATGAACAACTTGTTTAGGGATCTCATTGACGTGACCGTGGTCATCTACTTGGACAATATCCTGATCTTCTCAGAAAACCCAGAGGAACACCCCAGCCATGTTAGGGAAGTCTTGTCAAGGTTAATGAAGAACCAATTGTTCTGTAAACTCTCCAAGTGTCACTTTCACGTCACCACAGTGGATTACTTGGGGATTGTCATAACTCCCGCCGGCTTCTCCATGGATCAGAAGAAGATTGAGGCAGTCATGTCTTGGCCACAGCCCAGAACGGTTAAACAGGTTCAGGCCTTCCTAGGATTTGTTAACTATCTCCGCTGGTTCATCCCCAACTTTAGCTCTGTCGCACGTCCTCTGCACAATCTCACCAAAAAGGAAACCCCTTGGTCATGGGGTAACCCAGAGGAAGCAGCGTTCCAGGAATTGAAGCTTTGTGTCACCCAGTCACCTGTCCTTGTCCACTCCAACCCAGATCTACCCTACTACCTAGAAACAGACGCATCAGGGGTAGCTATGGGAGCCATACTAAGTCAACGAGGAGAAGATAACCGGCTCCATCCAATTGCATATATGTCTAAGTCCTTCTCGGGCGCCAAAGCAAACTATGATACGCACAACAAGGAACTATTAGCAATCATCAAGGCGTTGGAGGAGTGGAGAATTTTCCTAGAAGCAACAGACAGACCAATCCAGGTCTTCACAGATCATAGAAACCTGGAATATTGGAGACATGCACAAACCTTTAACCAAAGGCATGCAAGATGGCGCATCTTCCTGAGTGACTTCAATTTTGAAATACACTATTGCCCAGGGAAGCAATCAGGAAAACCAGATGCACTGTCCAGAAGGTCCAATTACGTAGATACGCCCCCAAACCCAGAAGTCATGTTACCAGCGGAAGTATTTGCCAACACGTCAGAAGAGGAACTCAATATTGTCACAGAAATCCGCACCAAACTCAGGGATGACCCGTCACTTGAACCCATCATCAAGTTCCTCACAGAAGACGCAGACAACGCACCCCTGTCAATCCAAAAGGCCTACAGGGAATATGACTGGGAAGAAGACCTATTGTGGTACCGCGGAAAGTTGGTGGTTCCAGACTCAGAAACCACAAAAGACCGACTACTCAGGGAATTCCATGACTCACCGCTGGCAGGACACCCTGGACAACAACGTACCCTTGAACTGCTAAGTTGCAACTACTGGTGGCCAGGAATGAAATCCTCTGCCAAGGAGTGGGTAGAATGCTGCCCTGTATGCCAAGCCAACCGGCAAGCCCATGCACTGGTCATTGCGCTGAAACCCTTGGAAGTTCCCCCGTTCCCATTCCACACCATTTCATACAATTTCATCACCGGTTTTCCCAAGTCACAGGGCCACAACGCTATCTTAGTGGTAATTGATTCATTCTCCAAGTTTGGGCATTTCATCCCCACCTCCAAGAAAGTTACCGCCAAAGGCCTTGCAGATCTGTTCATCACCCATGTATGGAAACTTCACGGATTACCGGTCAAAACAATCTCTGACCAAGGAACCACTTTCACTGGGAAATTCCTAAGGGCCCTCTACCAGCGGCTTGGAGTCAAACCAGCCTTCTCCTCTGCGTACCACCCCAAATCAGACAGACAGACAGAAAGGGTAAACCAGTTCATTGAGTTTTACCTACGCTCCTACGTAACCGCGGATCATTCAGACTGGGCCACTTGGCTACCTTTGGCTGAGTACGCATACAACAACGCCAAACATGCGGCAACTGGGAAAACACCTTTTGAACTTGTCTATGGGCAAAACCCAATAATGAACCCTTCCAACATCCCAGCCAACGTCCCAGAGGCAGATGCGGTAGCAGATACATTAGCCCAAGAATGGAAAGAAGCCAAATCAGCCCTCAGAATGAGCAAAGAACGGATGACCAGGGAAAAAGGAACAATACTGGAATATTCAGTAGGCAAGAAGGTCTGGCTAGATGGGAAGAACGTGGAACTCAGGACCAATTCAAACAAATTGGACCCCAAACGGCTTGGCCCCTTCAAAATCATCAAAAAGGTCTCCAGTCATGCCTACCGTCTAGAATTACCAGAAACCTTGAAAATCCATGATGTCTTTTACATTGGGTTATTGTCCAAAAGTCACAAATCCCCAAATCAGCCATTTCCAGAACAACCTCCCCCTGAAACAATAGAGGGAGAAGAAGAATACAAGGTGGAGCAGATCATTGATTCCAAGAGACAACGGGGAAAATGGCTTTACCTGATAAAATGGAAAGGTTACGGTCCAGAAGACAACTCCTGGGAGCCCGAGGAACTATTAGAACATAGCCAGGAAGAGATCAAGCGCTTCAACCAAGCTAGACTCAAAAAGGCTTGTGACGCCGCCAAGAGCCTTTAAGGGGGGGGGCAATGTTACAATCCCCTAACATATACCATCGGACTTGCACGATTTTTCTCATATTTTCAGTATTTTTTCCGAACCTTGTATCTTACATTTTTCGATCACGTGATCCCGGCGCCTATTACGCCAAGATGCCGCGCCAAGATGCCGTGCCAAGGGCGCTTAGGAGAAATCCACGCTTCTGCGCAGTGCGCAGCACACTTCTTACTTCCTTTATGTACTTCTTTTCTCACGCGCACAAACCATGTAAATAGTGCGTCCTTATCTATATATACAGCAGGAAAATTGCTTGGAGATCCCAAGTCAATTTTACCTTGTCTCTTACTCATTAGAGAAGGTATCCAGCCAGCTAAGTAGCCAGCCCTGTTGTAGACACAATCAATACCAGGGAATTTATTCCCATTTTCTCGAATTTAAACGAACTTGAACAGACAACATTTTTGATCACGTGACCTTGGCGCTTATATCATATGCTAAGCGCCAATCCACGTCCCCATCCGCGCTTACCTCAGCATACGTAGCCACCTCCACCTGATGACATCACTATGACACGTCAGTGACACGTATGCATGAGTAAGGCCAACTGCGGAGCGGGGTTCTTATTGGATTATATATTGGATATGATGTATTTGTAATTAGTCACTCTGTAGAATATATAAGGAGGCCAACCGACCATGGTAACACCCAGGTCAATTACCTCTTGTTGCATCCCACCACTGTACGAGGGCCTTAAGCCCAGTAACCCACTTAGTCACTCAGTACACACCGCCTTAAGCGGCCTCCTTGTTGTAGTTACATAGCTGGTCATTGCCCTTACGGCCTTAGTCACCATAGTATAGCTGGTCATTGCTGTAGGATAGCTTGCCACCGCCTTACGCGGTTTCCCACTTAGATACATACGGCTGCAAGCGCCCCCTTCCTTGGTGTCCTTACAGACGTCTAGGACACTAGGTAATTGACCTTAAGTTGGTTGCAAACCATGCCCACCAGCACACCCACACTTAGCCCAACAACAAGAAGGACTCCTGTACTAGCACAAGGGAAATACCGGAGATTGGGATTGCCTTTTGCTGTCAATAATCAAACCAGCGTTGTCCCCTCCTAGTACCAAATTGCTATAAGGCAGACAGTCCCTATCGCCCGCATACCCCCGGTTGCCGCACCTTTTACCAGCGGACCTAGACAGCCAATACACCCGCTTGCAGAGACTGGGTTCTACATCACGCCTGACCACGGCTGTGATTAGTAATTCCTACTGTTCAACGCTAGGTTGTTTGACGCAAGGTCTTAGCAATCAAGTAATAAAGCGCTCATAAGTCCTGATATAGGCATACTCCCCCACACACCGTCACCATTACCTCCCGCACTCCCCTTGTTCTTCCTCCCGGGCATCCTCCCACGCTGGCCGGTCCTACCCCACACATTCTATGGCAACCCGCTCCCGGCCGCCCTCTCGAGCCCGCTCCCCTATCGATCAGGGAGAGCTGGGACCCTTCCTTCCGCCAGCCTCCCCTGAGCTCGGCAAAGTCTCACTTGAGCGGGTCATCCGCCTCCTCTGGGGGCTCCAATCCCAAGTCAACCGCATTGAGCGGACCCTCTTGGAACAAGCCAAAGTTAGCCAAGAGGTTCGAACCAACGTCGAGAACATCTTGCAAACAGTTGATGTTGTCAAGGATGGGCTTGCCCAGCTCCAACAATCCCGGGGTCCCCACACCCCAGAAGAATGAAAACCCCCTGCGGTTGAGGAAACTCCCAGGGCCGCGCCCAAAGCCAAGCCTACTGGCAAGGCTCAACCATTCCTTGGGGCCCCAGCCCCCATTATCCCCACAGGGGCCCCCAGACGCGACCCCCTGTCCTTATTCAACCCATATCCCTCCTCCTCCTTCCCTTTGGGACCGGCTCCAATTCCCCAAGGACCTCCGCCAGCGCCTATTGTCACCCTGGCGCAGCCTCCAGCCCCCTCCACTGTAAAAGTGGATCATCCCAATGCCTTCAAAGGCAAAATTGGCTCGGAGGCCAAACAATGGCTGACGCGTATGTTGGCCTGGATACGCCTCAACCAGAGGCAGTTTCCCTTGGACCTGGAGGTCCTTAGCTTCCTCCTCATGAACATGGAAGATGCAGCCGGGGCCTGGGCCCACCCCCACCTGGACCAATTAGGGTCCCATTGCGCACTCATCCAGACCGTAGATGAGTTCAAAACCAAGTTCCTGGCCGCCTTTGGCAACCCCAACGCTACCAGAGCAGCGGAGCGGAAGATTACTTCCCTCACACAAACCGGCACTTGTGCCAAATATATTACTAAGTTCCGCACGCTGCAAATGGAACTCAATTGGAACGATGCCGCACTCCGCGGTCAGTTTGCGCAAGGACTCCACTGGGAGGTCCAAAAACAAATTGCCACAAGGGAGAGGCAACCCCGTACCCTGAGGGAGCTGCAAGATGCTGCCCTCATCATTGACAACGCCCTCCGCAAGGAGCGAGCCAGCCACCTGCAACAGGGTAATAAGTCTGGCAAGACTTCTTCCACCCCCAATTGGGGGGCAAGTACCAGCCAACAGGCCACCAAAACCGGTCCCCTTTCCTCCAATCCCAATAACGTCTTGGAGGAAGAACGTAACCGCCGCCGCGCAGAAGGTCTCTGTGTCAAATGCGGCAAACCAGGGCACAAGTTTGCCGAATGTTGGACCGGATGGAAGGCTACCCCAAAAGAGGATAAGGGGAAGGCCAAGGAAACCGCCAAAATTGGCAAAGACTCTGAGTACCAATTGGGAAAAGAGTAAGGGTACCTGCTGCCGCGCGCAAGGACCCCAAGGACTCTGGCATCTGTTTGGAATTTTGTAATATATCTAGTACCAATAGAATCACACCGCTCTTCACTATTCCAATAAAGCCAGAAAAACAAGCGGAAACACTAGAAGTCCTGATTGATTCAGGCGCCACATCATCCTTCCTTCACCCCTGTACTGCGGAACTACTCCGCCTTCCACTCATTGATCTCCCTACTCCCTGTACCGTCACTATGCTCAATGGGTCGAGCCCCCAGGCTGGCAAAATCTGGAAGAAGACAATCCTGACCTTCTCCCTTGATGGCAAGAAAATGACAGAGACCTTCCTTATATGTAACACAGGTTCTCACGCCGCTATCTTGGGACTGAAATGGTTGGATGCCCACAATCCGGAGATTGATTGGAATACACGCACCCTCTCTTTCCCTCATACAACCCCTGAACGCGTGGCCATTGCCAAGGAAGAAGAAGCAGATAAGAACCCTCTTGAAGGAGTACCCTCCGAGTACCATCAATATGCCAAAGTATTTGGAGAAGAAGAATTCAACAAACTTCCTCCTCACCGGCATTATGACATTGGGATAGAACTCACGGAAGAAGGCCCCCTCAACTCCCCCCTTTACAGCATGACAGACGCCAAGTCCGTCACACTCAAAGACTGGCTCAGGGATGAGTTGAAAGCTGGGAAGATCCGTCCCAGCAAATCTTCCATCAGTTCCCCCGTAATGTTTGTCCCCAATAAAGATGGATCCCGGCGCTTGGTTGTTGACTACCGTTGCCTTAACAATTGCACCAAGAAAAACGTTTATCCGCTCCCCTGTCCGGATGACCTTATGGCCCAACTCCGCGGCGCCAAGGTCTTCACCAAACTAGATCTACAATGGGGTTACAACAACGTGCAAGTTAAAGAAGGTGATGAGTGGAAAACTGCATTCCAAACCAAATACGGCCTCTATGAATCCCTGGTCATGACCTTTGGCCTTACCAACGCCCCCGCCGCCTTCCAACACTTCATGAACAAATTGTTTAAGGATCTGCTAGACGTATGCGTCATCATATACCTTGATGACATCCTGATCTACTCCAAGGATGACGCATCACACACCAAGCACGTTCATGAGGTCTTACGGCGCCTAATGGATAACCAATTGTTCTGTAAAGCGTCCAAATGCACATTCCACGTCACCTCTGTGGAATACCTGGGAATCATTGTATCTGATAAGGGTTTTAGCCTGGATAAGCTCAAAATCCAGGCTGTTCAAGAATGGCCCACGCCTACCAAGGTCAAAGAGGTCCAGTCCTTCCTTGGGTTTGCCAACTTCCTCTGAAGATTTGTTGCCAACTTCAGTCACCTAGCCAGACCACTACATTACTTGGTCAAGAAGGATACACCCTGGAAATGGGAAACAAGGGAACAAGAAGCATTCCAAAGCCTCAAGGACGCCATCACCAACGCACCAGTACTTTGCCACGCTGACCCCACAAGACCCTACTTCCTAGAAACGGACGCCTCTGGCGCAGCATTAGGTTCCATATTAAGCCAATGCCAGGAAGACGGTTGCCTACACCCACTAGGATTTCTGTTGGAATCATTCAAGGGAGCGGAACAGAACTACGATATGCATGACAAAGAACTACTTGCTATCATACGCTCATTTGAGTATTGGCGCATTTTCCTGGAAGGCACCTTACACCCCATCACTGTCTTTACCAACCACAGTAACTTAGAATACTGGAAAGAGTCTAGAACGTTCAACCGTTGCCATGCACAATGGCATCTCTTGCTAGCCAGGTACAATTTCCAGATCATCTATTGCCCCGGAAAGCAATCAGGAAAGCCGGACACCCTTTCACGTCAATCAGATCACGCCGATATCCCCCCTGCGGCCCAAACCATGCTCCCGGACCCTGTGTTTGCAAACGTTGCCCTGGTCACACCGGAAAAAGAGTTACAGCGCCAAATTGAAGCGTCCTTGGATCAAGATGAATCCCTGGAGGAAATCCTCCAATTTCTACAGAACCAGTCCAGGGCGCCCCCCTCCATCAAACGCGCATTCAAAGATTACAAGATGGAGGCCGGGTTGCTCTTCTACCAAGGACAAATTGTAGTCCCTGACGTTGGAACACTAAGGACGGACCTACTCCACATTTTCCATGACAGCGCCTTGGCAGGACATCCAGGAAGACAACAAACCCTGGAGTTGGTATCAAGGAATTACTATTGGCCTGGGATTTGTGCCAACACATACTGGCATGTAGATTCCTGTGAAACATGTCAACGGATAAGGAAGCCAAAATACGCGTCAATACCACCTGAACCCCTTGAGCTCCCTAACAGACCATGGCAACATGTCTCCTACAACATGATAGTAGACCTGCCCAAAGACGGAACTTGCGACTCAATCCTGGTCATTGTTGACAGCTTCACCAAGTACGGGATTTTTGTCAAATGCTCCAAAAAGCTCAAAGCACCTGAACTGGCGGAACTGTTCCTAGAACATGTGTGGAAACGGCACGGAATGCCTGAGAAAACAATCTCGGATAGGGGAAGAGTCTTCAACAATAAATTCCTGAAAGCGCTATACAAACGCCTAGGAATAGACCCTCACTTCTCTTTGGCTTATCATCCTCAAAGCAACGGTCAAACGGAAAGAGTGAACCCCTCCATCAAACATTTCCTCAGGGCTTACTCAGGGATTAACCAACGGGACTGGACCAAATGGCTCCCAATGGCAGAATTTGCGTACAACAATGCTGTACATAGCAGCACGGGAAAAACCCCCTTTAAAGCCTTGTACGGATGGGAACCCACCTTAACCCCATCAAATGTACCAACGGACGTCCCAGAAGCAGATGACCTTGCCCAGACAATGGAAGCACAATGGAAGGAAGTGGAATTGGCACTCCGGCAATCTAAGCAATGCATGACGGCCGGGAAAGATGGAAGCCCAACAGAATTCAAGATTGGAGAAGAAGCTTGGCTGGACGCCAAGAACGTTAACCTTAAAACCTTGAGTCCCAAACTTACAGAACAACGCCTAGGACCATTTAAGGTTATCGAGAAAATCTCCAACCAAGCCTACCGTCTAGAACTCCCTCTGACCATGCAAATCCACAACGTCTTCTACATAGGGCTCCTATCTAAGGTCAAGAGAGACAAAAAGCGCGCCTTTGAAAATCGCCCACCACCTGTCACCGTGGAGGGGGAGGAAGAATATGAAGTAGAAGGAATCACCAATGCCAAGGAAAGAGATGGAAAATGGTTCTTCTGAGTCAAATGGAAGGGTTACGGGTCTGAAGAAAACACTTGGGAACCCCAAGAAAATCTGAAAAACGCCGAAAAAATTTTGAAAAAGTACGAAAAAGAGATGAAAAAGAAGGCCCTTGGCGCTGCCAAAGCCCTTAGAGGGGGGGCAGTGTTGTAGACACAATCAATACCAGGGAATTTATTCCCATTTTCTCGAATTTAAACGAACTTGAACGGACGACATTTTCGATCACGTGACCTCGGCGCTTATATCATATGCTAAGCGCCAATCCACGTCCCCATCCGCGCTTACCTCAGCATACGTAGCCACCTCCACCTGATGACATCACTATGACACGTCAGTGACACGTATGCATGAGTAAGGCCGACTGCGGAGCGGGGTTCTTATTGGATTATATATTGGATATGATGTATTTGTAATTAGTCACTCTGTAGAATATATAAGGAGGCCAACCAACCATGGTAACACCCAGGTCAATTACCTCTTGTTGCATCCCACCACTGTACAAGGGCCTTAAGCCCAGTAACCCACTTAGTCACTCAGTACACACCGCCTTAAGCGGCCTCCTCGTTGTAGTTACATAGCTGGTCATTGCCCTTACGGCCTTGGTCACCATAGTATAGCTGGTCGTTGCCGTAGGATAGCTTGCCACTGCCTTACGCGGTTTCCCACTTAGATACATACGGCTGCAAGCGCCCCCTTCCTTGGCGTCCTTACAGACGTCTAGGACAGGCCCCTAAGTAGTTTGCAGACGCTCACCACCCCCTTGACCTATCACACCTCCCAGGCCTCAGGCCCCTTTGCTGTCAGTAGATAGAAGTAGAGCGCCTTAAGCGCTAGTAGTATAGCCTTAGATAGTCATCTTACATAAACTAGTGTAGTAGTACGGCCTTAAGCGCCCACTCCCATTAGCGTGTACCCACCTTACAGTGGTGTACAACATTGGCGCTAGTATCATATGCTAAGCGCCAAGCCACGTCCCCATCTGCGCTTAATCAAGCACACATAGCCACCTCCACCAATGACATCATCATGACACGTCAGTGACACGTATGCATGAGTAAGGCTGACTGCAGAATGGGGTTCTTATTGGTTATAGTTTTGCATATTATGTATTTGTAAATAGTTCTCCTCTGTAATATATAAGGAGGCCAACCAACCATGGTAACACCCAGGCTGATTACCTGTTGTTGCATCATTACATTGTACAAGGGCCTTACAGCCCAGTAAACACCTAGTTACATGCCTTAAGCATCAATCTCACTGTACATACATAGTTTGCCACTGCCTTATAGCGTGTGGACATTGTAGTTAGGTAGCTTGTTGTTGCAGGTAGCACTCTCACTGCCTTAAGCGGTTTTTACTTAGTTCTATACGGCCACAAGCGCCTGCTGCCTTGACGCCCCTTAAGGACATCTAGGACACTTTAGGTTGGAACAAGTAGCTATTGGGAAAAAAGGTAAAGGTTGTCTCTTTGCTTGTAATATTTCATTTGGTAAATGATACAATTCTTGCTAGACACGCTTGAAAGCAGCACATGTGCTACAGCATTTGAGCTCTTTAAAGCAAGCCCTGAAGATATGAAGGTGTTGGACCTTAATGCTAAATTTATCAATGCTTGTGGACTAACATTGGATGATATTCAACTGACGCCCAAGGAATCAAGCCTTCACCTCAAATGTATCAAGTTGTTATAACCTCCTTACCTATACCACTAGATCTGGACAATTTTTCTGATATTTTCACTATTTTTTACAAACCCCTTATCTTGTGTTTTTAATCACATGACCTTGGCGCTTATTATGCCAAGATGCTGCGCTGAGATGCCGTGCCAAGGGCGCTTAGGAGAAATCCACGCTTCTGCGCAGCCTGTAGCACTCTTCTTATCTCCATTATGTACTTCTTTTCTCACGCGCACAGACCATGTAGATAGCGCCCCTTTGCATATATCTACAGCAGGAAAATTGCTTGGAAACCCCAAGTCAATTTTACCTTGTCTCTTACCCATTAGAGAAGGTAGCCAGCCAGCTAAGTAGCTGGCCCCTCAGTAGTTCCAACACTTACCCCACTCTGCTTACTCATCACACCTCCCAGGTCTAAGGCCCCCCTTGCCAGCAGTAGTTAGCAGTAGAGTGCCTTAGGCGCTAGTAATATAGCCTTTAGAGTAGATTACATAGTCAGTGTTTGTAGTAGTACAGCCCCAAGCGCCTGCCCACTAGTGTGTACCCCACCTTACAGTGGAGTACAACACAAGTATACAATACTTGATATTATTGTGACATACAGTGGCCACAAGTTTCAGCGCTACCACTTGCTGTTGGATGAAATCCTACCCTTGTCAGAAATCAAACAAGAAGTTCATCACAATTGTATATATCCTATGCCAACAATGGAACTCAACAAAGCCACAATCAAAGGAAATATTGAGATCTGCCAAATGCTATTTAAGGAACTAGGCTTGGACACTTCAACCCTTGAGTTTGCACAATTTGTTTGCATACTTGCTGGCAATCAACTTACAGTGTCACAGCTCCATACAATCAGCAAAAACCAAATAGGGCATGAATCCAGCTATGAGTTGTTTGAATGGCTTGTCCCCATAATTGGCTTATTCCACTTGAAGATGGCTCAGACACAGGGAATTTTGGAGACGCACCTTGGGCACTCAAACTCCAGCCATAATCCAACATCTCTTGCATTTCAAAACACAATACTCCATCAAAAGCCTATTCCTACACCAATGCCCTTTCACACTGCTTGTGACTTGATTCAGGTATTGCTCTATGCTTGCATTCTGCATTGTTTTCAACTTGTCTCCAGAAACACAAGCTTGTCAACCCTAGCAAACCAACTCTCTTTGCTTGACTCTCAGGATTCTGAAGATCCTCCAACACGCTTGTTTCACCAGCTGAGACAGTACGCCCAAGACCTATACCAGGAGCATGCTAGTACTCAAAAGGTTTACCATCTCCAGCAAGCTTGGAAGGCTGGAGGCAAGGGGTCTGATGCTGGCAACGCTAGATTTGAGGACTCCAGTTTATTCATACAAGATGCACTAGAACTTCAGGCATACACTGTGGCAATCAAGGCCGGAGACTCTGGAAGGGCTCTCATATTGCTGAAGCTATGGGCTCTTGCATTCTGTGCTAATGGTCAATCCAAGTACATGCAGGAGATGCTTTACTTGATTCATAATTTAACCCATGTATGGCCGCAACCACTTTGGTAAGTCAGTGCTTGGGTATTCTGCCTCCAAGGCCAACATGAATTACTTCAAGGGATATTATACTCAATAACTGGCTCCTCAATCCAACTGGGAACCCAAATTCACATGTTGAACTAGATCTAGTTCAAGAACATCTCATTTTTTGGATCAAGGTAAACATTACAATTTTGATTCAGCCTAATTAATTTAATTCAAGCTTTGAATATGCAACAGAATATGTACAAAGCACACAGAAGTGGTGCCTCATGGGAGTGGTTGGCCCACATCTCTCTGTGCGTTGACTTCCTTTGCCAACTCACAAGAGAGTTTCAGCAAACCCTGGGTGATGATCAAGGCGCCAAGCACGCTCAGGCTGATCTATCCCATTCAATAGATACATTAATATGCAGTTTTACCACCAATGAAATACACACCATCAAACCTGGATGGTCTAGAGCCAATGCCAATGGACCACCCATAGTTGACATGATAACCAAGGGGATGCGCCAACTTGTTCATGGCACTGACAGACCAATTGCAAAATTTAATCAAGAGCTTGAGCGGCTTCAGAAGCGCCGTAAGCTCATGCCAGTGTCAACGCAGTGGGAGCATTTTCAATCCACAATGGAAACCTTGGACACACACAAGCACAAGAACATGAATGGCACTGAAGGCAAAAGCAAAGACAAGTGGGAGAGTATGCACATTAGCAAAGCTCAGAGTGATAGCTCCAAGTTAGGGGTTGAAGATCAAGGCAAACACAGCAACTCCAAAACTGAAGCAGAGGAGTTGGAATCCAAAGAAGGCAAGGACAAGGAGTTTAGGCAAGAGGCATTTAGTCTAGAATTTGAACTTGGAAACAAAGTCTTCAATGCGTTTGGTGATCCAAGCAAATCTGAGGAAGAAGAGCCTGCTGCATGCAGCAAGCTTGATAGTGACAACAACAGTCTCATTGATGAGCTGTAGTGTTACATGATTCTTTATTGCCTAATACACATTATGTGACAATTGTGACTTCCATGCATCAGCTGATTCTAAGGTGCCTAGACTGGTAAAGCTATCCTGAGATAACTGTACATCTCTGCTTACATATGTCAGGGTTTGCCAGAATGCTTAGAGAGTTATCCCAGCCCCTACAGCAATGCTGTCTTATAGTTTCCATAGGGGCTGGTCACAAGCCTAGTTTACATTGGTTGATCCAATAAATTATTTGTTTTCAGGAACACATTGTTGAATTTGATTGTGATAACAGGACATCCAACAAGGGCATGGGGGTGTCCAGTGGTTAGCAAGCAAAAATGGAATTGTGCAAACTCAGAGCTAAAGTCTTTTCAAGTGAGGGCACTGATGGCAGAAGTATGATTAGGATTTGTACCCTTCTTGCTTGTCTTCTATAAGCACTACTAAGTCCTGCTTTGGATCCATGGTGCAAGTGTTGAATTTGTTCTTGTATTTTGTGGGGGAAGGGATATTTGATGCACCTAACTTGGCAATTTGGATACAGTCCATTAAAAAATCATCCTCATGGTCAATTTCCAACATGCAGAACTCTCCAAAGTATGTTTGGTTGCATAGTCCCCAATTGGGTGCATTACTAGGAATTCCAGTCCATTGCTGGACCATTGGGCTTAGCCTTAAATTTAGCCAAGCTGAACATATGTTGTCAGTGGACCCAACATTCAGTTTCAACATGCATACCCTTTTGATAATCCATAATTCACTTGTCCATTAGAGGATCCATTGGCAATTTCAAGTCCATTGATCTCAAGTTCAATGTGTAGCTGTAGACTGTGTTACACCCTCACAGATAATACCACTGGATTCCTCAAATTTTTCTATTATTTTTACTATTTTTTATGGACTCTCCTTTTAACTTTTCAAGTCACATGATCTTGGCACTTCACATGCCAAGATGCTGTGCCAAGGGCACCTAGATAACAAACAAGCTTCTATACAGTCCACAGCATGCTTCTCATTTCAAGCTTACACTTCTTTTCCCACTGCTATCTATTTGTAAATAGCCCTTCTCATCTGTATATAAACCACAGGAAAATTGCTTGGAGACCCCAAGTCAATTTTACCTTGTCTTTCATCACAGACAGGTGTCCAGTAAGTCAGAAGTAGTTGTTGGGACCTTACTGTCCCTTGTTGTAAACATGGTCAAACAGACCAGCACAAGTGGTTGCATGCTGGCCCAAGCCCAAATTTGGGGGGTAGCAGGTGTAATCATGGGTTGTCAGCAGAGGAATAATAGGGCTCTATGGCTTAGTTGTCAGAGCCAACAACTACCAGAGAGGTAACCTAACAAGCTATTGCCTAATATAGGACTTATCAGCTAGTAGGATCTAACAATGCTCAAGGGCAATTGCCAGATAGAGGGTGGACAAGACCAATTTAAGTAAAGTGCACTGTGCTATTAAGATAGCAGGGCTAGAACCAAGGAAGGGACTATTACACTCAAGGTGCACTTGACTGTATGCCAAGGGTAGGTAGATGTGGAAGGGATAAGAGGTCAAGTTCTGAGGCTTAAGGCTCTCAGAACCCTCCTTATATATTCAACAAGAGGAAGGAATAGTAAATATGTCCACAAACACAAAAACAAAGATAAGGTCATATGACCAAAGATAACAAGGACATGATCACATGACTGAAGGTCATGTAATTGGATTACATAATAAGTGCTCAGCACCTAAATAACATAAAGATGCATATATCCATAAATCTTCATGAAAATAGCACATATATTCACTATTTCTTTGACTTAGTGGATTCTAAGGTGGTTGTTATGGATATGACATTTCTCCTATAATCTGTACTTATTTTATTAATTACACAAGTAATACCATAGTAAACTGATGGGATTAAGATGCAAACTAAGGTTTTCAAGGACCCTCTTTCCAATTGCAACCTTTGCAAAACCTCTAAGCCTCAGGAATACCCTCAATATGCAATAACCTTTGCATATATGCTGTTTTCTCACTCATTTAAATATATATAAATTCAGCTGAGTAGATAAACAGTAACCAGCAATATTTTCCCTGTTTGTAGTATTTATTATACAAGATTCCATCTTGTGGCTACACACAGAAATATTCAGGGTCCCCCCTGTTGCATAGGCAAGTGCCCTGGTGCTTAATCAGTGCTTAAGCACCAACACACTGAATGCGCCTTTTCTCCATCACCCAGGCAGCCCACACTGTCAAATCACTTGCGCTTAGGTGCGCCTGTTTGCGCGCTCCAGAACGCTGGCTCAAACACCCAAAACGGACAACATTTGGCAGAGTTATGCCCTGTTTACTGTAAGTACCCAATGCAGAGGTATCCTACCTTTGGGACTGTTTACTACAAGGATGAAACACTTACCCTTGGGACATCCAAGGACCCCCACAGGTAAATACTGCCTTGGGGCAAACATTGCCTTGGGGCAAATACTAGGAACTGTTAGTGTTTACCATGTACCAAATTATTGGCTCTCTCAAGTGTTTCAGTTGCCACTGTCATGCCCTAGAGGCGTAACCACCTTAGAATCCACTAAGTCAAAGAAATAGTGAATATATGCGCTATTTTCATGAAGATTTATGGATATATGCATCTTTATGCTATTTAGGTGCTAAGCGCTGATTATGTAATCCAATCACATCTTTCTTATCTTTGGTCATGTGACCTTATCTTTCTTATTGTGTTTGTTGATGTATATACTATTCCCCTCTCTTGTTGAATATATAAGGAGGGTTCTGAGAGCCTTAAGCCTCAGAACTTGACCTCTTATCCCCTCCCTACATCTACCTACCCTAAGACATACACCTTGAGTATTGCCTGAGAGCATACCTGTCCCTGTCAAAGGTCTTTAGCCCTGCTGTATTTACAGCATAGTGTCAGAGCCAACAACTACCAAAGGGTAATCCTAACAAGCTATTGCCTAATATAGGACTTATCAACTAGTAGGACCTAACAAAGCTCAAGGCAATGCCAGGGAAGGGTAGGACAAGACCTATTTAAGTAAAATGCACTATGCTATTAAGATAGCAGGGCTAGAACCAAGGCAGGGACTATTACACTCAAGGTGCACCTGATTGTATGCCAAGGGTAGGTAGTGTGGAAGGGATAAGAGGTCAATGTCATGCCCTAGAGGCGTGACCCCCTTAGAATCCACTAAGTCAAAGAAATAGTGAATATATGCGCTATTTTCATGGAGATTTATGGATATATGCATCTTTATGCTATTTAGGCGCTGAGCGCTTATTATGTAATCTCATCACATGACCTTTAGTCATGTGATCTTGTTTTCTTATCTCTGGTCATGTGACCTTATCTTTGTTATTGTGTTTGTCACTGTATATACTTTTCCCTTGCTTGTTGAATATATAAGGAGGGTTCTGAGAGCCTTAAGCCTCAGAACTCAACCTCTTATCCCTTCCAACACTACCTACCCTTGGCATACAATCAGGTGCACCTTGAGTGTAATAGTCCCTGCCTTGGTTCTTAGCCCTGCTGTCTTAACAGTGTCAGAGCCAACAACTACCACAGGGTAAAGCCCAACAAGCTATTGCCTAATATAGGACTTATCAGCAAGTGGGATCTAACAATGCTCTAAGGCAATTGCCAGATGAGGGGTTGGACAAGACCAATTGAGTAAGAGTGCACTATGCTATAAAGATAGCTGGGCAAAGGACCTTTGACAGTGACTGGTATGCTCTCAGGCAATACTCTTAATTGTATGTCTTAGGGTAGTAGGTGTTGGAAGGGATAAGAGGTTGAGTTCTGAGGCTTAAGGCTCTCAGAACCCTCCTTATATATTCACAGAGAAGGGGAAGAGTAATTACATGTACAAACATCATAACAAAGATAAGGTCACATGACCAGAGATAAGAAAACAAGATCACATGACTAAAGGTCATGTGATGAGATTACATAATAAGCGCTCAGCGCCTAAACAGTATAAAGATGCATATATCCATAAATCTTCATGAAAATAGCGCATATATTCACTATTTCTTTGACTTAGTGGATTTTAAGGTGGTCACGCCTCTAGGGCATGACACTTCCCCCCCGTTAAGGTCCAGCTGCCTCTGGATGTTCACAGTGAAACTTAGCCAATTTTTCAGGGGCATTGGCTAAGTGGGCCTTGGGCTCCCATGTGTTATCCTCTGGTCCATACCCTTTCCATTTAACCAAGTATTTGACTTGTTGACCCACTTTCTTGGAGTCTAGGATCCTTTCTACAGTGTACTCCTCTTCTCCATCAGCTGTGACAACTGGGGGGAGTGGGACTGGATCACGGTTGTATTTGTCTACTGGTTTTTTATGTAATAGAGCAATGTTGAAGACAGGGTGGACTTTCATGGATTTAGGGAGATCCAGTCTATATGAGTTTCTGCCAATTTTCTCCAAGACCTTATAGGGTCCCAATTGCTTATGTTCTAGCTTATGGGAAGGTCTTGAAGTTTTGATGTTGGTGCTATTCAGGTAGACTTTATCACCAATTTCCAGCTTGGTTGCTTCCCTTCTGTTGAGATCATAGTATTGTGCATTTTGTCTTGCAGCAATTTCTAAAGCAGCTTTAGCTTCAGCTTGGATCTCTTTCAGGAAATCTGCTAGGTCATCGGCTTGAGGTACATGGCTTTCCTTGGTGTTCCCAACTGTAAAATCTGGGTTATAACCATAGCACATGTAGAAGGGTGAATGTTTGGAGCCTGAGTGTTTCCCATTGTTGTATGAAAATTCTGCAAGTGGTAGTGACGCAACCCAGTCTGTTTGTCTGTAGTTGATATAGTGGCGTAGATAGATTTCCACAAACTGGTTTAAGCGTTCACTTTGTCCATCAACTTGAGGTCTGTAAGCAGTGGAGAATTGTGGTTCTATTCCCAGCTGCTTATAGACTTGTCTTAGGAACTTTGCATTAAATTGGGGGCCTTGGTCCAAGATGGTTTTCCTGGGTAACCCATGTAACTTCCACACAAAGGATACAAAGAGGTTTGCAACATCAACAGCAGTGGCATCAGAGTGCGTTGGTATAAAATGGACCATTTTGGATAGGCGGTCCACTACTGTCAATATTGCATCATATCCTTCTGAGGTGGGGAGTCCTACAATCAAGTCATACATTATTTCCTCCCAAGGCTTATTGGGTAAATCTATGTTTTGAAGGAGACCTTCAGGAGCCCGGTTGGAATGTTTGCTACGTATGCATGAGTTGCATGCTTGGACATATTTTGTTACAGACTGTTTCATTCCTGACCAATAGTAATCCCTTGAAAGGAGGTCTAAGGTTCTGAACTGTCCTGGGTGTCCAGTGGAAGGGTTATCATGCCTGCTTTCTAAGACAGCTTTCCTGATTTCTGGCTCATTGGGGACATAGATCCAATCATGATAGTATAGTAGGCCATTATCAATCTTCCATCCTTTAACAGGTATGTCCTCTTCCAAGGATTTAAGGATTTTGTATACAGCTTTATCATCATGCAGAGCGTCCCTTATTAGATCATTAAGGTCACTATCTGTTTGAATAGCTGCAATAAAAAGCTCTGGGCTTATGAGCACAGGGGTTTCACCCCCCTCTTTAACCGCAGACTTGTGGTCTTCACAGCAAGAGAGAATATCTGCTTTTCTATTCTGTGTGCCCGGCCTATACACAATCCTATAGTTGTAATCTGCCAAAAATCCCATCCACCTTAACTGCCTTTGGTTCAGATCCCTCTTTGTCTGGAAATACTCCAGATTTTTATGGTCTGTCAGTATTTTGACAGGGATTACTGTTCCTTCCAGCAGGTGACGCCATTCCTTTAAAGCCCTTACTACTGCTAGTAACTCTTTATCAAAGATATCATAGTTTCTTTCAGCAGGTGCTAGGGATTTTGATAGGAATGCAACCGGGTGTAATTTATCATCACTGCCCTTTTGATTAAGGACAGCGCCCGTTGCAAAATCAGAGGCGTCACACTCAAGGAAAAACTCCTTGTATGGATTGGGTTGGATTAAGACAGGGGATTCAATTAGAGCCTGTTTAAGAGCTTTAAAAGACACTTCTTGGCGTTCACCCCACTCCCAAGGTATATTCTTTTGGAGTAGTTGGTATAAGGGTTGTGCCAATTTTGAGAAGTTATGTATGAAGCGTCTATAGAAATTTATAAAGCCCAAAAACTCTTGAACCCCTTTGACAGAGCGCGGTGTTGCCCAGTCAACCGCTTGAGTGATTTTCTTGGGATCTGCTTTCACTCCTTCACCATTGGCAATGACACCAAGGTAATCTACTTCAGATGCATAGAAATTACACTTCTCCAGGTTACAGTAGCATGCATTGTCTTGCAGCCTTTTCAGTACCTCTTGGAGATGTTTTGTGTGTGATTCCCTGCTTTCTGAGAATATTAGGATGTTGTCTAGATATACTACTACATAGACGTCCAATATGTCCCTAAATATCTCATTCATGAAGTGCTGAAATGCAGCAGGAGCGTTGCATAACCCAAAGGGCATGACTAGGTATTCAAACAGGCCATATTTGGTTTTAAACGCAGTCTTCCATTCATCACCTTCCTTTATCTGGACCAAGTTATATCCAGATTTCAGGTCAATGGTGGAAAAGTATTTTGCACCCCTTAGTTTCTCAATGAGAGACTGTATTAGAGGTAGAGGGTACGCATTCTTGACTGTATTTGCATTTAGGGATCTATAATCCACAACCATACGCCTTTTCCCATTTTTCTTGTTGACAAAGTGAACTGGGGAACCATATTTGGACTTGGATGGGCAAATCAATCCTTTGTCCAATTGTTCTTTAAGGAGTTTTCTAAGTTCCTCATCATCAGATGCCTTCAAGGGGTATACCATAGCCTTAACAGGTTTATCAGGATCAATTAAATCAATCCCTAAATCAAAAGGACGGTGCGGCGGCAGTTCCGTCACCTTCATGTCCTCAGAAAATACCTCCGCAAAATTGCGCAGTTCTACTGGGATACTTTCAAGTGGAGAATCCACAGTACCTCCAGTTTCCCTAGGGATGCCTTCAAGAGGTTCAATTACCTCAACACCTCCTAAGTCTTCTGGTATGCCTTCAAGGTGGTTAGAAGTCCCACCAACATTTCCCAGGATAGAATTAGAAACAGAAAGACAAGTGTTGTTACAATATTGAGAATTAAAAGTAATACGCTTATTAGGCCAGTCTATAGTAGGGTTGTGTAACTTGAGCCAGGACATTCCAAGGACTATGCTATGTTTACCTATATCAGCTACGTTACATTTCAGAACCTCTTTATGACTACCTAATTCTAAAGTAAATATACATTCTGAATCTACCAAACCAGAGCTAATGTCTCTTCCATCAATCACTTTAAGGCAACGTGGTACAGACTTTTTTGTAGTAGGTATACCATATTGTTTGATCAAGTCCTTGTGTATAAAGCAAGATGATGCACCTGAATCAATCATAGCCCATCCAAAGAAGGGCTTCATTTTCTTGGTAACCTTAGGGTTGGGAACTTGTTGAACGCAAGATGCTTGAAAATATATATTTAAAGGAGATATATTATTTACAGAAAAGATTTCCAAGCTATCTAAATGTCCATTATTTCCCTCTGATACACTGTTCCCATTAGTGTTCAGAGGTCCCCATTTTCCGACTCATCCTCAGAGATATGGGCCTCATGGCCAGAGTAGGATTTGGAGGGGCATTGGTTGGCATAGTGTCCCCTACCTCCACATGTTGCGCATATAATTGGTTTTTTGCCTTTAGATGAGGCAGAGTCTAAGTCCATTGGTGAAGGACCAGAGTTGCACAAGGAGGAGGAGGAGGAAGCCTTGGGAGCAGGAGTGGATGTGGCAGTGGCAGGGTGGTTATCCTTCTTGATAGTTTTGAAGGTAACGTCCATGGTGGTGCCATCATTCCACTTAACAATTGGAACTGCAATCCCTTTGGCATTCTGGCCAATTTTTTGGAGGACCCCCTTCTTGGCCTTTCCATCCACAATTGCATACACCTGTTCCCCAACAGACAGTTTATCCCTGGGCGCTCCCTGGGCTGCTGCTGACGTAGAAGTGCTGGATTTGCTTCCAGATTGGTTTGAAGAGGAGGAGGAACCCTTGTGCTGGGCCGCAAACTGCTCTAGGCGCTGATCCACCTTAAGGGCCTTCTCTGCAAGAGTTGCAAGAGTAACAGAGGCATCTGCATGGTCATAATCTTGAACCATGAGAGTTTCCTTAATTTTGTGGGATAGGCCATCATAGAACATATCCCTGAGAGAGGGGTCGTTGTAACCAAGACCTTGAGAATAGGTCTGGAAGTCCTTGTAGTAATCTTGGACTCCCTTGGTTTGTTTGAGGGTGCGCAGTTTAGCGCAGAAGTTCTCAGTCCTATTTTGGACATTCCAGCGTGCATTGAATTGCAGCCAGAAGGCATCCAGATTGTGGAGCCAAGAAACAGGATTCCCTTTAACAATGTCCTCTTCTAGGTAGGGCTCAAGCCACTCATGGGCCTTGCCATCCAGGCAGGAAATGATAAATGCAATTTGCTCATCCACTGTTGAGCCAGGATATAAAATCCTGAGATAATGAGATACAGCAACTCTGAAAGAGATTGCCTTGTTTTTGTCTGACCCGTCAAATTTGTCTGGCGTTGCAAGTTTAGGAGCCTTGGTAGCTGAGGCAAGGGAGGAACCAGAAGCAGCAGCAGTGCCTATTTTGGCAATATCAGCCCCAAGTTTAACAATGAGGGCGTCAAGGTTGGTAATGCTACTATCATGGTTGTTGAGGGTAGCCTGAGTGGTGCCAATATCTGTATGATGGGCAGCCGCTTGTCCTATGACCAGAGAAAGATTCTGATTCATAGCCAGGAGGAGGTTTTTGATCTCCTGGGCCCACGCAGGTATCTCCTGGATATTGGTGGGGACAGACAGCGCATTGGGGTTGGCATGCACAAAGGTAGAGGGTTGGGTCGACATAGTGGAGAAGGAGGAATGTGATAGATACTAAGTAGCGTCCTTGCTAAATAAGGCAACTTCACTACTGTCATACACCACTGTAATGTGGGGTACACGCTGGTGGAGGCGGGCGCTTAAGGCCGTACTACTACAAGCTTATGTAATCTAACTATCTAGGCTATACTATGACCGCTATAAGGCGGACCTCTACTGGCTATCTACTGTGAAGGGGCCTGAGGCCTGGGAGGTGTGATGAGTTAAGTAATGGGGCTAACTTCTGAAGACAACTGGGCCGGCTACTTAGCTGGCTGACTAATCCCTCCTCAATGGATATGAGACAAGGTAAAATCAACTTGGTGTCTCCAAGCAATTTTCCTGCTGTATATATAGACAAAGCGCACTATCTACATGGTCTGTGCGCGTGAGAGAAAGAAGTACAGAAGGTGAATGAGAAGCATGCTGCGGGCTGCGCAGAAGCGTGGATTTCTCCTAAGCGCCCTTGGCACGGCATCTCGGCGCGGCATCTCGGCATTATAAGCGCCGAGATCACGTGATCAAAAAACATGAGATATTAAGTCCGTAAAAAATACTAAAAATAATAGAAAATTCAGGCAATTCTAATGGTATATGTTAGGGGTTTATAACAACTACTAGTTTAGGAAAAATGAGAGGCTAGATGATTGGCCCCGCTAAGCTCACAGTTTATTCTTTACGCTAATCACTGTCTCAATACCTAGTGTCCTAGACGTCCTTAAGGGGCGTCAAGGCAGCGGGCGCTTATGGCCATATAGAACTAAGTATAACCGCGTAAGGCGGTGAAAGGGCTACCTACAACAGCAAACTAACTAACTACAGTGACTAGACGCTATAAGGCGTCAACAAGCTACCTAAGTACAGTGAGGACAACGCTTACGGCGTGTATCTAAGTATTACTGGCTGTAAGGCCTTGTACAATGTGTGGAGTGCAACAAGAGGTAATCGACCTGGGTGTTACCATGGTTGGTTGGCCTCCTTATATATTACAGAGGTGAACTATTTACAAATATGTTATATGCAATACCATAACCAATAAGAACCCCGCTCCGCAGTTGGTCTTACTCATGCATACGTGTCACTGACGTGTCATAGTGACGTCATCAGGTGGAGGTGGCTACATGTGCTGAGGTAAGCGCGGGTGGGGACGTGGCTTGGCGCTTAGTATAAGATATAAGCGCCGGGATCACGTGATTGAAAATGTCGTCCGTTTGACTTCGTTTAAAATCGAGAAAATGGGAATAAATTCCCTGGTATCAAGTGTGTCTATGACACTGCCCCCCCTCTAAGGGCCTTGGCAGCGCCGAGGGCCTTTCTTTTCATGTCCTCCTCATATTTTTTCAAGATTTTTCCCGCGTTTTTTAGGTTTTCTTGGGGTTCCCACGTGTTTTCCTCCAAGCCGTACCCCTTCCATTTGACCCGGAAGAACCATTTCCCTTCTCTCTCTTCTGCGTCCGTGATCCCTTCTACCTCGTATTCTTCCTCTCCATCTATGGTGACTGGTTGAGGGCGGTTTTCGAAGCTATGCTTTTTGTCCCTTTTTACTTTGGACAGTAGTCCCACATAGAAGACATTGTGGATTCTGATTGTTGGCAGGAGCTCTAGATGGTACGCCCGATTGGAGATTTTCTTGGTTATTTTGAAGGGTCCCAACTGTTGTTTGGTTAGTTTGGGACTAAGGGTTTTCAGTTTCACGTTTTTGGCGTCTAGCCAGGCTTCTTCCCCTATTTCAAACTTGAGTGGTTCTCCTGTTTCCCCGGCTACCATGCGTGTCTTTGATTGCCGGAGCGCGGACTCTATTTCCTGCCACTGTGCTTCCATCTGGGTTGCCAGGTTATCTGCCTCAGGGACGTCTGTTGGTACGTAACTTGGGGTCAAGGAGGGTTCCCAACCGTACAGTGCCTTGAACAGGGATTTGCCTGTCAAACTGTGTACTGCGTTGTTGTAGGCAAACTCCGCCATTGGTAACCACTTGACCCAATCCTTCTGGTTTGTCCCTGAGTAAGCCCTCAAGAAGTGTTCAACCGTGGGGTTTACGCGTTCCGTCTGTCCATCACTTTGAGGGTGGTAGGCCAAGGAGAAGTGGGGGTCTATTCCCAGGCGTTGGTACAAGGCCTTCAGGAACTTATTGTTGAAGACTTGTCCGCGGTCCAACACTGTTTTCTTGGGCATGCCGTAATGTTTCCAAATGTGGCGTAGGAATAGATCTGCCAGTTCCGGGGCCTTGAGTTTTTTGGAGCATTCTACCAAGATAACGTATTTGGTGAAGCTATCCACAATAACCAGTATAGAGTTGTTGCTTCCATCCTTTGGTAAGTCTACTATCATGTTGTACAATATGTGTTGCCAAGGGCGTGATGGAAGTTCCAGGGGCTGAGGTGGTATAGACGCGTACTTAGGTTTCCGGATCCGTTGGCAGATTTTGCATGAGTCAACGTGCCAGTATGTGTTGGCACGGATGCCGGGCCAGTAGTAAGTTCTGGATACCAACTCTAGGGTCCTTTGTCTGCCTGGGTGACCCGCCAATGGGCTATTGTGGAAGATCCAAAGTAGGTCTGTCCTTAGGGTCCCTACGTCTGGTACTACAATTTGTCCTTGGTAAAATAGCAGGCCGGCCTCCATTTTGTAATCTTTGAATGCGCGTTTAATGGAGGGTGGTGCCTTGGACTTGTTTTGTAGGAACTGTAGGATTTCCTCCAGGGATTCGTCTTGATCTAGGGAGGACTCAATTTGGCGTTGTAGCTCCTTCTCAGGGGTCACCAGGGCAACGTTAGCAAATACTGGTTCTGGCAACATGGACTGGGGTTCTGGTGGAATATTGGCATGGTCTGATTGTCGCAATAGGGCATCTGGCTTCCCTGACTGTTTCCCAGGTCTGTACACAATTTGGAAGTTGTAACCGGCCAGGAGGAGGTGCCATTGTGCGTGGCGGCGGTTGAACGTTCTAGATTCTTTCCAATATTCTAAGTTCCTATGGTTGGTGAACACAGTGATGGGATGCAGGGTTCCTTCCAGGAAGATACGCCAGTACTCAAACGAGCGGATGATTGCTAGCAGCTCCTTGTCATGTGTATCATAGTTCTGCTCCGCTCCTTTAAATGACTCAGACAAGAAACCAAGTGGGTGTAACCGGCTGTCTTCCTGGCGTTGGCTTAGTATGGATCCCAGGGCAGCTCCTGAGGCGTCTGTCTCAAGGAAGTAGGGTTTGGTTGGATTGGCGTGGCAGAGTACGGGTGCATTGGTGATGGCGTCCTTTAGTCCTTGGAAGGCTTCCTGTTCTTTGTTACCCCAATTCCAGGGCGTATCCTTCTTGACCAGATTATGCAATGGCCTGGCCATGTGGCTAAAATTGGCAACAAATCGACGGAGGAAATTGGCAAATCCTAGGAACGATTGGACCTCCTTCATGAACGTGTTGTGTATGAGTTACATCATCCTTGGAGTAGATCAGGATGTCATCAAGGTAAATGATGACGCAAACGTCTAACAGGTCTTTGAATAACTTGTTCATAAAATGTTGGAAGGCGGCGGGAGCGTTGGTTAGGCCAAAGGTCATGACTAGGGATTTGTACAGGCCGTACTTAGTACGGAAAGCAGTCTTCCATTTGTCGCCTTCTTTTACCCGGACATTGTTATATCCCCAACGTAGGTCTAGTTTAATGAAGACCTTGGCACCACGGAGCTGGGCCATGAGGTCGTCTGGACGGGGAAGGGGGTAAACGTTTTTCTTTGTCCGGTTGTTTAGGCGGCGGTAGTCAACTACCAAGCGGCGGGAGCCATCCTTCTTGGGAACAAACATGACGGGGGAGCTAATTGAGGATTTGCTGGGACAGATCTTGCCTGCCTTGAGTTCATCTCTGAGCCAATCTTTGAGCGTGGCGGATTTGGCGTCAGTCATGCTGTACAGTGGAGAGTTCAAGGGGCCTTCTTCTGTTAGTTCAATCCCAATGTCATAATGCCGGTGCGGGGGAAGTTTGTTGAATTCTTCCTCTCCAAATACCTTGGCGTATTGATGGTACTTGGAAGGGACTCCTTCAAGGGGGTTTTGATTGGCTTCCTCCTCTTCAGCGATGGCTACGTGTTCTGGTGGTGCATGGGGAAAGGAGAGGGTGCGTTGATTCCAATCAATCTCTGGATTGTGGGCATCTAACCATTTCAATCCTAAGATGGCAGCGTGGGACCCTGTGTTGCAAATCAAGAAGGTCTTGGTCATACGTTTGCCATCAAAGGAGAAGGTTAGGTTAGCCTTCTTCCAAATTTTACCAGCCTGGGGGCTTGACCCATCAAGCATAGTTACAGTGCGGGGATAAGGGAGGTCTATGAGTGGGAGGCGGAGTGCTTCCGCGGTACGGGGGTGGAGAAAGGATGAGGTAGCGCCTGAGTCTATCAGGACTTCTAGTGGTTCCGCTTTTTTCTCTGGTGTGATCAAAATAGTGAACAGGGGTGACATTTTACTACTAGATATATTACAAAATTTGATACACAATCCAGAGTCCTTGGGGTCCTTGCGCGCGGCAGCAGGTCCCCTTACTCTTTTCCCGATTGGTACTTGGAGTCTTTGCCAATCTTGGCGGTTTCCTTGGCCTTCCCTTTGTCCTCAATAGGGGTAGCCTTCCAGCCTGTGCAGCATTCCGCAAACTTGTGGCCCATCTTGCCGCATTTGATGCAGGCGCCAGCGGCGTGGCGGCAATTTTGTTCCTCTTCCGACACAAAGTTGGGATTGTTGGAGAGTTTCTTTGAACCGGATGTGGCTTGACTGGTACTTGTCCCCCTTGGGGGGTTGGATGGTTTGCTAGACTTATTGTCCCTTGGTGGGTGGCTAGCGCGCTCTTTGCGGAGGGTGTTGTTGATGACGAGTGCTGCGTTCTGCAGCTCAAGGAGTGTGCGGGGCCGGTGTTTGCGGGTTGCGATTTGGCGGCTGACCTCCCAGTGGAGGCCACAGGCAAACTGGCCTCTAAGGGCCGCGTTGTTCCAGTCCAGTTCCATTGCCAGGGTTCTGAACTTTGTGATATAGTCCGCGCATGTGCCAGACTGGGTGAGGGTGGTGATCTTCCGCTTGGCGGCCCTTGTGGCGTCAGGGTCACCAAATGCTGCTAGGAACTCCTGCTTGAAACCTTTGACCGTTTGAATGATGGCTTGGTGTGACCCAAGCTGATTGAGGTGTGGGTGGGCCCAGGCCCCGGCCGTATCCTTCATGTTCATCAGGAGGAAGGATAGTACCTCCTGGTCGGTGGGGAACATTTGTGAGTTTAGCCGGGTCCATGCCAACATCCGGGTAAGCCACTGTTTGGCCTTGCTCCCAATCTTGCCTGTATAGGTGTCTGGGTGGTCTACTTTGACTGGGGCAGGATAGGCGGCAATTGAAGCCGGAGGTGGAGGGGCAGGTGCTCCAATTGGGGATTGGAGATGCGGAGATGGAGGGGAGACAGGACTCGCGGGGGCGCAACTTGGATAGGGTTTGGTTGGGCAAAGATGGGGGCCCCCTTGGATGGTTCTGCCCAGAAGGAGACCCTACTAGACGGTCCAGCAGGGTCGGCCTTTGGTATGGGGCGTGGCGTTGCTTCCACAATTGGGGGCTTGGTTTCTTTGGGGGTTGTAGGCCCCTTGAGTTGGAGGCTTCTAAGCCCATCCTTGACAACATCGACGGCTTGGGATATATTTTTGACGTTGGTGCGGGTCTTGATCCCTGCTTCCTTGATTTCCCCAACTTCCCGTTTGAGACGTTCAACTTGGCCAAGGAGGCCAAGGAGGAGTTGTGTGATGCGCTCGAGGGAT
The DNA here is from genome assembly GCF_016906535.1 of Rhizoctonia solani. Classification (NCBI taxonomy): domain Eukaryota; kingdom Fungi; phylum Basidiomycota; class Agaricomycetes; order Cantharellales; family Ceratobasidiaceae; genus Rhizoctonia; species Rhizoctonia solani. The sequence continues at coordinate 1,251,572 of NC_057378.1, forward strand.
ACTTCCCCAAGCTCGATAGGGGGGGCTGTTGGAAAGAAGGGTCCCAGGTCCCCTTGATTGACAGGGGAGCGGGTTTGAGAGGGCGGCTGGGAGCAGGTTGCCATGGGATGTGTGGGATAGGAGCGGCCAGCGTGGGAAGAGGCCTGCGAGGAGGAGCAAGTGGGGGTGCGCAAGGTAATGGTGGGCAAGTGTGGGGGATGGGGCTATACAGCCAAAGTGCCTATATCAGGACTTATGAGCGCTTTATTGCGTTATACGCTAAGAACCTGCGTCAAACAACCTGGCGTTGAACAGTAAGTGTAGCTAATCACAGCCGTGGGCAGGCGTGATGTAGTACCTAGTCTCTGCAAGCAGGTGTATCTGCTGTCTGGTTCCGCTAGCAAAAGGTGCAGCAACCATGTGGTATGCGGGCAATAGGGTTAGCCTGCCTTATAGCAATTTGCTACTATGTGGGACCAACAGCTCTTTGATTATTCCAGCTGAAAGGGGAGTCCGATCACGTTATTTTGCTTGTGCTAGTACAGGTAACCTTCTTGGTGGTTGGTGCTTAGTGGTGGGTATTGCAGAACGGTTTGTAACCAACGTAAGGTTGATTACCTAGTGTCCTAGACGTCCTTAAGGGGCGTCAAGGCAGCGGGCGCTTATGGCCATATAGAACTAAGTATAACCGCGTAAGGCGGTGAAAGGGCTACCTACAACAGCAAACTAACTAACTACAGTGACTAGACGCTATAAGGCGTTGACAAGCTACCTAAGTACAGTGAGGACAACGCTTACAGCGTGTATCTAAGTATTACTGGCTGTAAGGCCTTGTACAATGTGTGGAGTGCAACAAGAGGTAATCAACCTGGGTGTTACCATGGTTGGTTGGCCTCCTTATATATTACAGAGGTGAACTATTTACAAATATGTTATATGCAATACCATAACCAATAAGAACCCCGCTCCGCAGTTGGTCTTACTCATGCATACGTGTCACTGACGTGTCATAGTGACGTCATCAGGTGGAGGTGGCTACATGTGCTGAGGTAAGCGCGGGTGGGGACGTGGCTTGGCGCTTAGTATAAGATATAAGCGCCGGGATCACGTGATTGAAAATGTTGTCCGTTTGACTTCGTTTAAAATTGAGAAAATGGGAATAAATTCCCTGGTATCGAGTGTGTCTATGACACCTAGCGTTGAATGCTCCTTACAACTGATCAACAAGCCTTGGATGGGCGTGATACAGTAGCAGGTTTTGCACAAGCGGGTCTTTGACTGTCTGTGACGCAGAAGAAGTTGTGGCAGACTTTTGGGTGGACGTTTGCAATGCTAGCCGTGTAACAATAACCCCCTAGTGCAACAATCACCAGTTTTGACTATTATCTGGCTATGCTGGATCACTGGTTCTTGATGGGTTGTGCCAGTACTAACACCCTAGTTATCCACAAGGGTTGGTGATGAAGAACTCAACCTAATGTCAGAGCCAACAACTACCACAGGGTAAAGCCCAACAAGCTATTGCCTAATATAGGACTTATCAGCAAGTGGGATCTAACAATGCTCTAAGGCAATTGCCAGATGAGGGGTTGGACAAGACCAATTGAGTAAGAGTGCACTATGCTATAAAGATAGCTGGGCAAAGGACCTTTGACAGTGACTGGTATGCTCTCAGGCAATACTCTTAATTGTATGTCTTAGGGTAGTAGGTGTTGGAAGGGATAAGAGGTTGAGTTCTGAGGCTTAAGGCTCTCAGAACCCTCCTTATATATTCACAGAGAAGGGGAAGAGTAATTACATGTACAAACATCATAACAAAGATAAGGTCACATGACCAGAGATAAGAAAACAAGATCACATGACTAAAGGTCATGTGATGAGATTACATAATAAGCGCTCAGCGCCTAAACAGTATAAAGATGCATATATCCATAAATCTTCATGAAAATAGCGCATATATTCACTATTTCTTCGACTTAGTGGATTTTAAGGTGGTCACGCCTCTAGGGCATGACAAACAGCATAGTGCACTTTACTGTTATTGGTCTTGTCCATCCCTTATCTGGCAATTGCCTTGAGCATTGTTAGATCCTACTAGTTGATTAGTCCTATATTAGGCAATAGCTAGTTAGGTTTACCTCTTGGTAGTTGTTGGCTCTGACAGTCAAGTTCTGAGGCTTAAGGCTCTCAGAACCCTCCTTATATATTCAACAGAGAAGGGGAAGAGTAATTACATGTACAAACATAACAACAAAGATAAGGTCACATGACCAGAGATAAGAAAACAAGATCACATGACCTTTAGTCATGTGATGAGATTACATAATAAGCGCTCAGCGCCTAAGATAGCATATATATCCATAAACCTTCATGAAAATAGCGCATATATTCACTATTTCTTTGACTTAGCGGATTTTAAGGTGGTCACGCCTCTAGGGCATGACAATAGTGCACTTTACTATATCAGGTCTTGTCCTACCCCTTTCCTGGCATTGCCTCTGAGCTCTGTTAGGCCCTACTAGCTGATAAGTCCTATATTAGGCAATAGCTTGTGTCCTAGATGTCTTGTGGGACATTAAGGGTGCAGGTGCTTGTGGCTGGGTGGTACAGTAAGAGAACTGCTTAAGGCAGTGACAAGCTACCCTACAAAAACTAACTAAGTATCTATGGTGATCAAAGCCCTACAGGCAATAACCAGCTATGTATATACATTGAGAAAGCTGCTTAAGGCAGTGTACTAAGTGTGTAGCTAAGTGGTTACTGGGCTTAAGGCCCTTGTACAGTTGTGGGATGCAACAAGAGGTAATTGACCTGGGTGTTACCATGGTTGGTTGGCCTCCTTATATATTACAGAGGTAGACTAATTACAAATACACTATATCAAATATTGTATCAAATAAGAACCCCACTCTGCAGTTGGCCTTACTCATGCATATGTGTCACTGACATGTCATAATGATGTCATCAAGTGGAGGTGGCTATGTGTGCTGAATAAGTGCAGAAGGGGATGTGGCTTGGCACTTAGCATATGGTATAAGCGCCAATGTCATGTGATTGAAAATGTTGTCCAATTGCCTTTGTTTAAAATCAAGAAAATAGGAATAAATTCCCTGGTATATGTGTGTCTACAACAGCTTGTTAGGTTTTACCTTGTGGTAGTTGTTGGCTCTGACAGCCACCTGTACCTCCTGTACCCCGTCTTGATATCAATCATGTATATACTTGTTTGTGTGCCTTCTCAGGGTATAAAAGGACCCTGTGAAGACACTTCTAATGCATCCTACTTTTACTCTTATATATTAACATATACACACAAGCCTTTAACAGCTTATCTGCACATTTACTTTAGTGATTGACTCACTGTAAATAGCATAGGAGGTTATTTGGTGCACTAAGACCATAGGCCAGTCCCAACAGACACAGGGTAACCTATTAGTGTACTTACTGCAACCCTGTGCCCCTTGACTGTCACAGTTGTTGAGTTCAACATTGAGTATAGTGGGACAATACTGTAAGGATTGTTGTGATTGAGTGATAGTGTTTCAATCCACCATACCCCCCATATTGTAGATAGCTTTATCTATAATATCTCTTAAATCCTAGATATATTTTAGGTAAACCCTATAAGTCTTAAGTCTTACTTAAGCATTGATAAGTCCTATACTTATTAGGCTAATCCTATAAATCCTGTACATTAGTCAGGTAATCCTCTTACCTAAGGTACTATCCCAGAGACCTTAAGTATACATATTGTCACAACTAAGCTCGGACCTATGATACAAGTGGGTTTAAAGTCCGTGGCCCTATCACCAATGGACTATGAAACAGGGTAGAGGGCCGATGAAGGGCCAAGGGGTGTGGAAAGGTAGAGGGCAACTAGGCCTGGGTTATGGGTTTCTTAGTAAAGTGCACTGATGGCCAACTAGGGGCCTGGGCAAGGGGTAGGAGTGAGCTTAGGATGAATTGACAAAGAGGTCAAGTCTTGCTGTTTAGCGGCGACTTGACCTGGTTTAAATACATGAGAAGAGCCACATCAAAAACAACAATGCAAAACAGTGAGTCATTTACAATTTCACATCATATATCAAATATGTCACGTGATCTTGATGAGTCATAAATATATACCAAAAAGGAAACTATCTCGGAAAAAAGGTAGAAAATAGTAAAAAATCATGTCATGCCAATGAAGGTCATGACACATATCCCTAGTCACTTAGGCTTAAGTAACATTAGTCTAAGGTACTATACATAACCAACCACCTGCACTTCATAGTTGCTAGTGTCGTAGACACAATTGATACCAGGGAATTTATTCCCATTTTCTCAAATTTAAACAAACTTGAACGGACAACATTTTCAATCACGTGACCTTGGCGCTTATATCATATGCTAAGCGCTGATCCACGTCCCCATCCGCGCTTACCTCAGCATACGTAGCCACCTCCACCTGATGACATCACTATGACACGTCAGTGACACATATGCATGAGTAAGGCCGACTGCGGAGCGGGGTTCTTATTGGATTATATATTGGATATGATGTATTTGTAATTAGTCACTCTGTAGAATATATAAGGAGGCCAACCGACCATGGTAACACCCAGGTCAATTACCTCTTGTTGCATCCCACCACTGTACAAGGGCCTTAAGCCCAGTAACCCACTTAGTCACTCAGTACACACCGCCTTAAGCGGCCTCCTTGTTGTAGTTACATAGCTGGTCATTGCCCTTATGGCCTTGGTCACCACAGTATAGCTGGTTGTTGCCGTAGGATAGCTTGCCACCGCCTTACGCGGTTTCCCACTTAGATACATACGGCCGCAAGCGCCCCCTTCCTTGGCGTCCTTACAGACGTCTAGGACAGCTAGACTATTTGTTAGGAGTTGTTCATTCCTGATAAACCTAGCTTATATTGTGCATATATTCTGCACATATATTCTGATTCTTAATACTAGTCTTTAGTTATTCCCATATACATTTTGTATATAGTAATTCTTTCTTACTCCTGTATTTACACAACTCTTAACAATTCCTCTGCTGATCTTGTAGACACACTTATACCAAGGGAATTTATTCCCACTTCCTTGATCCTAAACAAAGTAGAAGGGACAACTCCTTTGACCATGTGACATTGGCACTTATATCATACACTAAGCACCAAGCCACATCCCCATCCATGCTTACTCAGCATATGTAGCCACCTCCACCTGATGACATCACTATGACACATCAGTGACACATATGCATGAGTAAGGCCAACTGCAGAGTGGGGTTCTCATTGGATTAGATATTGCATATTTGTATTTGTAATTAGGACACTCTCTGTAATATATAAGGAGGCCAACCAACCATGGTAACACCCAGGTCAATTCTCTCTTGTTGCATCCCCACACTGTACTAGCGGGGAGAAAAAGTTTGGAAATGCCGGCACATGATGGCCCAGAATTTGTACGATACATCTTACTATGTCTCGCAAACGCGGTCGAGAGCTCCCTGTGACTCGTTGAGCTCAAATAATTACACTACACAATGAGGGCAATTCATATCCTGAAATACTTGCAAAAACTGGTGTTCCCCCATCTGTGGCATGCAAAACTGTTAAACGTTGGGAAACATACAGCACCCTTGCCTCCTTGCCTCGATCTGGCCGCCCACGCAAATTCTCACCTTGATTGTGCCGTCTAGTCATTTGTACCCTCCTTTGCCATTGTTTTGAGCCATATTCATCTATTGCTACTAGAGTAGGTAATGGCCTTACTGCTGTGCAAGTCAAGTACATTGCCCAGAGCCGGCGCTACCGCCAATATGTTGCGCGCCAAAAGCCATTCTTAGATAAGCAAAAGGTCCTAAAGCGTCTAGAATGGGCTTGCGTGAACCGGTTTAGGAACTGGGATGAAGCCATTTGGACTGACAAGCTCCAGTTGGGGACCGGCAATCACTCAGTTCACCCAATGGTCACCCGGAAACCCGGAGAGGCATATCTCCCGGAATGCCTAGCCCCAACCTTTCAAAGTGGCCATGAAGCATTAATGGTATGGGGGTGTATCTCCCATGGGTATAAGGGGCCACTTATCCAACTGGAGATGGCTCCCCGGCTGCAATTGTGTAATGGGAGGTGGAGGGGGGGAGGGTTCAACTCAGAAGGATATGTTATGCAGGTCCTAAATGGTCCACTTAAGGACTGTTACAATCTCCCAAAATATACCATTGGATTCGCCTCATTTTTCTCTTATTTTTACTATTTTTTACGAACTCGTTATCTTATGTTTTCTGATCACGTGACCTCGGCGCTTATTATGCCGAGATGCCGCGCCGAGATGCCGTGCCAAGGGCGCTTAGGAGAAATCCACGCTTCTGCGCAGCCCGCAGCACGCTTCCCATTTGTCACTTGTACTTCTTTTCTCACGCGCACAGACCATGTAGATAGTGTGCATTTGTCTATATATACAGCAGGAAAATTGCTTGGAGACACCAAGTCAATTTTACCTTGTCTCATATTCATTGAGGAGGATTAGTCAGCCAGCTAAGTAGCAGGCCCCCAGTAGTATTCAGACGCTCACCCCACCCCTTAACTCACCACACCTCCAGGCCTAAGGCCCCCTCGCATTAGTTAGTAGTAGAAGCCGCCTTAAAGCGGACTTAGTTTAGCCTTATCAGTAGATTACATAAGTGTTGCTTGTGGTAGTACGGCCTTAAGCGCCCAACTCCACTAGCGTGTGCCCACCTTACAGTGGTGCACAACATTGTAAAATTGACTTGGTGTAGGCTTTGATCAACAACGAGAGGACCTCCAGTACTAGCACGAGGGAAATCACGTGAACGGACTCGCCTTTTGCTATTAATAATCAAACTAGCGTTGGTCCCACGTAGTACCAAATTGCTATAAGGCTGACAGGCTCTGATCGCCCGTATACCACGAGTTTTGCCGGAACTCTGCAAGTAGCGCTCCTAGACAGCTGAAACACCCGCTTGCAAAAAACCCGCACATATCACGATCGCCAGATCTGCTGATTTGCTGTAGGGATTGTCCAACGCTAGGTGCTTGACGCAAGGAGTTAGCAAACAACATCTTGCGCAAAAACCGCTCATAAGTCCTGTATCAGGCACCCATTCCCCCCACGCTGTTTCATTATTCCCTCCACTTGCTCTGGAGTCCCACACCCTTACTCCCGGCCTTCCTCTCGCTCCTCTCAACGTTCCATTCCATCCCACTCCCAACCGGCCTCTTGCAGCACATCTCCCGCTCCGCGAGACTTGCCCAGGATGGAACCAGAGCCGTCCCCTACCGCTCTCCTCAAGGCTATCACAGCCCTCACAGCCACAGTTGGGTCCCTGCAGGACCAAATCCGCGCCCAAAGCCAACAAATCACTGAGCTTAGGGCCATATGCAAGGAAACAGCGGACCTCCTCGGGGATAAGGATCAAGGAGTCCCCCAAACTAAGCCTGGCCCATCAACTGGGCCTGTCACTCCCCCTACCCACACAGGGGGAGAAGCCCACACTCCAGGCACGGTTAGGCCTGGGCTCAAGGCCCCATTCAGGCCATCAAGAGGAACGGGATTTGATTCCGAAGAAGACAAAGAGCCAAGGCGCCCAAAAAAGGAGCCTCAGGGAACGCCTAGAAGGCACCTTGGGTCCCTCACCCCCTTTGATGCTGGGTCCAGCGTAAAGAGACCCAAGATGGACCTCCCCGACCCGTACAAGGGAGACACCAGGGGCCGCAAAGCCACCCAATGGCTGGATTGAATGATGCTCTGGGTTGCCCTTCACAGGGACCAGTTTGACAAAGAAGAGCAGATGGTCGTGTGGATCCTTTACCACATGACAGACAAGGCAGCTGACTGGGCGCTCCCCCTGATCGGGGCTATTATCAAAGGCAAGGGCAACCCTCCTACCACTATCACGGCTTTAACAGCCAAATTTAAGGAAGCCTTTGCCAACCCCGATGCCAAGCGGGCCGCTGCCAGGAAAATAGCCACCCTGGTCCAAACCTCTACCACCTCCAAGTACGTTACGGAGTTCCGCAACCTCATCGCAGAACTAGACTGGAACGAGGAGGCCTATATTGCACAATTTACGCAAGGCCTCCACTGGAAAGTCAAGGAACTGTTGTCCACCAAGGATAGCATCCCTGACAAACTCAAAGCCATCTTTGCGGCGGCAATTAAAATTGATAACATCCGCCGCAAGAATGAGGAAAACCGCCCCAAAAAGGCACCCGCCAAGTCCCCGGCCACCGTGGCCACTACTTCCACCACTACCACCCAACGGGTCCGCCTCTCAGAGGACCCCAATTACGTCACCCCCGAGGAGAGGGACCGCCGCCGCGCATCTGGGCTATCCGTGAAATGCGGACAAAAGGGTCACGGCATCAAGCAGTGCCCCAACGGGTGGAAAGCCACAGTCAAGGAGGTGGCTAAGGTTGCTGAGGATGTAGAGTCGGGAAAAGATTGAAGTCGAGGACTGCTGCCAAGCCCCTGACTCCCAAATTGGACAATCTAGATAGTTTTGAATTTGTATCTCTTGCTTTAGACTCAAATAAAAAACCCCTCTTATTTATCGATCTATATGTCCAAAATTCCCCGGCAGAACCCCTCAAAACACTCATAGACTCCGGAGCCACATCAAATTTTATTTCCCCATCGATTGTGGAAAAATATAAAATCCCAAAAACCCAACTCAAAAATCCACGAGTTGTGAGAATGTTAGATGGTACTATCTCTCAGACTGGTCGCATTTGGCACCAGGTTCACCTCACCGTCTCGGCCAATGGCCATACCCACTCCATCCCATTTCTTGTTTGCCCCATTGGCAACACCCTGGCAATCCTAGGCATGACATGGCTAACGGCAGAAGCTCCTCTTATTGATTGGCAACAGGGACTAGTCACATTCCCTGAACAAGTTCAGATTGCCTCCGAGGAGGAAGCGGACTCAGACCCTCTAGCAGACCTCCCCCCTCAATACCATGAGTTTGCTAAGGTTTTTGGCAAAGAAGAATTTAAGGTCCTCCCTCCACATAGGGAGTATGATATCTCTATTGACCTTGTCCCAGATGCCAAACTGTCTCCTGGCCCCATATACGGCATGACCGACGCAGAATCAAAGGCACTAAAACAGCATATCGATGAGGAATTAGCAACGGGCAAGATCCGCCCTAGTACCTCCTCAGCAGGCGCCCCGGTCATGTTTGTAAAAAAGGCTGATGGGTCTCTCCGACTAGTCGTTGATTACAGGAAGTTGAACAATGTAACCCACAAGAATGTCTACCCCCTTCCAAGACAGGACAACCTCATGGCCAAATTACGTCACGCCAAAATCTTTACCAAGTTGGACTTACGTTGGGGTTACAACAACGTACGCATCAAGGAAGGAGATGAATGGAAGACGGCCTTTAGAACCAAATACGGCCTCTTTGAATACCTAGTCATGCCATTTGGCCTCACCAATGCCCCTGCAGCGTTTCAACATTTTATGAACGACCTATTCAGGGACCTGATTGACGTAACCGTGGTAATTTACCTAGACAACATCCTCATCTTCTCGGAGAAACCAGAAGACCACCCGATCCATGTTAGAGAGGTACTATCCCGCCTTATGAAGAACCAACTATTCTGCAAGCTGTCGAAATGCCACTTCCACGTGACCACCGTAGATTACCTTGGTATTGTCATCTCCCCGGATGGATTCTCAATGGACCAGAAGAAGATCAAGGCTGTCACCACTTGGCCCACGCCCAGAACGGTTAAACAGGTCCAGGCCTTCCTAGGATTCGTGAATTACCTCAGACGCTTCATCCCCAATTTCAGCTTGGTTGCACGCCCCCTCCATAACCTCACCAAAAAGGAAACCCCTTGGTCATGGGGTAACCTAGAGGAGGTAGCGTTCCAAGAGTTGAAGTCCCTTGTTACCCGGTCGCCCGTCCTCATTCATTCAAACCCGGACCTCCCTTACTACCTTGAAACGGACGCATTGGGAGTAGCCATGGGAGCCATACTCAGTCAACGAGGCCCAGATAATCGGTTGCACCCCATTGCCTACATGTCAAAATCCTTCTTGGGAGCCGAAGCAAATTACGACACCCATGACAAAGAGCTTCTGGCAATTATCAAGGCATTAGAGGAATGGCAAATTTTCCTAGAAGCAACAGACAGGCCAATACAGGTTTTCACAGATCATAGAAACCTAGAATATTGGATGCAGGCTAGGACTTTCAATCGCAGGCACGCTAGGTGGCGCATATTCCTGAGTGACTACAACTTCAAAATCCACTACCAACCAGGGAAACAATCGGGGAAACCAGATGCACTATCCAGACGTTCAGACTATGTTGATCTCCCCTCTGAACCAGAAGTTATGCTCCCAACAGAAGTCTTCGCCAATACGTCAGAAGAAGAACTGGAAATTGTCACGGAAATACGCTCCAAGTTAAGAGAAGACCCCTCCTTAGAACCAATCATTCAGTTCCTAACAGAGGACGCTGACAACGCGCCACCATCCATTTGGAAGGCTTATTGAGATTATGATTGGGAAGAAGACCTGCTATGGTACCGTGGCAAACTAGTTGTACCAGACTCAGAACCTCTCAAAGAGCGTCTACTAAGGGAATTCCATGACTTGCCATTAGCAGGACACCCCGGGCAGCAACGAACCTTGGAACTCATAAGTTGGAACTACTGGTGGCCTGGAATGAAATCCTCGGCTAAGGAATGGGTAGAATGTTGCCCAGTCTGCCAAGCCAACCGAAGGGCTCACGCACCAGTCATCGCTCTTAAACCCTTGGAAGTTCCCCCGTTCCCGTTCCACACCATCTCGTATGACTTCATCACGGGCTTTCCCAAGTCACAGGGCCACGATGCCATCTTAGTGGTAATTGACTCATTCTCCAAGTTTGGGCACTTCATCCCTACGTCCAAAAAAGTAACCGCCAAAGGCCTCGCAGATCTGTTCATCACCCACATATGGAAGTTACACGGGTTACCAGTCAAAACTATCTTGGACCGCGGTACCACTTTCACAGGGAAATTCTTAAGAGCCCTCTACGAGCGGCTTGGAGTCAAACCAGCGTTCTCCTCCGCGTATCACCCGGAATCAGACGGACAAACAGAAAGGGTGAACCAGTTCATTGAGTTCTACCTCCAATCCTATGTAGCCGCCGATCACTCGGACTGGGCCACTTGGTTACCTTTGGCTGAATACGCATAACAACGCCAAACATGCAGCTACTGGGAAAACACCTTTTGAACTAGTATACGGAAGAAATCCGGTGATGAACCCATCCAATGTCCCGTCTAATGTCCCTGAAGCAGATCAAGTGGCAAATACCTTGGCTCAGGAATGGAAAGAAGCCAAAGCGGCCCTAAGAATGAGCAAAGAAAGGATGACCAGGGAAAAGGGAACAATACCCACATACTTGATTGGCAAAAAAGTCTGGTTGGACGGAAAAAACGTGGAGCTCAGGACCAACTCCAATAAACTAGACCCCAAACGCCTGGGTCCCTTTGAAATCACGGAGAAGATCTCAAGTCACGCCTATCAACTAAAACTCCCTGAAACCTTGAAAATCCATGACGTCTTTTACGTAGGGCTACTTTCAAAATCTCACAATCTCCAAGCCAACCATTCCCGGAACGACTCCCCCTGAAACAATTGAAGGAGAGGAAGAATACGAGGTTGAGCAAATTATTGATTCAAAAAGACAACGAGGGAAGTGGTTCTACCTAATAAAATGGAAGGGTTACGGACCAGAAGACAACTCTTGGGAACCGGAGGAACTGTTGGAACACAGCCAGGAAGAGATCAAGCGCTTCAACCAAGCTAGACTCAGAAAGGCTTGTGACGCCGCCAAGAGCCTTTAAGGGGGGGGCAATGTTACAATCTCCCAAAATATACCATTGGATTCGCCTCATTTTTCTCTTATTTTTACTATTTTTTACGAACTCGTTATCTTATGTTTTCTGATCACGTGACCTCGGCGCTTATTATGCCGAGATGCCGCGCCGAGATGCCGTGCCAAGGGCGCTTAGGAGAAATCCACGCTTCTGCGCAGCCCGCAGCACGCTTCCCATTTGTCACTTGTACTTCTTTTCTCACGCGCACAGACCATGTAGATAGTGTGCATTTGTCTATATATACAGCAGGAAAATCGCTTGGAGACACCAAGTCAATTTTACCTTGTCTCATATTCATTGAGGAGGATTAGTCAGCCAGCTAAGTAGCAGGCCCCCAGTAGTATTCAGACGCTCACCCCACCCCTTAACTCACCACACCTCCAGGCCTAAGGCCCCTCGCATTAGTAGTAGTAGTAGAAGCCGCCTTAAAGCGGACTTAGTTTAGCCTTATCAGTAGATTACATAAGTGTTGCTTGTAGTAGTACGGCCTTAAGCGCCCGACTCCACTAGCGTGTGCCCACCTTACAGTGGTGCACAACAAGGACTTCATTGCACAGATGGAGAAAGTCAAGGGACACAGGATGCTAGTAGTTGAAGATGGGGCCCCGGCACACAAAGGAAAGCTAGCCAAACAGGCTTGTGAAGAACTTGGTATTAAACACATTGCACACCCCCCAAGTTCACCAGACCTAAACCCAATAGAACCATTATGGATGGAACTTAAGCAACGTGTGTACAGTACCCCTGGGGCCCAAAGAAGTCTTGAGCACCTTTGGAATGCCACTGAAGCTGCCTGGAAATCCTTCACAGCATGATATCAATAAGTACACACAGAAAATGCCATCTCAGGTAACAGCTTTAGTTAAGTCAAAGGGACTCCCAACAAAATTCTAACACTTGTTTATCTCTCCTACTGTATTTTAACCAATGTATTTCCTGTTTCTATATACTACATTCATGCGGCCGGGGGAGAGCAAGTTTTCTTTTAGCGCCCAAATCACGTGCCATTTCCAAACTTTTTCCTCCGCTAGTACAAGGACCTTAGGTCTAGTAATCACTTAGTCACATACATAGTCTGCCTTAAGTGGCTTGTTCACTGTACTTAGATAGTCTGCCATTGCCTGTATAGCCTTGGTAACCATAGTTTAGTGGCTTGTTGTCATAGTAGCATCCCCACCACCTTAAGCAGTTTAGTTACAAGTACATACAGCCATAAGCACCCACTGCCTTGATGTCCTTACAGACATCTAGGACAGCTGACAACCCATGATTACACCTGCTACCCCCAAATTTGGGCTTGGGCCAGCATGCAACCACTTGTACTGGTCATGTGACCATGTCCAGGACAAGTGGCCATCCACACCTCCCCTAGCATACATTTGCAAGCCAGCTGTGTAGATCAATCCAACCTATGCTTCTTGCCCTTGCTTCAAGTGTCAGGGTGACTTGCAACTACCAGCTACCATCAGAGATCACAAGAAATGTTACCCTTGTCCTCTGTCCTCACCCCCATGCTCTCCCTCACCAGTGCTTGATGATCAAGTGCTACAGGCCAAAATAAATGGGAACTCCACCCAACACCACCTATCAGCTCTCACAAACAGGTCTCCCCCTATGGAAGACTTTGGAGATGATCCAGAGCACAAGCTGAGTTGCAGTCTTTGTGTTCCTGATTGACATGGCCATTGCTTTGACAACCTTGAACCTGACCAACAATATGTCAACATAGGTATCAATAACAATATTTTGGGCAACAACAGAGGTGAAGAAGATAAGAATGAAGACAAACAGGAAGACAAAGATGAGGATCAAATTCAAGTGAATGGAATGATGGCTTACCTGGACACTAACCTTTGCACGTATATTTACTGTTTACAGCAGCTTTGGATCTTTGCACGTCATAAGATCAACAAGAAAGTATCCCAACTTAATCCTCAAATAGTGAGTATTCCTTGGCTTTCTAACTTCAGTTCATCATTGACATCAATGGTACTTGTCTTTCAGGTTGAATTGTACCAGCAATTACAATTGAGGCAAAGACTGCTTGGTGAGTATCAATTTGGCTTACAATTGAACTTGTTTGACCATCCATTAATATATAACAGTACTGTAGTTGCATGGATAAACATAATGCATATATCAATGCTATATGTTTATACATTCTTGCCAATATACTGCAAGAATAGCGTAAAAGATCTTGCAATATTGCAAAACAATAATTGCTAACTATTGCTAAGACATTTTTACTTACGACTTCCTGTGGTACACCGTCTTCGCACAGTTACCCTGGCCAAACAAAGCGGTAGCATTTATAGTAATATTTGCTCCATAGCACTTCCATCCCCTAGGTGATTTGGTTTTAGGCTATCCATGTACACGTCAGCAGTATATTATTTATAAAGGGAATCGTTTGCACCACTTCTCTTCAGTGAGAAGGCGTTGTCCTTCATGATGTGGTATATTTGTTGATTGTACATGTACAGTGAATCATACATAATTTACTTCCAGTTGTAAGAATATTCAGAATCAAACCCAACGCAAGAAATAAGTGAGATAGTCACTTTGCCTATACACGCGCCGCATCCAGGCAACCAACAGGAACCAAAATCGGCTTGGTGAGCACTATATGATACTTGGCGGGAAACGTTTTTAATCAGCCTATGTTCATATTCAGTAGCCTTCCCTCTGAGACGCTATTGTACTATAGTACTGTAACTGAAATTAAATAAGACATGTGTATGTTGTTCCATGTTGCCAGATGTGAGTTTGACCTACCGATTCGTTCACCTGGCCTGATGTTGGTCGTTCATTCGTCTCCGCCAGCCAACAGCTGGTCATCAATTGCCAGACTCCGTTTCCGATCTCATCGATTGGCAACCTGATTGGACGAGGCGGTCGTAGGTGGTCGTACATCACCGATGCATCAATTGTAGCCAGTTGATGTCTCCATATGGTTGCTGTCCGGTGAATACTTCCTGCATAAGTTGAATGATCCGATAACGGTCAAATTTTTAATTGGCGGGACCTGAAGTTACCTACAATCATTGTCTACGACAGGATCAGTAAACCTTGAAATAAATGTGAGGATCAGACCAACCATCGCAAGCGCATATACATCTGCTTCCTTTGTACTACCCGTTAGTCCAAGCAGTATCTCAGGTGCCTTTATCAACTCTTTATCAACAAACACTCGATAATAATACACTCTACGCTGACCTGCCATCGTTGTGTACCTTGACCCATCGAAGTCCCACTGAACTCGATCTCCTGGTGATCCGTGATAGACACGCCAAAGTCTGTAATCTGAATTGTGCCTTCATCGGAAACAAGTACATTGGGCTAAATAGAGCACTTGCATTAAGCATGTATCTAATCGTATCAATAATAATGAGACTTACGCCTTTGATGTCCCCATGTACCTTGATGATAAATAAGTGGGCCTCAGATTCTAGTTACGGTCTTGATGCATAGTCATAATTGCACTTACGACTCTATTCTGATGGAGATAACTAATCGCTTGCGCGAGCTGAGCACACTACAATGACAATAGGACGAAAGATCTACCCTCAGCGGTTGAAACTAATGTCAAATAGAACTCACCAATCCAAGGCGATTGCAGCTTGGATTCCTGACAACATATACCGTGACGTAACCGTTTCTCATCCATGGTGACACCATTGCCAGATCATCTCTTAGAACGGCAAACCCTAGAAGAGGGGATGTTCTCGTGCGTATAGCTTGACCAACAGGTCGTGCACGGTCTAATAATACGGTAAGTGAATAAACAGAATTAAAAAATAACTAAATCATCCACCGTGTGTTCAGTGACTTTCAGCTTGATGCCTATAGGCACTATACGATCTGTTATGTATACAGCTGTATACAGCTAGTACCGAGCTCTTCATCAGTTACCTGGTCGTCGTACTGGAGCTTGACCTTCTCATCCATCTATGATATTGTAAAAACCAATTAGCTCCGGAACTATCAAGGCCAACGGAGACTCACAGCGTCTCGAACTTGTATAGCAGATGGTCGGTCTTGGGCGTTATGTGACAGGCATTTACGGATGTTACTCCATACAATGTCCCCAGCCTTACTCCTTGGTATGAGATCCGCCTGTATGGCAGATGTTCACCATCCTGGATGCGAAATATATATCAAGTGTCTTGTATCCAATGTGCAATATTGGGTTGTGGTGATAGTTTCTATCAACCAAAGAGCTCTCGTTTGGTGATTTCAACTAAACGCGCATAAAAATACCTACCAGTATGGTCTTGAAGTAGTTTTAGTATAAATTTGAATGTCAGGATAGCTGACGTACCATGCCCAGTGCAAATACATCGCTGGCAAATGTAAATGTGGAAGTCTCATGGCGCCAACCCTGGGGCCTATAAGGACCGGATCAATCGGCCCTCCGTAGCGAGCGCAACGATATAAACTTACATGCCAAACTACCCCCCAGATTCTACTCCAGCTCTCGACAGGATCAGTAGTGGTCGAAACTGTCCCTACAGATAACTGTATCCGAGGAACACCATTGCTTGATACTAATATCTGCCACTAAAATCATAAGGAGTTGGAACAATATTCATGGGGTGGGTAGATGCAGGTATCGCATATCTCAACTTACACCACACAGGTTACGTGTATCTATAGTAATGTTCACCTTGAAATTGCAAATGCGGACAAAAACAGAAAGAACACTGACAATGTCATTGCCATGTAGATATGCCACGCCCTTGCATATCTGCGTGCTCTGGTGCTCGCGAAAAGCCAAACGTTATTAGAGACTCACTACCCGGGTCTGTTATGTGGGCGATAGCTTACCAACTGGAAGCGATCCGCATTGGGTTGAGATTCAAGGTATTCATACAAATGTCCATATTCGTGCCAATCATACACGACAACGTTTTGCAATTCACAGGTCGCCTTGCCGATAAGTTCCACAACGTTTGGGTGCATACATTCGGACCAGATACGGGCCACCTCTTCCCTTCTCTATACAAGAAATAAGGTTATCATGTCCTAGTTCATTCCATGCCTCACCCTTTTCCACCTTGCATTTTCCACTCCAGGCAAAGCGTATGGTTTGGTAACTTTGAGGGCTACTGCCTTGCCATCTCGATATATGCCACGATAAAAAGTCACTGGGCTATAGGGACGGGATTTTACTGGGTATACTGAGCTCAAGTCAAGAAGAGAGGTGACATCCATTCCAGCCACTAGATTACTAATGTATCTACAACAGCGATAATTTCTGTCAGGCTTCATAAAAGGGATCTATTATCAACGAAGTGCACACTACCCGCTGAAATCTTGTCAGATTTATTATTATGTTCCAAGTTGCAGGGGTGGTATCGGCCTGTGAATAGTGGATGAAAACGACCTCAACACGTTCGATCTCAAAGCTATGCCCATCACCTCGAGGTATCTCAAACCGTTAGGACACGAGCGCCTGGCTCTTGCCACGTACATCAGCCCTGGATTAAATCTCGCTGAGGGTGAGGGGCAAAACAAGAGCGATTACAGCGGCATGCTTGATCGTAGTCCAGTCGTTGATGCTGCTCATACGGAGACCAAAGCGATCAGGTTGGTAAGTCACGCGGATGGTACTGTGAGTGGAGTGCGATCGCAGTAACGAATTGGAACAGCCACAGACAGCACTGCAAATTGGAGGGTCGTAAACCCACGGTTTAGTGCTTGTAGATATATATTATCGGAGTCTAAATACGACAAATCTTAGCAATACAAGGTGGCTACGCATAGGGACACCTTTGGGTTTAGTGCTCGGTGTTGCGATATCTGAGCTGCCTTCGATCGGCTGTGCACGCACTTTTATCGAATGCAATTACGTGTTGCATTTCATTTGCGCGCCAGTGTACGTGCCAAAAATACATCCGGGGGTTGTTAATGTTTCCACATGCAGATTGGGTAGCAAGAGTATGCTAAGGGGTAGCCCGGAGTACATGTCTGGCCCAACAAATAAAACTTATCAACCACTCACAGTGTCCTGGTTAACAAAGGAAGTTTGTTTGTTATTTTACCACACATGCAATTGTCAACTGAAGAGAGGTGACTAAATGCATTGGAGAATGGACAAGACTAAACAGACAATAAAGTAATGAAATTGTGACTGAAGTAAATAGATAGACTGAACAGCGTGAGCCAGCTTGGGGAAAAGAGGGGACGAGTAACAATGAATTAAGCAAGTTGTGCGTCAACTTGAGTGAAAGCTCAGGATAATGAGTTGAAGAGTAGTTTATCATAAGTGGAGCCGGGAACATCATTTGGCGGAGAGTATGTTATGATTATAAGCGCGGACGAGGTCTTCATAGTTCTTAACCTTGGGTTTGGGGGTGATGGATCAAGCAAGAGGGCAAGAGCGGACTTGAAACAGAATTTCAAAGGTTTCTGAAGTGCGTTACCATCCCCCAGACGTATCTTCGGCATGTATTCCCGTGACATCCCGGACGTTTTATTGATGATGAACAATGCATCACGAATGATCCTGAGCTCCATCATTATGAGTTTTGCTGTAGTCGCGGCCATTAAATGGGGTATAACCAATGCATCATATATCCAATCACCAGCAAACAAACAAATGGCCACAGGGTACGGACCA
This sequence comes from Rhizoctonia solani, assembly GCF_016906535.1. Classification (NCBI taxonomy): domain Eukaryota; kingdom Fungi; phylum Basidiomycota; class Agaricomycetes; order Cantharellales; family Ceratobasidiaceae; genus Rhizoctonia; species Rhizoctonia solani. Next base: position 1,270,063 of record NC_057378.1, read on the forward strand.
AGCAGACAAGTTGCGACAAAATAATACGGAGAGGCGTACAAGACAATCCAGGCTTACATGATTTCGTAAAGGAACGAGGGAAAGGAAAAAAGACAAGAAAGGGAGCGTATTTTGTACGGGGGCGGTTAAACGGTTATATCTAATATTCAGGGGTCAGATACGAAACGATCAGGGATAAGGAAAGATCAAGTGACGTACCAAGCTCAGTTCGAGCGTCCATACCCGCCTTGCCCACAACTTGACGATATGCGAGGGAGAGGTCTTGCTCGGAGGGAGAACAGCTTCGGCACCGTCCCACCAGCACTTGCGCTGTCAAACAAGTGATATCAGTCTACGCGGGTTGTTTGGATGCAATAAAACTTACAGCAGGTTTCCTCCAGAATAGCAGCAACTTTTGTGCAGTGGCCATCTGCTGTTGATCGACCGTCACTGGGCTACCGTCTGGACAGGCAAGAGTAAAAGTAAGCAACCCGGTGGATTGGCCAAAAGCCTTTTACCCACCAGCTGGATGATTGATGCCTGTCTTGAGAAGCACGAGAGCAATTGATGAAATGCAGCAACGAGAGGGTTCAAGGGCACGATAGCCCCACGCGTCGTCTCGGTTAAATCCGGACATACAGAGCATGTCGATCAAATGCTGCTCGGCTACGTTGTTTTCCTTGTTCACGTTGCGCTATAACTGTTTATCAGTACAAGGTACAGCAAATAGGGGCCGACAAAGGTAGCAAACATAGCAATAGGCTAATGGTGGATGAAGTAGGCAACTTACCTGTAAAGCGGTGAATATCTGTCGCTTCTCTAGCAGTTGAACTCCACTCTCGCGCTTCATGTCGAGTAAAACTTGATTCGCAATACCATGTTGATCCGTGCCGGCGCCCGACTTGCCTCCATCATCGGGGGGAATGACAAAGTACTCGAGTTCTTCCCTTAGTACAATGATCGCTTGTTTGCTCAAGAGCGGGTTCTGGTTGGGAGATCCAAAGTCCATGCCAGGAGAGGAAGAGGGCGAGGCCGTATCAAGAAGAGACTGTTGTGCGGCGAGCAGCCCGGGGGTTGTGGCAGTGCCGTAAAAACGGTCTTGAGAAATGCGGAAGAACTCGAGGACATAGGCGAAGCAGTCCGGGTCAAACTATCCAGATCAAATATGAGTTTATCGTTAGCCGCTGAGCGAGTATGTTACTTACGTCGACGATATAGACGTCTTCTCCCTCTTCGTCATCGTATCCACTCGATCCAGCGACGCTCTGACGACTGAGCACTAGTCCGTTCGGAAACAAACACAACAATACAGACTCAGGCAAGTTCATAATCTTCTCGCGGTCAACCGAAAAGCGGACACCTCGAAGGTCCAGCTGAAGCCGAGCCAACAGCTGTGGCTGGCCAGGACCAGCGAGGTTAAGACCTCCTGTCGGGGTCTGGGACACTTGAGTGATAGGAGACGCAGCAGTCGCCATTGGTGGAGGGAGAGGAGGGCACGTGTGATGGTGGTTGGACGCTGAACCAACTCGGGCGCTTAACCAGGCTCTCCTTGCCTTATTATGTAATTTAACTGTAGTATAAATAAACAAATTCCTTATTCGGATCGTCGGCAATACTCCGTACCTTGGAGTATTCTGTCCTTCAACAAACAAGACAGAACATCTGCTCTCAAGCCAATTATGTTTGTTCATATACACTTTGACTCCGCTGTGTAGATCCTCGGAGTTTTGCATTAGCTCAGTCAGCACGAAACTAGGCATTTTTGGTTCGTTCACTAAGATTGTGCTTGTAGCCGTAGTATCGATAATCAAACGTTTAACAAATCCTTCGGACGCGGTAAATGGGATATGGTTTGCAAGGCTTCTTCATCCCTTCAATGTCGATAATGCGCATGTTATTTTAATACTCTATAGCCATTGACTGTGGCTTTGCACAGCATGCACTCGAATCTACGAAAATATCTGCCCGTGCTGGCTGCCGGATTAAAAAGACGAAATGCCCAATTTTAACCGAACCGAGTTCAATCAATGTTAAAAAGGTAGATACCTACCATATTCCTTTTTGGCTTTACTGCCCTCTTTGAGTCAAAGTTGTCGGCGAGTTGGACAATGTTTGCTATGAGAGATGGTCATGGTTCGATCTTGTGGGCTACATTGCATCACCCTCCGTAAGCTATGGCATCATTGTGCAATATCTTAGGTAACATTTGTTGCACACAAAAATGCAAGAGAGATGATTACCTGAACCAAAATGTATGCCAAATACAAACAAAGCGCCGAAATCATCTATCATTTAGCACTAAAACCCTGGGCCATCATATATTTCAATTTCGCTTGTCAAAAGCGCAGGTATGGCGAAGCTGGACTTAAAAAAATCTCGGATTCGTCTACATCTTAGCGAAATGGGACTTATAGGAAAACTTTCGATGAGTATATATACATGTACGAGAGGCACAAACACATACAAATGCCTCACTTGGGCGCGCATATAGGTGTTCGAATGATGGATGCTGACAATTCAGCACAGCTGACTGACTGGCTCTCGTCTGGACGCAATTACCACCAAATGAATGGTTATAGCTGAGCTTGTGGCTCGTATAATAGAGTGGGTAGAAAGGCAGCCAGGCACTTATAGCTCCTGTATTAACTTAGGGTAAGTCTTATCACAACTCATCGAGCTAGCGCTACCGGCCTTCTTTGCATCTTCTTAGCTAATTTTCACCCGCAGAACTTCGCATCAGAGAGCAGATATCCCGCTTCGATTTGCATCTCTGAGGGTGCATGTCTTATACTTCAGTTCAAAGAGCTTTCCTTCAATAGATTAAGCCCTTTAAACTTCCAGAAGCCAAAAAACCTCGACGAGCTCCAGTCCCGCCGTGATAAATAACAGACATAAAGTACAATAAAATATGAAATTATTTTTATGACGACTCCCACTGAAGGTTAGTACTAGTCCGCCCTTCAACCCATCCCACCATCAACCTACCACGCTCCACCGTGCCGGGGCCATCGGCACGGAGTGGCCCTGAGCGTGGCTGGTATGATGCGTGGAGTGAGTGTCGGGGCTTCGTAGCACACACCCTCTCGAGTCAACCGTCCTCCCTCCGGACCCCCATTCTCGGTCCCTCCACCACTCACGCCCCCCCCCCACCCAACCTTGGACTCATAGTCACACCTCATCCCTCCACCTCACTCCCTTCGTCACCTTTGCCCTCCCTTGCGCATCATCTTTCCACCTAGCAATACTCTTCACCTCGCACCCCTCCGATCCCTCCCCGCCAGCTGGGATACACCCGTGCTTCAACATCTCCATCCACACCGCCATATATGGCGAAACCTGCTGCCTCTCTTCCCTCCCCTCCTTTGCGTCCTCGCGCCTGCATTTCGTCTGCACCTTCTTGGCGAGACGAATCTCACGCTCCTTGACGCGCGCCTAGCAGAATATTACTTTAGAATGAGCAATAGAAACAGAATAACACATTTGGTACTCACTCTATCTTCGGGAGGATAGTTTGCTAAATTTGGCGGCCGATAAAACTCAAAGTACTCGCACAAAGAGGACTTCCTGTAAAAAAGAAAAGGAAAAACAGGCGTTAGTCCTCGCTCGCATATATAAACAAGTATGGCGAAAACAACATACCCGGTAGAACTGGTCGATACTTCCGGCTCCAATGTTTTGCCTCCGGTCGATGTGTCATTCATATCAGTTGTGCCCTCGGCCCGATTCTTTGCATCGATACCGGCGGAGAGGGCGGGGACAACATCGACCGGGACGGAGCTATATTCGACAATGGGAAGGTCAAGGGCGACTCGCTCGTCGTCCGTGATGGACGGGAGCGGGACGCGTGCGGGCTCTAAGAAACTTGAGTCCAAGTCTATCGGGGGTGGAGATTCATCGGGTGGTTCAGGTGCGTGAGCGAACAGAGGTAGGTCCAAGAGCTCGTCGGATAGGGGAGTGAACACAAGCTGGGGCAAGAGGAATTCGCTGGGCAGCGGAGGGAACACAGGCAAGGATAAATAGATGAAGTCGGTGGACAGCGGCGAGAACACAAGTGGGGGCAACAGTTCGAGTGTGGTCGGCGCTGCGTTTTGGGAATCATTGCAGACAGAAGGGGCAACGGGGTTAGGATCCGAGTCAAGAACATAACAGGGAGCATGTGGATGCGCCAAGAGTCCGACAATGATAGAAATAACCAGACAGGAGGTGAATGCAAACCGGATGACGACCGACTTGAATCGCCTACACAGTAAGGCTGGATGGACGCCAGGGACCAAGCGAACGAGTCCACCCCTATAGCCAACAGGTTGGCTAAGAGATACCGGAGGCTCCGTGTGAGCAATGACGGGAGCCTCGATAAGGAACGAGATGGTGGAATCGATAATCTTGGTCAGGCTAGCCAATTCGATAGAATAATTGTTCGCTCTGCCCATAATACTGGAAAACACTAAAAAGGGGCGATTAAAATAAATCAAGAAAGATACGGGGATGACTAACCTGGCGTAGCTTCTCGATGATTGGCTCGTGACTTCTTGGCCTTTCCCACTTTGATAGGGGCGCTGTAAACCAGAGAAGTCGAGAGAGCATAGCGGGCAGTGAGCTTCGGAGCAAGAACGCGAACATAAGGAATTTGAGGATACGAATCATGGCGAGCAATTGGCAGGCTCGGCCACGGACTAGTGTTACCCAAGTCAACTCGCCTGAAACAACCATGCTCAAGAAGTGCTTACCCCGTGTCCAACAGCAACGACTTATAATCCCCAACTGGAGTGGCAAAAGCCAGAACCCAGAGGAGGATTAAAGCGACGCGAGAGAACAGATCAATAGTCATAGTAGTAGCGCGCAGAGGTTGGGATCCGCAAAGTACAGTGGGAGAAAATCGCACCCCCTCCTCAGATATTTATACCTTCCGGAAGAGTGCTCAGGAGCGCTATTTGTTTGCCGTGAGCCTCATGCAACCAAATAACAAGCGAAAGAAGCACAGTCAAAATAGCTTCGGAAGGCATATATGGAGTTGGACCTCGTCAGCTGCGACGAGGATAGGGGCAGGAAAGGTACGTCCCCCTACTACTCGCTTTTCCCCATTGAACCATTTCCTCCACAAAAACAATGGATTAGGCCAAGAAACACGAGCTGAATGGTGAAATCAGCGTCCAAATCCGAGTAGTTGGTGAGGATGCACACCCAGCTATCGCGCATATACCACGCATGTGAGGAACGCCCCTGAGTACTTGGCGCTTCTCATTTGAGAACTCTATACGCACTCCTGCTCTCGTGCATTCTCATAACTTAGTTGATACACCGCTGTGTTGACGAGCGATACTCCCGCCGAAGTGGGGCATACGGATATAGTCCCGCTTCATCTAACAGTACGATTCTGCAACAAAGCCAGTTGTTAGATTGTCCATAAGACCGGGCGTAAACTCACGACGAATAATTCTTCTTGGCATCTATTCAATACCAGGTACATGTGATGTAATAATGACTCCCGCTCTTTGGGGAGTCGGAATAACATGATCATATCACCTCGCTGCCATACTGAAAGCTCGAACCCCTAAGGGTATAGCCGAGCATCTGACCTCCTGTATCAACCTATCGGGTTTCGGTCAATATTTTTAAAACTTTGAAGACGTACCGCGAGTGAACACCGCTTTCGAAGCGACAGGTGCTGTTGACTCGATGGGAAATTTGTGAACACCCTTCGTCCATAATCCTTCGCCAAAGCAGTATGCGTTTAGCTATGAAAAGAGCGGGTGGTTGAATTAGTGCTGCGAAATGCCATAACTAAAATTAGGCGAAACTGAATTCAAAGTTTCTCGAATGACGTTGAAATGGAAAGAGAATCATGTTGGGTAAAGGAGGGCGCTGGGATTATCATGGAAACAAAATATACAATCAAGAAGGGGTTATTTGACTCGCAGCGCTATAGGCCAACTGCCCAATGGCCGAGCCAAATGGAAGTGCCATTAAGGTTCAGAAATACCGTAAGAAGAACTTCTGCTGGAGTCCAAACGCCGATAGGTGGACCACCAAAAATCAATACCTAATTTCAATGTTGACACCTTGGCTCCATCGAGATTTAGTGGAATTTGGCTCTCGCGTGAGAAGACTCAACTTGTCTATACCTTTATTTGACCTTGTATCATCCGCGCCATGCTATAATTCCGTGAATGAGTGACCAAAGACGCGGAGCTATTCTTCTGACTGACTCATTCGGTCTTGTAAGTCTAGTGAACTTCCGAGGGTATTGAAAGTGTCGATTAGGCCGGCACTCCTGCTCGTAAAGGGTTGATATATCTAATTGTTTCTTGATGTTGGAAATGGGCCCGACGACTGGAAGCGGGAATAAGGTCATTCCCCAGTAACACTTTCTGAATTAATAGACTTACGGAAGAATAGATCCGGTGTTGGAGTCAAGCCACGGCACATTTTGGAGGTCTAATTATAAATGAGCTTTGGAAGGTGTAGAAAATGCCTCGATCGGCTAATTTGCCATGTCGACGTATATTGCAGTGGTGCACTCGACCGCCCATTGATATCACATATCTAAGCGTCGGATCTTCCCTTTCTATTAAAGTGAAATAGCCCTTTCTCTCTATGACACAGCATTTTAGAATTCAAACGTACTCACTTTGGAGTCAGTTGTTTAGCACCGGCTACTGCCAAAATTTGGGCATATTCCAAAAGAGCGACTGGACCGAGTCTAAGAGCGGCCATTTTGAAAAAGACTCTCAAATGGAACTCAACCCTGTCGGTAAATCATGAGTACTTTAATATCGCGTAAGGTGGCAATCAGGGAGTTGGGGTGGCTGCGAAAGACTAACAGCGGATGAAATGCCACAGCGCTTATCTCATGCCGCTGGCGATTGCGGTTGGGGATGATGGACTGGTCTCACCTAAGCCGTGCAATTCAGAGTCCCCTTTGTCGGTCGTAACAGTCCGCCTTGAGGAAAGTGTCTAAACTACATCCGTTGTGAAACCAACTGATTTTAGCGGATGGTCGAAAAACGGGTATACTAGAAAAGCAAAATCCCAGTTCAAGAGCAGTTATGTAAGACAAATTCGCGTGGAATCTGACCTACTGGCATGGGTCATAGGTGCGTTGGTAACAAGTAAGGCGGCGACTAAAGGGTCAAGGTGGCGATGCAGGTGAAGTCACGCTTATTATTCCGCCGGGTGGGCAACAATGAATTGGAATTGGACTTTGGTTCTCTCTGCAGATCTCTGTCTCCGTCTCGCTACTTTGGGTACTGATGGCCTGTTTATTGTTATATCTACGCTTGATTTAGTTCTCGTGACTGTCATTATTCTTTGCCCAACTAAAAACCACCACTCCAACTTCAAAATGAATTTAGCTATTAGTGCAATGTGTCCTCCGGTCAGTTTCATTATGGTGCGGTGATAGCTTCCAAGGTCCAGTTCGGAAGTTCGTCGCATTCACGCAAATTCCAGGCGATCGATCAAAGACCGAAGATCGCACGGCTAATGGACGACTGGAGCACAAAGCGGACTGCGCCACAGCTGCAAAAATGAGGCGCAACGCAGCAAGATAGCTGCGGCAAACACTCGGCAAAAGGCCGCAGGATTCAGTGATGAGTCACCTATGATTGACGCCATCATTTAGAGTGGGATAAATTCGCATACCAGGTATGAGTAAATCCCGTTCTTGTATAGCAGAACTCGACCAGCATGGCCGCCACCAAAGACAATCCAGTCGTCTTCTACGACCTTGTTGGCAAAAACGGCATTTCTTTCTCACTTAATACATACAAGACAAGGTACGGCTGTTGAATTGTAATTTGTATTCACGCTGATCTGAAGCATGGAGGGCCGAATAGGTTATCCCTAGACTACAAAGGCATACCTTATCGTGTCGAATACCTTTCACTTCCAGACATTGAGCCAAAGATGAAAGAACTGGGAGTCCCCCCATCATCTGATAACCACCCACGGTATACAATCCCAAGTAAAACATTTTGCATGAATAAGTGGGCGCATGCTAATCTAAATTCTCTCGGACGTCTAGTGATTGCCGACCCGTCAAGTGAGACCAATGGAATCCCAACATACATTTCAGACTCGTTCAAGATTGCAATCTACCTAGACGACAAATATCCTGCCCCAAAATACCCAGCAATATTTGCCCCGGTACTCGATCGCTTCAACACTTGATCGTGACACAGTATTTCCCAACTATTGGCGTATCCATTGGGCCGATTTTTGCCCCGTTGTTACCTCGCCTTCTCGACGATAGATCGACCGAATATTTGAATCGCACGAGGGGGGACAGGACCAAGCCTCTTCCCGATGATGTAGCTGCTCAGAAATGGGAACAAGTGCGCGAAAAGTTTGCTGCGTTTAGCAAGTCACTGCAGCTGAACGATGGGACCAAAGACGAAGGCCCGTTTATCATGGGTAACATTGTCTCGTTTCTGGATTTTGCTGTTGGAGGAATGGTCCATTGGATCAAAAGCCTTGAAGGAGAGGATTCAGCTCGATTAAATGATGTGCTAGAATGGGAGGGAGGAAGGTGGGCAAGGCACTGGGAAGCGATGAAAGCGATTGAGAACAAATCCTCCCGCGTGGACGGATAGACGGGCTGAGTGTAAGGATAGAGCTGTCTCAAATAATGATTTGAAACTATGTACAATTGGCCAATTAGTCGGACCAAAAGTCCCTTCAATAAATAGCCCGTCCGACGCAGGCATAACTAAGCCAGTGCCTATAGCCCGAAAAGAAAATGTCATTCCGACTCCCGTTCGGGCATATGGTGTTCGAGTCACTTCCCAGGCGCTCGAGGGTCGGACATAATTTACCGTCCAGTCCCAGTACAAAACTACCACCACCTTTAGTACTCAATGGCTGCAACCAAAGCAAATCCAATCGTGTTTTTCGATATAGCTTCCAAGGTAGGACCGTGGTCACCCAACACATGGAAGACCCGGTGAGTGCATATATTCAATAAATTGTTGGTCAACGAACGAACACACGTTCATTTGAATCTGTCTTAGACTCGCGTTGATCTACAAGCGAATTCTCTACCGGGTCGAGTATGTGTCATATCCAGATATTGAGCCCACGTTCAAACGATTTGGGGTACTCCCGACTTCCGACAATGCACCCCAGTATACCCTTCCCAGTAAGTTTCTGGTATTCGTAAGCGAGCGAAGTGATCTCAAATATATCTGCCGCAGTGATAGCAGACCCATCCAGCGACCCTAGCAAAGGACCAACTTACATCGCCGACTCTTTCAAGATTGCGTTATATCTTGATGACAAATACCCTAGTTCAGAGTACCCAACACTCTTTCCTCCAGGCACTCGAGCTCTCCAACGGGTCTTTATAGAGCGAGTTTCGTCGCTGATCCTTCCGATGGCTCCAACCATGCTACCACTAGTGGGTCAACCAGGATTTCTAGACGATCGGGGAGAAGAGTACTACCGCCGAACGAGACAAGCAAAATTTGGGAAATCGCTGGAACAGCTAGCGGAAGAGGGTCTTCAGACATGGGGGAAGGTACAAGAGAGCTGGGAGACGTTCGGTCGCTTGCTTGAGTCGGACACTACAGGGCCGTTTGTCATGGGGACTCGGATATCTTATGCGGATTTGGTACTCGTCGCTGCTTTTTGTTGGATCAAGAGAGCAGATGGCCAAGACGAGAGAATTTGGCAGGAAATTAGGCAATGGCAGGGTGGGAGATGGGAGGCGCTCTGGGACGGCGTTGAGAAGACCGTTGGAAGGTTTTATCTGGATGTTTGATATTTTGCGATCTATCTTCGATTGCAGAGAAGCTCTGATCATGTAGCCGTACTTGATATAAACCAGTAAAATAAACTACGAGTGTGGTGAATCACTCTAGATATACGGAAAAATGTAACACACAACTGTTGGGAAGGGGCAGGAGCCAAGCACCGTTGTCCTTGTTTTCAACCTGTATCGTGTCGCTCGACCGATCTGCCAGTAGTCGACGAATCATTTCTCACGAAGCCCGTAGCTTAGTACCAAGAATAAATTTGTGGCCTTATTTAAGCTCGTACTTTTACTGCATCCTGTGAGGTCGTATAGGTGGAGGTATACGCGGCTAGTTTATGCTTGATTTCAAAATCGGAGAAACTCCGAGAAGTGTATAATAATCCTGCTGTTATCTGGACCTCACCCCAGCTACCTTTTTGGGGTGGGTTGAGAGCCACGCTGTTGGCCAATGGGCCGGATTGTTCCGGTACTCCGGCGCTTGACAGGATCAGCCATCAGAACATCAGACCACTGGATTACAAACTCTGGCTGGAATGACCGAATTTCATTTTCTAACACCATCGTCGCCAAGGTGTCTTAAACCTGTTATCATCCAAGTGGCACAGCGCAAAGGCTTGCCACAATGATCCCAGATGTGACCGCTGAACTTGATCGAATTTTCACATTCTCGGATTTTTATGATAACACATGCTATCTTAGTAGACTCAGCGACAACACGCCAGTAACTATTAAAACGTACAAACCTGCCAGTTCCTTCAACAAACAGGATAAACTGAGGCAGAAAAAGGTGAGATAAAGCATATATTACCCTTTCTGTGTGTCCTAACTCGTTGAACTCCACATTTCGTAGCTGATGCAAGATATGGCTAGCGCATGGGCTAAGTGCAGGCATCCAAATATAGTTGAGTTAGTGGGAAGAGCAACGTTCAAGAAGCGACCAGCTATAGTTTTTAAAGGCGAGCTGAGTGACCGTATACTTTATCAATTAAAATACGCCTCGACGGTAGATCCCTACGAGCTAGTGAGTTGATGTTTAAGTCCTGGGTACTATTGATTGTAGCTTACTGCTCTGGATTTCAGTGCGCTCAAATATGCGAGGGGGTGGCATATTTGCATACCAATGGTATCGTCTGTACTAGTTCCTTTGATTCTTTAGATCACAATGCTGATCAAACGGCGGTGTTCATTAGGTACACGGTGAACTGAGTAATGTCAGCTATATACAGTCCATCTCGGTGCCTGCGCGCCATAGCTAACCCCAAACTCTACCCCCTTCATAGGAATGCATCCTTTTGTCGGATAGAGTTCCTAAGATACTGCCATCTTTGAGTTCCATGCGTACAACAAACAAAGCCCCGTTTGATCCTTACATCGTTATTAGTGATCCTCACTCGCTGGTGAGACCTTTCCCTAACGTTTGTGTAATAAAGCCTTTAGTCAGTCGACAGGCATCCAGGTCAGTTTCCGAGGAAGGCAGTCCCACGTTTGCGGACGATGTTTATGCTCTTGGCACGGTACGTAAATCAAATAAAAGACCTTTGTTGAGAATTGAAGGGCTTCAAGATCATACTGGCAAGCCACTGCTTTACGTGCCAATTTCAAAACAATTTGAATTGACTTGTTTGATTCTCAGGAAATTATCGAGCGGTATACCTCTTATACTAATATACTAGGAGTTCACATTCGGCAGGACGCTGGCAAAGCTCCCCCAAGGCCAGTAAATATGATACCAGGAAAAGATGCCGGAGATCACGTTTGGGACATCTTGTGTAAATGCTGGTTGAACAATTCCGCAAATCGTCCTTTAGCAACAGATGTCTGTGATGTTGTGAGTGATGAGCAGCAGTAGCTTGAGGAAAAAACTAATAACAAAGAGCTTAGATGCGCTCAGTTTATCATAGTTCAAGTGAAACATTGTTCGCTTGTTCAACTTTCGAGTGGTCTGACACCTACTGTTTGGCAGTCGGCCCGGTGTTCAAGGTGTTTAATCTCGTGGTGAAGGAAAATACGGTCAGTCTTCTTTGAGCTACTCATACGCTCCTGACGTCGGTATATTAGACGGTGTTAGATCTGGTCGGATACTTTGAAAAGTATGACCTAGTGAACTATACAGACTTACTCCACCAGCATCACATTGAAACTGCTATGCCCTTTGCTGACGGAGCACTCGCAAACATATATAAAGTCAAGGTTTCGAGGACACGGTACCTTGCCGTCAAGTGCGTAAAGCATGAAACCCCATACAAGAAGCTCAAGGTACGAAAGTCTATTTTACAAATCAGAGCATAGCTAATAGGACTAGCGTGCTGCCCGGGAGTTATCCTGTTGGTCATCTTATAAACATGAAAACATTCTGCCTATTCTCGGTTTTGCTATTGTAAAGGGCGATTTGGCTATGGTCTCACGGTGGATGAAAAATGGATACGTAACGGAATATGTTGTTAACAACCCAAACTGCGATCGATCTGGATTGGTAAGTGCCAATTTGAGCCCGAGGCAAGGTCCAGTCACATAAGTCCAAATATCTTTAGTGTATTCAACTTGCCAAGGCAATTTCTTACCTTCATAAAAACGATATAGTTAGTTAGACTTCTGTTCTTGCGCTTGAAATGATTGCCCACTCACCGTAATTTGTGCTTCAGATACATGGAGATATCAAAGGCGTAAGCGGAACCAACTTGGGTAATCTTGTAATTACTGATTTCTGACATTCATATCACAGCCCAACGTGCTAATCTCGGATAATGGTGTGGTCCAAATCACGGACTTTGGGGTATCAGTTATGGACCACCAAGAAATCAAGTTCAGCTCTACCTCGAGCCGGGGTGGTACTCAACGATGGCTGGTAAGTGAATTTGTACATATTGCACTCCCAATCAAAATAGAACGGGTAAGTGGGATAGGCACCCGAAATTCTACTAGGACAAACCAAGAGTACAAAAGAAGCGGATGTGTATGCTCTGAGCATGGTTCGTCTTTATTCTAATTGCGTTTTTCGAACGCTCGGTTGAAAATACTTGCCCCTTCATGACAGACGATGATTGTGAGTCATGCAACTATCTTATTATTCGTGACTGAGACTGCTAACAGGAGATATATACCGGAGAGCAACCATATGGCTCAAAAAACTGGTTGCAGCTGATGGTACCAGTCGTGAATGGTGAACTGAGACCATCCCGTCCGGTCATGCTCCCCCCAGATATATTTGGCTATAGGGTCTGGCGACTCATGAATCAATGTTGGTTAGAAAACTGGAGCGCTCGGCCGACTTCCAAGGACGTTTATGAAAGGGTACGCCAAAATTATCTACAACTTGATATCAATACTTGCAGGCCGTTTACGATTTGTGAAAACCCAGCTTTGCAAATACAATTTCATCAATACAGTACCTCCTGGACCACAACCAGATTCGGAAAAACTTATAGCATTATCGAACAAGATTGGAGTCGTAGTCAAGCAGAGAGCAATTGCCCTTTCTAAGAGAGGCAGTACCACAGCAACTCAAGGTCTTAAAAGTGCTCCCGCTAAGTTTGTTGAATCCATTTTGGAAGGGATCGATGGCGCGTATAAGGGCTCTTATGGTTGGCTCATATTTACTCAGAAAGAAAGTACGGTTCAGCACCAGTCAGGGGATATTATACCTGGAGATATTGTGGTAATGACGGATGTTGTCTTCAAGAGGCGTAGATTTGGTGGGCTGGAATCGCGCACAATATCGGTATCTGGAGAGCTGTTCGGTGTGTTGGGGGAATTCGAGCCCAAAAAGCGCAAGCTCAAGGTTTGGAATCCTTTTTCATGGCCAATGATATATGCTGTGAGTCAAATATGATATCTATATTTCAAGCATTGACTCTTAGGGATATTTAGCCCGACGAGCCGGTGAGCTATTGCTTGGATGACTTGAAGAACGGAGTTGTCCAAGTATGTCACTAGGTTCAATACCACCTAACATGATCTCACATATATATCAATCAGATTTATCGTGTGGCCGAGGATTGTTAAATATAATTTCGAATAACTGCATCAAGCCTCTAAGTACTTGGACGTGTGTATAAATCATGTACGCAGTAGTGTGTATATGTATCGAGGGCCCTCGAGTAGAGGCTTCTCTTCTTAGTGATCTACGAGCCTTCGGGATCTCCGGGGCATTTTCTACTGCCACATTAGCTTGGGTCCTATGGAGTAACTGATATTCAATCTTAGTCATTTATCCCTGGGCGCTTACACCAAAACGGCAGGCGTCGCGAAGTGCCTTGTTGAGTAACGCCACCCTGTGCCTCGGGTCAATAGGCTGCCCCGTAATTAAAAAGAAAAAGTAACCCTCGGCCGAGAGTATCCGGGAACAAATTCGCACTCTCAACTAACGACTTCTATCTGACGCTTTTGGTATATTCGCGTGATAGACTTCTTTTCAACAGGAAATGGATTTGACCTCCTTGCTCGATTTAAAGGCTTTAACTAAATACCCAGTAGACAGTGGTGGTTCCTGTGATATCTACCGCGGACGACTCTATGATGGACCAATAATAGCGCTCAAAACTACGAGAGTCTCTCAGACCCCCAATAACGACAGTAATTTGGATTCACAAGTAAGCAAATACATAACCTGCTGTGCCGCACGACTTGAAACAGCAGTACCCACTTTTCAGAACATGCAGAGGATTATCGGTATTTGGAAGGAATGTAAACATCCTAATGTCGTGCATCTGATAGGAGGGACAACACTTCGAGGCAGTCTCGCTGCAGTATACGGATGGGTTGAATATGGAGGTGTGATTGAGTACCTCAAACGTCATCCAGAGGCAGATCGATATCGAATAGTGAGTTCAAAACATAACTCGCATAAGGTATTAAGACTTACTCCCGTTACGTCTCGATAATCAGTGTACCCAAATATGTGAAGGATTGGTCCACTTGCACACGAACGGAATTGTCAGAAGTGCTTACCTTTTCTTCACCTTTTCCGTCTACTTACTGAGCTTTTAGATACATAATAGCCTGAAAGGTGTAAGTTGCCCCCTGCTACCTATACTGAACGGGTTGTTGACTATAGATTTACGTGTAGACCAACATACTGGTGTCAGGAAGTGGTGTTCCTCAGATACGCTTATCACTACTCACGTCTACGAGCTGGGCCAGTGATGGGATAGATAGCAAATTTCCTGGGCCGAGTATACGTTGGGCGGTAAGTAACCGTTTCAACAGACAGATATAGGCTCGAATATTCTCAACCGAACTTATAGGCGCCCGAGCTGCTATTAGCGGAGTCTGGAGGCACATTCGCGAGTGATGTTTATGCACTTGGTATGGTATGGTTTCGTTTATTATCAATTCTAGTTCACCACCTCACGTCTTTGGGCTCGTAGACAGTTTTGGTGAGTCATGTTTGAACCTTTAGCATGCACGGTGGATTGACGTATAGTTTGGTCGGTAGGAAACGATGACTATGGCGATTCCGTACCCAGACACAAAAGATCCACAAGTTTTAATGAAAGTCATGAATCAAAGTCTTCCCTCGAGGCCACGAGATCATATACCAGATACGCCGGCTGGGAACGCCCTCTGGAATTTAATGTGCACCTGTTGGTCCTTTAACCCGGCAAACCGACCAAGTGCAGCCCATGTTCGCGATGCCGTGAGAATTAAACCTATATTATGCCCTTAGAACGAAATGGCTCATCCGCAATAAATGACCCAGATCCAAACCATATATGCAGGCACGAGCAGAAGTTTGGCGCTACACGACCCGATATTTAATATAGCTATGGACCCTCCTCGACTCGTAGTTACTGAAGACACGGTAAGAAATTCCCTGAAAAAATGTCTGACCGTCTCAAAAGCGATTTATGCCAGCAAATACAAGATCTTATAACATACTTTGTGAAGCGCGGACTCAAAGACTATACAGATGACCTAAAGTCAACCAACATCACTATCACGGCGCCATTTGCAGATACGGCGCTAGCAAATGTTTATAAACTCAGCTTGTCGAATCGGCAATCAATCGCGGTCAAATGCGTAAAGCATGTCACCCTATACAAAAAGCTCAAGGTATAGTATTCCAGTTTGCTGATCGGCTTATAACTAAAGAGAATAGCGTGCCGCCCGAGAACTTTCTTGTTGGTCATCCTACAAACACGAAAACATCCTCCCGGTTCTTGGATTTGCTGTGGTCAGAGGAGATCTTGCAATGGTATCCCCTTGGATGAGTAATGGATGCGTAACCGAGTATGTGACAAGAAATCCAAGTTGTGAACGGCTTCGATTGGTACGTACAACTACGATTAGATCTTAACTGAATCATTCAATACTCGATTTTTATTATAAGGGTATTGAACTCACTCACGCCATCGTCTATCTCCATGGGCATAACCTTGTGAGCGCTATTTTATGATGCGAGGCTCAAATCTAGACTTGACGTGTGCCAATCCCCTCAGGTGCATGGGGACATAAAAGGCGTAAGTTCCCTTTTCACGGCATTAACAAGAAAGTTGATAGTAGCCTCCATGTACCAGGCCAATGTATTGGTTTGCGACGCAGGCAGAGTCAAAGTCACGGACTTTGGTGTGTCAATTATGGAACACAAAGAAGTGGAGTTTTCAGCAACTTCGGCGGCTCGTGGTACTCAGCGATGGCAGGTAAGCAGGGCTTCTAGTTGAAGACAAATCATTGTTCAATTTTGATAGGGAAGCAGTCCCCAGAAATCCTGCTTGGTGATAGCGATAGTACTAAAGAAGGGGATGTATACGCGCTGGGCATGGTTCGTCATTTGTAATCATTCAATCTTACATTGGCTAACTCCATTTCAGACCTTAATTGTAGGTGCTATCCACATATCCAGTAGGATTCATTGAACCATATAATTACAGGAAATTTACACAGGAGAATCTCCATACGGCTCGATGAATTGGACCGGCAATGTGATGATCAAAGTGATGAGTGGACAACTGCGACCATCCCGTCCGATCGCGCTACCACCTAATAATTATGGAAACAAACTCTGGGAAATCATGAACCAGTGTTGGGCTACACGTCCCAACGAACGGCCGACTTCTGAACAAGTTTACGAAAGGGTACGTAGATTTAACAAACGTTCTCTTAGTGCTGCTCAATCTCATGAGTGGATAGCTAAAGGAGATCTAGAATGGAAGAGGTCCCTTCTCGGTCGCTTTGACTTTGTTACTTTGCATGGGTGGGACGTGGCAGGGGTGCATATACCTAAGTTAGGATTCGATTTAGTTGCTTTGTTGACTTCCCATTCTTCCGCCGTTTTGTCTGCTCCTAATGACGGTTTTAGTCATGGGATCATTTGAACATATCCAAATTTTTATTTTTCTTCTATTTAGTTACACTTTACTATCTATCCGTTGCTCGTTCAGTGTCGTTTTGCATGTGTATGTTGATTCTTTGGTTTTAGTTACTACTAATGGTCTGACATAATCGCAAGATAAGTCCAATAAATTACTTTTTGTACAAACAGCAGTAAAACGGATACAATGTAAACCCAATGCAAAAGAAAGTCTAAGGTGAGTTCTAATTATCTGGCAAAGTATATACCTCATTTTCAACACGTGGTCAAACCTAGTTCACGATTTAATACAGATCCCCATGCCATCAACACGTAGACCATCGCGCACGGGAGCCCGCTCTTGAGCGCAACCTCGCCCCAGTCCCACTTTCGTCCATAGATAACTCGCTGACCCCTCTCTACAGGCCCCAGATTACTCGTTGCCCATAACTGAATTGCGCGTGAGATGCAGGTCGTCGTTCCGACTACCGCCCAACAGACTGTTGGACGCCGAGAAACGTCAAGCACGGACAATGTGATATGGGTTGCTGGCCAACAAATGGCTTGGAGTGCGAGGAGGCGAACGAGAGTAGATAGAAGTGGGTAATAAGCACGCCAGCGCACGAGGAGACCGCTGGTAAGGAACCAGCATTGAAATCCTGTCAAGATGCTCTGTATCAGGGTCAGTACAAGTCAAGTTATAAATGTCAAATACTTACCCAACATCCCGCAACAGCAAAATCGATTCGAGTATGACTTGAATCTTGTGGAGGATGTACTGCATTGTGGATGTGGAGTATTGTACCAATGGTAGCCGGAACAACAGCCAACAATCGACATAGCAGAAGCACGAATGGGATCAACTGCGACGCAAGGGGTGTTGTAGAAGGTGGGTGATGTGCTGGCCCTCTTGCAGTTGGCAAGACTCTAACCTAGGTAGATGTTCAATCACTTGATCGATCCGCAGCAAAGAAAGGTAAAACTTACAGGGCCTTCACGCTCCGTTTCGGTCTCCGTCACGTCGGTCCGTAATCCCTTGAGCCTATCTTTGCTCCTCGTTTTCAGCCTCATTCGGCCGATAGATCCAGTCAGGCCAGACGCATGATGTAACTGTTGACCCCCAAACATGAGCTGGTCTTGTTCCGTATCCGAGTCTTCCATTAGTTGAGAAGGCAATTGTTGATACCCAGTACTCGTAGTTGGAAAGAAAGGCGTCAGAAGGTTAGGAGAACTGGGGTCTGTAGTGGGTGATGTGACAATGCAGGCTGGAGCACCGTAGAGACTGTCTACGGGAGTAAAGACGGCAGGGCCAGAAAGATGTGGATGTGAAGATGAGCGCGAACGGAAGCAAACCGGAGTTGCGTTCGGTGCCGGTATTGTGACGTGATTCGGCGCTTGTGATTGGGTCGAGGACCGCGGGCGAGTACGTCGGTGAGAGAGAGTGAAAGGCGGTTGGAGAGTCTGTAACGAAACAAAGCTAGCGTTCGGACTCGAAGGGCACGAGCGCCTTTGCCTATTTTTGGGTGTCACTCTTGTTGGACTAGGCGCCCGGCTACTACGTCTAGACCGCGAAGAACTTTGGTTGGTTGCCAATGTGGTGAAAGACAAGTTCGAAGCCGATAGCGTGAGCCGTGATGGTGGACGTTGTGACATTGTCGTAGTAAGGGGGAACGGAAGGGGAAGCGGAGTAGTCTTGCAGTACTGGCGCATCGCAGGTTGGGTCAGGTGCTCAAGTTATGATGTTGGGATATGTAGGTTACGAAAGAGAACTGGGAGGGCTAGATCTGAGGGCTGGTTGTTGACTTAATTTATGATTGTGCGGAGCTAGCGCCCTAGATGCCGGCGGCGGGGTTAGCCGTGGATGAGCGTACCTGGAACACTCTGCGCATTTGTTATTGGTTATTCCACTGGTTCGAGATCTGATTGATACTACAGATCATGATTGTCTAAGCTATAGATAATTTATTAACCTGGAGGTGCAGAATAATTTACGTCAAGGAGGCTGCGGCCAACGCCCGCCTCTGGGGTGTTCCCAATTCATTGCAGCGGCAGCAACAGTTCTTCATAGAAAGTAATTGTGGGGTACTACCCTTGGGACTTGAGCTCACCAACTTCTCTGTTCGAGTTCGGATTTCAGCCCCGACTCCACAACCCACCCGTCGGAAGAAAATACAGGGTTCATAGGTCTACATATGAGCTCACATGGTTGACTACTGAAGTTTTAGCACTGTCTCAATAGAACAATAATTAGTACATAGCTCAGTTACCCTGCTTGTATCTCTCCGCCTCCCCAATTTGATCTGAAGTTCCATATTTCAATAGAGTCTTTTAATCAGGGTTACTTTGGTACTCCTGAATTGTCAGACACCTTATTCGAACCCCTCTTTTGACGGTTGTAACCAGAAGCCGAGAAGATTCATTGACGTATATACAAAGCTCCGTCTATTTAATGCTGTTCTCTTCGCTCTCTTATCGCCATGACGAATCGAGTTCTTGGTGGATGCATAGATGGTATCTCATTACTAAGCTATTGGGCTCGATATGCTCATGCTCGATTTTTGGCGAAGAACTTGGCCATTGCGGGAGTTCAAACGCCGGTTGGAGGCTTGCAATTTGAGTTTGAATGCTCAAACTGGGAAAGAGAGAACTTGAGTCAGGATATACTGCTCTTCATCGCATCCATTTTGCTAGGAGTGTAAGTTGCTTTGCGGTTCGTGGACCAAATCAGAGTTCTTGAATAACCTGCAGACGTGGGACCTGATGAATCTATACACTACATTGCGCAGATCAAAGTAGAATGGCTTACTGACTCAGACAAATATCGTAAACGATATGTGGCATATAATCATCGAACAAGAGTTTCGCTTCCTGGAAAACAAACAAAGAGATGAATATCGATTGGATGCGCATGCCAGGTTCCAGAGTCAAGGTTCCGATCAAACGTGGGCAACTCAGAAACTGAGCACCAACAAGGCAAATAGTGAGGCGCAGCATTGATGCGGAAAAGATTCTGATAGTTGAATCTACTGTACTGCTTGATACGAGACCGAGTAAGTATGTACACGAGGCCCGGGAGGCTTATTCACACGCGAGAAAAAGCTGTATAGGATGAATGTTGGAGATCGGAGCTGCTCCCAGCGTTCTGGGGCCATGCGGAGTTGAAGGGGGTATCAAATTGATTCATTGACCCCGCCTTACTAGCAAAGATTTCTCTTGGTCTTTCTGGGACCCAGCCCTATCAACGGGGAGAGCTATGGCGATCAAAAAGAAGTATACCTAGAAAGTAAAAGGCGAACCATGACTCTTTCCGTGCTATTCCTTCGAGTTCCATGAAAGTTCTATTCGATTAGAACTACTTTTCTCGTGTCAATAGCTGTACCTACGCACATAGGTCTGCCAGACCTATCCAGGTTGGTCGTATGTGCCTCAGAAGATCTTAAAATCTTCAAGGTCCGGTAAGCCTCTGAGGTGAAATCAGAAGCCCCCAGCACGCACAAGCTCCTTTGAGATGTTTTTTCGAAATCAAAAGCTGAAAAATCGCAGGAGATGGCAAGAGCGACAACTAAATTGCACCATATCGAGATCGGTACAAATAGGCAATGATTTCCCCAGGATTGCCATCACGTGCATTCGACCCCCATCTCCCCTGGTAATTCCATGTCTAGTTCTAAGCCTATGAATGAAGAGACCGATCATTGGTCTAATGAATCACCCACAAGTGAGAACGATATCATATTTATGGGTTCAAATATACCAGGTGTATATTCCTCAATGCGCCCTGACAACGACGATATTGCTACCGAACCCACCACAAGGGAGGAGCTAGGCGAGTGCTTTCGCGAACTTATCCATGGATAACTGCTTTACATGACTCTCAAACTCTCAATACGGGAATTTAGATGACGTCGCGCGCGAACCTGGTATATTTCCGGCCAGCACCATCAATATGCGGTTGTGCGTTGTCACACAAACACGCATGCCTCTTTCGAACTGCTCGGTTCTTAAAATATCATCTGATGATCCCGCTGTGAGTAGGCTTTCAATAGTTACTATATAGAGACGTTGAACACGGCGCCTGTCTAACTAGGGACCTCAACTGGCGCGTGCATGGGGGATTGAATCAGCAAGTAGCCTTCGCTCGCACCTCAGTAATAGCTTATGGAATAAAATACCTCTTGCAGTATGCATACATTTCCATTTCAAGGACTTCGGTTGCGATCCAATGCGCACCCCTTTTTCGCTATCGCTAATGCAGCACAAAAGGTCAGGTATGCGCGGGAAGGGCGTTCAGATATTGAAATTCTTCCGTACGAACAACAGTACTCGCTTAATATCTGCGTCAGCATATACGAGCAATGGTTGAAACAAGGCAAGACTGGGAGCGGCGCACATAGACGTGGACAGCGTTAGTGCAGTATATGTCTCATCTCTTGGTCTGAACTCTGTTTGTACGTTAAGTTTACAGTTTGTGGTGTATGCGTTCCCACTGAGACTTCTCGGTTTAAGTTCGAAGAATAATTTCCTCTTGAGAATATTATTTTAGCTTGGACCTGATTCCTCAGCTTTATATTCATGTAAATCACCTGCGAAAGAATGCTTTGTAAATAAATCGGAGATAAACGGTATCCGAGGGCGTGGTTCAGTATACGTACGAGGCTTGGGAGCCAGACATACGTTTAAGTATGAGCAAAACGGGTTCCTGAGTAATTCTTTTTCAAATTGGCTGCTCCAGAGCCAAAACACGATTGGTTTTAACATTTCGCGGACCATTTCAGTTATAATGCGCTACGGGGCCCAACCCGATTATAGGTTACATATATGGGACTTGTTAATTTGGCCGTCTTGCTCCTTGGTACAGGTAATCAATGCTGATAGTCTTGAAAGGGCAGTGCACCCGAGCTTGTAACCAAAGAAAACAGTGTATCGTTATCCAATAATATGATATAAGGCGAGGCATAGTTATTCGTAGGGGGCCATTGTTTAGATTTTGCAAGAATTAAAGTCAGGCCCGTACCCGTTCGCATTCCGTGCATTACCCGTCAGGGCGGGTGCATTTTCAGTCACATATAAGATTGCCGCGGCTCATACTGCTTGGGATCGTTGTTTATAGAGGGTTATCATCCTTATGTAACCTTTCCCTCACCGCATATATGCGTTAATCGGATGCCCTCTGGATAAAATGAGTTACTCTACACTTGATACTTAACCGTGGTGTGGCGGGTACCACGAAGGTAACGTACATCTTAATCAAAATCTGTATAAAATACATTCCGCCGTTATCAGCGCATAAATAGTGTATTGTTTTGCAAGCTGCGAGGTCTTGCGCTACGTGGGTGGGGTGTTCTCAGCCTTGAGGCCGGGCGCTATGCGAACAAGTGCATATACTGTATTAATAGTGAGCACCTTTCTGCAGCGAAAACACAGATCATTCCGGAATGATTGGCCATCGTTACTGCTTTGACATTTGTGGCTTACCGCTTATACTCCACGGCGTTTACACTGCCCTAAAGGAAAGAAAAGTTTTGTAACTTCCAGCCAAGTGAGCACGGATTGGTGGAAGATGCTTGTGCGTATGTTCCGCGGTCTGTGATTCACGGAGCCAAATGGGCATGCATAGAAATGCGCAGAGACACACGCACAGGCAAACCGCCAGCGATCAGCCAATCATGCAGCGATTTTATACGAGTGACATCGGATGACATAATACCCCACGAGGCCCTGACACGTGTTTCTGGAATTGGATCTCTCGCTCGACCATCCCAAGTCTTGCGCCAAAGGCTCACAAAAGGCGCAGCCGGCCACACCTGTGCCAATCGCCACCCAGCAAGTGCATTCAGACACTCTGACTACTAAATAGAAGCCTCTCTGCTCAACCGCTTGTATCGTTCCCCACCTTGTCCTTGGGCAAGGCACGCACCGTCGAGGGGAGCGAGTGTGGGCGGTGTGGTTCTAGGCTGTCCCTGTGTCGTCATTCCTAGCTGTCTTCAGGAGCGAGTTTAAATTTCGACCGAGCCCTGGACTGGCATTCACCAACAGGGTCGATTTCACTGCCTTGAAAGAACTTGTTTTTGCGCCTCCCCTGCGCAAGAGGAGGTTTATGTCTTTTCATTTTTCACAGCGTATCCTATCTTCATATAAAACCCTTTGCTTTGTTTTTTACTCTCGACAACCCCAGACATAGTCAACGACCAGAAAGATGGCAGCTTGTATCTCTTCTCGGCCATTTACGGCAGAAACACCGGCATTCGATCGTTCTTGGGCGGACATCATGCCAACTGGAACTGTTGTACGACCGGCAGATGTTGCCTCGAGACCTCACCAGAGCTTCTCTTCATCCTCGGGCTCGAGCGCATGTGCGGAATCTAATCCTTCTGACCGATTGAACGAACGCACTTCTTGGTTTTCGGCAAAGACAGCCGTATGGGACCCTCGGGTCTTGCTTCAGGCCATTCAGACGCAAGACTCGGAATATACCCTCCGAAAGGCTGTCGAGTGGGGGACCAAGTGCAGTTCTGACCTGTGAGTGTAGGCTATCGAAAGTTGTTTTACACCAGCTGATATACGACTTGTAGCTCGGAAGAAGAAAAAGTCGACAACGTCCTTCGATTCCTTGCCCATGCAGTCGGCCTCCAGACAGCAATTAGCACGGACAACAACAGTCTTCAGAGTAGCGTTATTTCTGGTTATACTACCCATTCTCGCAACGACTCGACTTGGTCCAATGTTTCTAATGCCTCTTTCTCCGCATCCCCCAGTCCGACTCGGCATCTCTCCTCGATTTCAGATGTGAAACACCAGTGATGGCGTGCCGCCCCTCGCCTACTCCGTCAATTCGCTCGTATTGCATGGCAGACCGAGATGATGAAGACATGTCATCCATCAGCGATCCGCGCTTATCATCTACCACATCGAGCGTCCCGGATATCACGAGCCTGCCCAGTTCGATGTGTTACTCTGACATGTCAGACCGAGATAGGGCAATGGAGGAGCTTCGAGAAGTTGTCCGTAATGCGATTGCGATTGCTGAGGCTGACGACTCTGCACCCCTGGGTCTGGCCGAGCTCCATGCTGCCGCTCGGGAGATCACCATGGCCCGCCGAGCGAAGGAAAGCTCCAAGTCACCACCTGGCCCAAGTCGCGTAAACTCGAATACTCCACCTCGTTTGTCAACCCCATCGCCCCCGAAGCAGTCTTCGAAGCCTGTGCTCAGCCTGGATACTTCCTTGGATTCCGCCACGTTCACCCCTCTCGTCCGGCCCACTACGTTCACCCGTGGTATATCGCCACAAGTGCTAGTGCAACATGACGGTGGCTTCCAACTTCCTTCTACGCCCCGCATGAGGCCCAACAAGCTCTATAAACCTCGCCCACCCTCGCCCAATGATCCCATTCCCCTTCAAACCTTCAAAACTATATCGAGCCCCAGTCCCGATTTGAGCCCGCTATCCCAGCCTCTGGCCTGCCCCAGCTCTCCGACCCCACTGAGTCTGGATAACTGCCGCAGCCAAACCCCTCATGCACCCGAATCGCCAACTTGGACACATGGGCTTCTCAAAAATCCGTTCAGCCTGCGACTGGATGTGCATATCATCACCGACGCCATTTCTGGACTGGGTATTCGAAAACCTGCGTCGCCCCCGCATTCGTCTCCTAAACCATCCGCACGAACCCCGCCACCCCATTTTTCTCCCGTACTTCATGATCTGAATCCCACGGACGTCTCGTACCCCGACTCTCCTATTGAAGATATCTCGGAGCTGGTTCCCGAAGCTAAACGGGTGAACAGCGGGACATCGGAATGGCAATACCTACGAACTCAGAGCGGTGATACGGACGATACGCCCATCCTCGCGACGCCTATTGATGAGTGGTACTTGCCACAATTTACACCGATTACGGAACATCCCGAAGGAAAACAGATGGATCATTAAGCCCCGTCGTGGGGGTGTGTATTGTGTGTAGCTTTCGATTTCGATTCTTTAGAATTTCTCTTTCTTCTTTTCGTATGCCACTATGCTGTATCCATGCTATCGTTCTGTATTACTGGGCCTCCTACTGCTGTTATTGTTGTCTCCGGGGAAATATCACACTGCATAAATGATACAATATACCTACGCTACATGGATGAACGAGTCAGGCAAGAAAGCGAAATCGAGTCATTATGCGCGCGCTGCCGGGACGAGGGTCACAACGGCTGGCTCATCGTTGCCAAGACTAAGGTTCTCCATTGCGTCCTGGAACTTTTCGTCCTCATTCCCACCGTTTTCACTGCTACTATCCTCTTCCTCTTCCTCTGCAGGATTACCATCATCCTCGTCAGGCTCCTCGTCTTCGAAATCAAGCTATCCGAAAATCATATACATTTAGCTCAACTTCAAAAGAGCAAATTCGAGAATTACAACTCACAGGATCAAATATCACTCGAATGATGAGACTACAACTCGGGCAGGTCGCGATATCCTCGTAGTTTGCGAGCTGCTGTCGGGAAATCTCGAACCGATCGCCGCACGGGCAAGGATAATGAAAAACGCCCTTTTGTTCGTCCATACCATGTCCTCGATTTCGACTTCGTCGTAGTACGAGATGCCCATGGTTGTCGTATATGAATATAATAAGAATAAGAGATGAAGGTGGGTGGTGGTGGGTATGTGCGGGGATGGAGAGAATTTGATCGGAGGAAATTGGTGTGTTGCACGTGAGGTCGGCGCTTATGCGCTTGGACGGGGTCAAGACTGGAGTATAGGATTTTGAGCTATTCGGGTACTGCGCGGTAGAAAGGCTAAGACGATGCGACTAAGTTATGGGTAGTATATGTTGTTTCCTACCACATGTCTATACTACTTGCGCCATGCGCCCGGTGTTTCAATATGTTGGGGCGATAGATTGTCTACAAGGACGCAAGGGTATTTGTCCAATGTTTCGGACTTGTGAACCAGAAGCAGTCCTTAGGATCTACGAAGTTCCGTAGTGTGCGCTTCATCTCCGTACCACATTCAATACGCTAGGAATTGAGCTGACCGAATGGGTACGGGGTGATAGAATGAAGGAGCAATCGCCCAGGTCAAGAACCAATCGCTCAAGGAGTCTTACAACTCCATAAGATTGACGAGAAGGGATATTCCCTAGTATGTTAATGGACAAAGTAGACCTACTTGTCCCAGCTCGCCTAGTTCTTGCAGAGCCCATGATCATACACATGTCTATTATGTCCAAATGGCCATATGCTACGGACGGGATGGAGAGGTTCGAGGAGGTGTCGATGTCAGACATAAATTAGTAAGGGTCTTTAAAGTCTGTCAAGTATCCATAGCCCTTGTCACAGTACCTTTAGTATCCTGGGATACAGAGCTGAAGGTATGACATCATTTCGTTCGACCTGGGTAAATGGTGAGCTTGAAGTGAAGCCTCGAAGGTTCTATCCACGCAGTTTAATTGCGGTTATGTACGGTGCATAATACCAGCTGGATATGGTCGCGGATCCCTAGGACATAGACTCTAAATCTCCAATTGGAAACCATGCCCGAGCCGTACTGGCCCGTGCCTGCGGGGGTGTCCGGAGTGGACCCTGAAGTAAACCGGCGGCGGGCGCTCTGGACCTAGATTGCGAATTCATCGACGTTCACGACCCAATCCACCTATAGGATCAATCGAAAATGCATTTGATCTGGGTTTAATCCCGTTGCGACTCGGTGGTAGCGTATGTTCCGAGTGCTGGCGAATATGCATCTGCACTTCTAGAACTCGTCCTCGTCCCGTACTTTCCCCCCGTTCTGTGGGTATTTATCTGGCATGGTTCGAGGGCTTAGAGACCTATCCGTTCACTCACCGATCGAAAGCCCTTCAAACCCCAACTCGACTCGTACTCCCTTTATTGCTGCTCTTACTAGCTACTAGTACAGCAGGTATCATGTCGGCTAGCCACTTTGCCCCTCATACTTCGGCTCCCCACCATTATCCGCCTCTATCGGGAAAGCCGCTGAGTGGTCTCTCGTATATCCGAAGGAGTTTTTCGTGCCCGAGGTAAGCACTGGATGAAGTCGCTCATTAAATATCGTCTGACGAGCTGGGATGATAGGTCGCTCCACTTCTGGGCGTCGTCTCATTCGCAGTGGGAATGGGTATCTACTTTGGTTCAGGTGCTGCACGAAAGTAAGTGCGCAGAACCCATGGTTCATCATACTTTTGTTGATTGAGATATCACTCCAGAAGTGAAGTACAATGGCATTCACATCAGCCCTGGCTCCGGAACCCTGCCGATAGCACCCACTGGGAAGGCAGGGGAGGTGTTCGCGAGATGCTGTATCTGCTGGGAAACAGGAGTATGTTGACGCGAGAGACAAAATGTTGCATATGAGGAATTGAGGGATTGGATCAAGACCGGGGCTTGCTTTGTACTATATTTATTTACTCAGCGTATAACACAGGAACTTGTGGGTCTATAAGATATTGAGAATATGTGTATTATTCTCATACTATCTGCTCAATATTCTCTTGCAATTTTGGGGGGATTCTCATGAGAATATGAGAATTATATGCATGATTTCTATTCATTGTATACAATAACCTACATAATCTATGGATGGGTATATTCCCTGATTAAAGCGCCAATGTTGAATGCCAAAGTGTGGCGTGGCGGAGCAGGAGATCTGGCTTCGAGGGGATGTGAGAGGGAGTAAATAAGACAGAAGATGCAAGTACCTAACCGCAACCGTATCGGTGCCAGAGGAGTGCAAAGCATGACATAATGCAGCTGTACTAAGCCTTGAGTAACAAAAGTGAAACTTTTTCAATACCTACTTGTGAGTGAAAATTATACATCTTATTTGGGTATAATATTTATTTATTTATTTTTTATTTATTTTTGCGTGTTGCAGTCACAGGAACTTGGGTTGATAAAATATTGAGAATATGAGTATCTTGTATTTCAACTTTGTTTCATTTTTCATCTAAGATAATGATCATGCTGCAATGTTTGATTGAATAAAGGATATCTTACTATAAGAGAAGTGCAAGAAAATATCCCTGAAACAACTTATGGCTTCCTGTTGTTAACATAATACAGCACTATATTTCTTGGTGAAATAGAAATATAATGAATGTTTTGATTAAAGACAACTCCAATGTTTTTGCACCTAACCAACACGGCAGTGGCAGTGAGGCGCAACGCAACATGATGTAGCCATATCCAATTGCAAGCCTCAAGGAGCAAGAGCCAAGCCATTTTTGATGCCTAACCACAACCCTGGCAGCAATGTGCAAGGCACAAAGCGCAGTGCACTAGAATCCAGGCAACTAGAAATCTGGGGTATGCTCTTGTTTGTAACCACACACAACACTAACTCATAGATTACCAACTATACTCCCATTGTAGATCATGTAGCACTAATGTAAGTTGCTATAATACATGTTTGATCCAGCTGTAATGATGCCAACTGTCCTAGACATCTGTAAGGATGTCAAGGATGCAGGTGCTTATGGCTGTGTGAGAATACAAGTGCAAACTGCTTAAGGCAGTGGTGTCTATCCTACAATGTCAAGACTACTAACTACAATGGCCAAGTGCTATAAGGCAATGGCAGACTATGTATGTACAGCAGAGGCAATGTCTAAGGCATTGTATCTACTTAGTGTACAACCTCCTAAATTATACCACTAGACTCAGACAAATTTTCTGATTTTCTAGTATTTTTTGCAAACTCTTTATCTTCACTTTTCAGTCACGTGATCTTGGCGCTTATTTTGCCAAGATGCTGCGCCAAGATGCTGTGCCAAGAGTAATCCACGCTTCTGCGCAGCCTGCAGCATGCTTCTCATTTCACATGTAGTCTTCTATTCACACATGCACAGACCTCATGTAGATAGTTACTTTGCCTATATAAACAGCAGGAGAATTGCTTGGAGACCCCAAGTCAATTTTACCTTGTCTCATATCCATTGAGGGAGGCACCCCCAGCCAGCTAAGTAGCAGACCCCAGAAGTGTTACTAATGCAACCCCCTATTTTAACTCACCACACCTCCCAGGCCTAAGGCCCCATTGTTGACAGTAGATATTAGAAGGTTGCCTTACACAACAGTAGTATAGCCTCATTAAGTAGATTACATAAGCTTGTCTGTAGTAGTATGGCCTTAAGCGCCTGCCCCACTAGCAAGTACCACCTTACAGTGGTGTACAACACTTAGTAACTAGTGAACCTGGGTTATAGACCCTGTGTACAATTGGTGGATGCAACAAGAGGTAATTGACCTGGGTGTTACCATGGTTGGTTGCCTCCTTATATATTCTAAGAGACAGCTAATTACAAATACATATATGCAAAACTGTATCAAATAAGAACCCTGCTCTGCAGGCAGCCTTACTCATGATATGTGTCACTGACATGTCATAGTGATGTTGATGTCATCAGGTGGAGGTGGCTATGTATGCTGAGTAAGCGCAGATAGGGATGTGGCTTGGCGCTTAGCGTATGATATAAGCGCCAAGATCACATGATTGAAAATGTTGTCTGTTCTACTTTGTTTAAATTTGAGAAAATTGGAATAAATTCCGTGGCATTGAATGTGTCTACAACACAGAGGAACAGGTCTGCAAGTTCTGGTGCCTTCAGTTTCTTAGAACATTCCACCAGGATCACATATTGGTGAAACTGTCTATAATGACCAGTATGGAGTTGTAGTTGCCATCCTTGGGGAGATTGACAATCATATTGTAGGAGATGTGCTGCCAGGGTTGGTTGGGAAGTTCTAAGGGCTGTGGGGGAATGGAGGCATATCTGGGTTTTTGGATTCTTTGGCAAGTCTCACAGGAATCCACATGCCAGTAGGTGTCTGCTTGGATTCCTGGCCAGTAGTAATTACACAAGACTAGTTCCAATGTTCTCTGCCAGCCTGGATGACTTGCCAGGGGGCTGTTGTGGAAGATATGCAATAGATCCTCCTTAGTGATCCAACATTGGGGACTACAATGTGTCCTTGGTAAAACAACAATCCTGCCTCCATTTTGTAATCCTTGAATGCCTGTCTTATGGATGGGGGAGCCTTAGATTCATTTTGGAGGAACTGTAGGATTTCCCCCAGGGATTCATCTTGATCTAGGGTGGATTCAATCTGGCATTGCAGCTCCTTCTTGGGTGTGACTAGGGCAACATTGCCAAATACAGGTTCCAGGAGCATGGTTTGGTTGGCAGGGGGTATGTCAGTGTTGTCCTAGATGTCTGTAAGGATGCCAAGGAGGTGGGCACTTGTGGCTGGATGTATCTAAGTGTAAACTGCTTAAGGCAGTGTGCAAGCTACCTACAACAATGGACAGCTATACTACAGTAACCAAGGCCATAAGGGCAATGGCAAGCTAGGTAAGTACAACAAAGAAGTTGCTTGAGGCAGTATAGGCAATGTGGCTAAGTAGTTACTGGGCAGTAAGGCCCTTGTACAATATGGAGATGCAACAAGAGGTAATCAACCTGGGTGTTACCAGGTTGGTTGTCCTCCTTATATTCTACAAGCAAGCTATTTACAAATACATTATATCAAATACCTAATCCAATAAGAACCCCACTCTGCAGTTGGCCTTACTCATGCATACATGTCACTGACATGTCATGATGACATCATAGGTGGAGGTGGCTACATATGCTGATTAAGCGCAGGTGGGGACGTGGCTTGGTGCTTAGCATATGATATAAGCGCCAAAGTCATGTGATTGAAAATGTTGTCCAATTGTCTTTGTTTAAATTCAAGAAAATGGGAATAAATTCCCTTGGTATATGTGTGTCTACAACAAGCGTGGTCTGATTGTTGTGACAAGGCATTGGGCTTCCTGGACTGCTTTCCTGGGCAGTAGACAATTTGGAAGTTATAGCCAGCTAGTAGGAGGTGCCATTGTGCATGGTGGCGGTTGAAGATTTGTGATTCCTTTCAATACTCCAGGTTTCTATGGTCTGTGAATACCATGATTGGATATAAGGTTCCTTCCAGGAATATGTGCCAGTGTTCAAATGATTGGATGATGGTCAAGAGTTCTTTATCATGGGTGTTGTAATTTTTGTTTGGCACCCTTAAATGATTCTGACAAAAACCCCAGGGGGTGGAGACAGCCATCCTCCTGTTGTTGGCTAAGTATTGAGCCAAGGGCTGCACCTGACACATTGGTTTCCAGGAAATATTGTTTGGAGGGATTGGCATGACAAAGTACTGGGGCATGGTGATGGCATCCTTTAAACCTTGAAAAGCCTCCTGTTCCCTTTCTTCCATTCCATGGCATGTCCTTCTTAGGTTATGCAGGGGCTGGGCTATATGACTGAAGTTTGTGACAAACCCATGTAAGAAATTTGCAAACCCAAGGAAGGACTGTACTTCCTTGACCTTGGTGGGACCAGCCATTCCTGGACTGCCTGGATTTTAAGTTTATCCAGACTAAAACCCTTATCCAAGACAATTATCCCAGGTATTCTACCAATGTGACAGGAAGTACATGTCATAACCTCCTTACTTATACCATTGGAATTGCACAATTTTTCTATATTTTAGTATTTTTTACGGACTCAAATCTTTGTTTTTTGATCACGTGATCTCGGCGCTTATGCCGAGATGCCGCGCCGAGATGCCGTGCCAAGGGCGCTTAGGAGAAATCCACGCTTCTGCGCAGCCCGCAGCAGGCTTCTCATTTGTCTTCTATACTTCTTTCTCCCACGCGCACAGACCATGTAATAGTGTGCTTTGTCTATATAAACAGCAGTGAAATTGCTTGGAGACACCAAGTTGATTTTACCTTGTCTCTTACTCATTAGAGAAGGTAGTCAGCCAGCTAAGTAGCCGGCCCTAAGTAGTTCTCAGACGCTCACCACCCCCTTCACCTATCACACCTCCCAGGCCTCAGGCCCCATTGCCAACAGTAGTTAAGAGTAGCACGCCTTACGCGTTGTTAGTATAGCCTTAGATAGTAGACTTACATAATCCAGTGTAGTAGTACGGCCTAAGCGCCCCACCTTCATTAGCGTGTACCCACCTTATAGTGTGTACAAACAGTACACTTGGAGGCCTTGCAGAACAGTTGATTCTCCATTAGTTGATGTAGGACCTCATGGACATGTTTGGCATGTGATGTGTCATCCTTGGAGTATATTACACTGAGCAGCAAAAGTATTGCAGGTCAGGAGAGGTCAAAAGTTTACTTCCATTGCTGAGCAGCCAATCAGTGAATCCCATCTAAATTATACTGACACATGTGGCCATTGTAACACTATGCTGTAGCACAATATCTTACAAATCCATCAAGAACTGAGCTCACAGCCCCACTTTTGCTGTAATGCAACCTGCAAAACTTTTGCTGATTGTGTTGAGCATCTTACAAATCTGCACATAACTGATTATGCAGTTCAGTACAAGTTCTGGTTTTTGCATGCACATTCCCAGTTATATGGGCCATTGCTGGACAGAGTATCAGCTTGTTCCACCCATTAGGACTGTGTAACAGAACTGTCTTCTCAGGGCCAGTAAAAGAAACTCCAAATTGCAGTTGCATTGCACTCAAGGCACTGTGTGGGCTGGAAATGCTTTGGGGTATCTCAGGTGACTGCTGGTACCCAGTGAAACAGTTTCCATGACCTTCCCATACCTGGGACTGGCAATATAAGAGATTGCAGTGGGTTGGGCTGTATGAGCTGAAAATTGAAATGCCACTCATTAGCTGGAATCCAAGCCTGATGACATAGAACTTCTAGCAGTAGCAGACACAGGTCAGGGGTATGCTGATCAGTTATCTAGGGCAGCAGTGATGTGTACACAAAGATAGGATGCAGTATACACAGAAATTGCAGCCAATGGGTGGGGTCTCAAATTGAACATGTTCTAACTCTGTGATTGTCAATTGAAAAAGGTTGAAACTCATACAGTAGAAGGTTCCTCTAAGGCAGACCTTATGATGGAAAACTGGTTCCCTGATTGACAATCACAGAGTTAGAACATGTTCAATTTGAGACCCCACCCATTGGCTGCAATTTCTGTGTATACTGCATCCTATCTTTGTGTACACATCACTGCTGCCCTAGATAACTGATTCCAGCATACACTGACCTGTGTCTGCTACTGCTAGAAGTTCTTGGATTCCAGCTAATGAGTGGCATTTCAATTTTCAGCTCATACAGCCCAACCCACTGCAATCTCTTATATTGCCAGTCCCAGGTATGGGAAGGTCATGGAAACTGTTTCACTGGGTACCAGCAGTCACCTGAGATACCCCAAAGCATTTCCAGCCCACACAGTGCCTTGAGTGCAATGCAACTGCAATTTGGAGTTTCTTTTACTGGCCCTGAGAAGACAGTTCTGTTACACAGTCCCTAATGGGTGGAACAAGCTGATACTCTGTCCAGCAATGGCCCATATAACTGGGAATGTGCATGCAAAAAACCAGAACTTGTACTGAACTGCATAATCAGTTATGTGCAGATTTGTAAGATGCTCAACACAATCAGCAAAGTTTTGCAGGTTGCATTACAGCAAAAGTGGGGCTGTGAGCTCAGTTCTTGATGGATTTGTAAGATATTGTGCTACAGCATAGTGTTACAATGGCCACATGTGTCAGTATAATTTAGATGGGATTCACTGATTGGCTGCTCAGCAATGGAAGTAAACTTTTGACCTCTCCTGACCTGCAATACTTTTGCTGCTCAGTGTAGAATGTTTTCAAGGTAGATGATGACATACACATCCAACAGATCCTTGAATAGCTCATTCATGAAATTCTGAAATGCTCAGGAGTGTTGTCAGGCCAAATGTCATTACAAGGGATTTGTAGAGTCTGTATTTGGTTTGGAATGCAGTCTTCCATTCATTGCCTTCTTTAATGCAGACATTGTTGTAACCCCATCAAAGATCTAGCTTAGTAAAGACCTTGGCACTTTCTTGGTCCAGTTATTGAGACAGCAGTAGTACAACCAATTGACAGGAGCCATCCTTTTTGGGGACAAACATGATGGGTGAACTGATGGAAGACTTGCTGGGTGGATTTTTCCAGCCTTCAATTTGTCCCTGAGCCAGTCCTTGAGTGTAGTGGACTTGGCATCTGTCATACTGTATAGGGGCAAGTTGAGGGGCCCTTCCTCTATCAGTTCTATTCCAATGTTGTAATGCCAGTGAGGTGGAAGCTTATTGAATTCTTCCTCTCCAAATACCTTGGCGTATTGATGGTATTCTGGAGGTACCTTCAAGTGGGTTTTGATTGGCTTCTTCCTTGGCAATAGCCACATGTTCTGGGGGCATGTGAGGGAAGGTGATGGTACATTGGTTCCAATCAATTCTGGATTGTGGCATCTAAACATTTCAAACCTAGGATGGCTGTGTGACTGCCAGTGTTACAGATGAGGAAGGTTTCCATCATCTTTTTGCCATTGTAGGTGAAGGTTAGTAATGCCTTCTTCCAAATCTTGCCAGCCTGGGGGCTTGACCCATTGAGCATGGTAACAGTATGGGGTGAGGGTACATCTATGAGTGGTAGGCGTAGTGCCTTGGTGGTATGTGGGTGTAAGAATGACAATGTGGCACCTGAATCTAACAGGACTTCTAGTGGTTTGCTCATTTCTCCAGCAGTATTTGAATTGTGAAGAGGGGTGTATTGTTGTACTCCAAACTATAAGGTTGGGTACATGCTAGTGAGCGGGCGCTTGTGGCCATACTAATACACTGGCTTATGTAAACTACTACCTAAGGCTATCTACTAACTATCTAAGTTGCTTAAGGCAATGACTACCAACTACTGCTGAGTGCAAAGGGGCCAGAGGCCTGGGAGGTGTGGTAGGTTAAGGTAAGGGGTTTATGTCAGCAGAACTTCTGGGGGCTGGCTACTTAGCTGGCTGATGCCTCCTCAATGGATATGAGACAAGGTAAAATCAACTTGGGGTCTCCAAGTGATTTTCCTGCTGTATATATAGACAAGAACACACTATCTACATGGTCTGTGCGCATGAGAAAGAGTAAGTATAACAAAATGAGAAGCATGCTGCAGGTTGCACAGAAGCGGATTTCTTCTAAGCGCCCTTGGCACGGCATCTTGGCGCGGCATCTTGGCATAATGAGCGCCAAGATCACGTGATCAAAAAACATAAGATAAAGAGTCTGTAAAAAATACTAGAAATAATAGAAAAATTGGGCAATTCTCATGGTATAGTTTAGGAGGTTATAACATGTATTATATGGACAGATATTACAAAATTCAAAACATAAGTGTTGTACACCACTGTAAGGTGGGTACACTAGTGGAGTGGGCGCTTGGGGCTGTAGCTAGTACAAGGTAACTGCTGACTAATCTAGGTAACTAGGCTAACTACTGTAACTAAACTGATGCTTAGGGCGTCCTACTAACTACTACTGTTGATGGGGGCTTAGCCCTGGAGGTGTGGTAAGTCAAGGTAAGGGGGTTACATTAGTAACACTTCTGGAACCTGCTACTTAGCTGGCTGGTTGCCTCCTCAATGGATATGAGACAAGGTAAAATTGACTTGGGGTCTCAAGCAATTTTCCTGCTGTATTTATACACTAGGAACTATCTACATAGCGGTCTGTGCGCATGTGAAAGGAAGTCTACATTTGAAACAAGAAGCATGCTGCAGGCTGCGCAGAAGTGTGGATTTCCCCTAAGTGCCCTTGGCATGGCATCTTGGTGCAGCATCTTGGCATAATAAGCGCCAAGATCACGTGATTGAAAAACGCAAGATATCAAGTTTGTAAAAAATAGTAAAAATATCAGAAAAAAGAGATATCAAGTTTGTAAAAAATAGTAAAAATATCAGAAAAAAGAGGCAATTCTAGTGGTATATGTTAGGGGATTGTAACAATAAGCCAGAGTTCTTAGGGTCCTTGTGCATGGCAACAGGTACCCTACTCTTTTCCCAATTGGTACTTGGAGTCTTTGCCAGTTTTGGCAGTTTCCTTGGCCTTCCCCTTATCCTCCTTAGGGGTGGCCTTCCAGCCAGTCCTGCATTTGGCAAACATGTGCCCTGGTTTGCTGCATTTTACACAGAGACCTTCTGCATGGCAGCAATTGTGTTCTTCTTCCAAAACATAGTTGGGGTTGGAAGAGAGGGGACTGGTTTTTGTGGCCTGTTGGCCAGTACTTGCCCCCCAGTTGGGGTGGTTGAGGTTTTACCAGACTTATTACCCTGTTGCGGGTGGCTGGCTCTCTCCTTGCAGAGGGCATTGTCAATGATGAGGGCAGCATCGGCAGCTCCCTCAGGGTGCAGGTTGCCTCTCCCATGTGGCAATCTGTTTTTGACTTCCCAATGAAGCCCACACACAATTGGCTGTGGAGGGCAGTGTTGTTCCAATTGAGCTCCATTTGCAGCGTATGGAATTTTGTAATATATTTGGCACAAGTGCTGGTTTGTGTCAAGGAAGTGATCTTCTGTTCTGCTGCTTGTGTTGCGTTGGGGTT
Organism: Rhizoctonia solani; assembly: GCF_016906535.1. Classification (NCBI taxonomy): domain Eukaryota; kingdom Fungi; phylum Basidiomycota; class Agaricomycetes; order Cantharellales; family Ceratobasidiaceae; genus Rhizoctonia; species Rhizoctonia solani. The sequence continues at coordinate 1,306,502 of NC_057378.1, forward strand.
GCCAAAGGCAGCCAAGAACTCAATTTGAAATCATCCACAGCTTGGATGATAATGCAATGGGACCCTAGTTGGTCCAATAGGGATGGGCCCAAGCCCTGCTGGCCTCTGTCATGTTCATGAGGAGGAAACTTAGGACCTCCAGGTCCATTGGGAACTGCCTTTGATTTAGGCAAACCCAGGCCAACATGCATGTCAGCCATTGTTTGGCCTCCAAGCCAATTTTGCCTTTGAAGGCATCTGGGTGGTCCACTTCCACAGTGGAGGGGGCTGGAGGCAGTGCCAGAGTGACTTGGGGTGCTTGTTGTAAATTGGGGGAAAAGAGGTTGAGACTCTGGTGCTGAGCAGAGTCTGTGTTGGAAGTTTCCCAATCTCCAAGCTAAGTAAAGAAGTAGCTTCTTTAGGGTTCTCTGGGTCTAGCTATCTTCAATACAATCAACTACAGATATATCCTTTCTCAGTGTAAAGTGTCTTAGTATGTATTTCTGTAAGAGCAAGAGTACTGGCTCAGGTTCCTTTTGGCAGAGATAGTTATGTAAGTTTCACTCCTAGTTGCAGGAACTAACTGGTTACTTAGTATATATCCTTCTTTAAGGATGATTGCCTTCTGTTCACTTAACCTAAGAACTCTGTATCAGGTCTACAACCTTTCCACACTATGGGTACTTGGGAGATCCACTTATACAAGTTTAAGTTATTTGAAATCTTGAGGCACAATATATCACACAATTGAGGGGGGCAAGCCCAAACCCAAGAGTGACAGTCAACAGTAACAGTGAGTGAAGTGGTAGGAAGGGTGCCCTCCAAGGGTATGCAAGAGTCCCCTTTTATACCCTAGAGTGGCAAGGTTACTGAGTCATTCACCTAGTCAGAGTATGAATATGACTTGCTTAGGACTGTGCTTCCTAAGATTTTGATTGGAGGGTGGGAAGGCACAGATATGACTAGGATGGAATGTGACTGCTCTTGGGTTGAACTGCAATTAGTTAAAAATGGAAACATCTAAATACATCTAAATACATGACTCAGTCTATCAAGAAATGCTTGGCAGCCAATCAGCACTTTAGAGTGAGTCATTAGTGTGAGTCATTCTGGTGGCAAGCAGAATGACTCATAGCAGGACTTGCAGTGCCACTAGAAATTATTAAATAAGGAGAACTTTAGTAATCTCATGAGAGGTATGTGTCACAACTAAGCTTGGACCTATGATACAAGTAGGGCTTAAAGTCTGTGGCCCTATCACCAATGGACTATGAAGCGCAAGAGGGGCAACAAAGGCCCAAGGGGTATGGATGGGGGTAGAGGGCAACAAGGCCTGGGTTGTGATTATCAGTAATATGCACTAATGGCCAACTAGGGGCCTGGGCAAAGGGGATAGGTAAGAACTCAGGTGAATTGACAAAGAGGTCAAGTCTTGCTGTTTTAGCGGCGACTTGACCTGGTTTAAATACATGAGGCAAGCCACATCAAAAACAACAGTACTAAACAATGAGTCATTACAATTTCACATCATATTTCAAATATGTCACGTGATCTTGATGAGTCATAAATATATACCTAAAAAGGAAAGTATCTTGGAAAAAAGATAGAAAATAGTAGAAAATTATGTCATGCCAATGAAGGTCATGACAGTATGACTCAACTACACTAGGAATAAGGTTCATCTCCCAAGTTAGAGCTAGCCATGTGATGAGCTAGATGTAAAGATATAAATATAATGATTAGTAAGGTACTTGAGCCACATAGATAGAATCTTGTGAAGCTAATATCTCCATGAGATCTTATCGTATGAGCACGTGACAGGCAGCGTTAGAACGAGCGAAGGGAGGTCTATTGAACGATATGTAACACATACAGTCAATATGAGCGTTACATAGAGTAATGACAGGAATAATGGAAAATAAGAGAGAAATGGCCATTAAATCAGAAAGTCAGATATATGCAGATTATTGTGGATGGTGAGCTGTGAATGCAAAACTGTGTGATACATAACACCCTCCTCAAGCTGCAAAACGCAGCACTCATTATTGACAATGCTCTCTGCAAAGAGTGTGCTAGCCACCCACCAAGGGACAATAAGCCTAGCAAACCATCCAACCCTGCAAGGGGGACAAGTACTGGTCAGTCAATCACTGGTTCAAGGAAACTCTCCAACAACCCCAACTATATGTTGGAGGAAGAACAAAACCACCGCCACACTGCTGGCACCTGCATCAAATGCAGCAGAATGGGCCACAAATTTGCAGAATGCCAAGCGGGCTGGAAGGGTACCCCCATTGACAATGGGGTAAAAAAGGAAGCTGCAAAACTGGCAAAGAGTCTGGACCCATCCTGGGAAAAGACTAAGGGTACCTGCTGCTGCACACAAGGACCCCAAGTACTCTGGCTTGATTGAATTTGTAATATATCCAGTAGTATCAATAGAAACTCACCACTCTTCACAATTTCAATTAAACCAGAGAAACAAGCAGAACACTTAGAAGTCCTGATTGACTCAGGCGCCACCTCATCATTCCTACATCCCCAACCGTGGAACTACTTTGCCTCCCCCTTATTGATCTTCCAATTCCCTGTACTGTAACAATGCTTGATGGGTCAAGCCCCCAGGCTGGCAGAATTTGGAAAAAGGCCATAATGACTTTTCTATTTGATGGCAGGCGTATGACAGAGACCTTCCTGATCTGCAACACTGGGTCACATGCTGCTATCCTAGGAATTAAATGGCTGGAACACCACAATCCTGAAATAGACTGAAACACCCACTCTCTCTCCTTCACCCATACACCCCCAGAGCATGTGGCTATTGCTGAAGAAGAGGAAGCCAACAAAAAACTGCTTGAAGGAGTACCCTCCAAATACCATCAATACACCAAGGTATTTGGAGAAGAAGAATTCAACAAGCTTCCCCCACACCAGCACTACAATATTGGGATAGAACTTACAGAAGAAGGACCACTCAACTTGCCCCTGTACAGTATGACAGATGCTGAATCCGCCACACTCAAGGATTGGCTCAGGGACAAATTGAAAGCTGGGAAAATCCACCCCAGCAAGTCCTCCATTAGCTCCCTGGTCATGTTTGTTCCAAAACAGATGGCTCCCACTGATTGGTGGTGGATTACCATTGCCTGAATAGCCAAACAAAGAAAAATGTATATCCATTGCCCCATCCCAACAACCTTATGGCCCAACTCTGTGGTGCCAAAGTATTTACCAAACTGGACTTGAGATGGGGTTACAACAATGTTTGGGTTAAAGAAGGTGACAAATGGAAAACTGCCTTCCAAACCAAGTATGGCCTATACAAATCCCTGGTTATGACCTTTGGCTTGACAAATGCCCCAGCTGCATTTCAAGATTTTATGAACAAATTGTTTAAGGACTTATTGGATGTGTGCATGTCCTAGACGTCCTTACAGGGCGTTGAGGCAGCGGGCGCTTGTGGCCGTAAGGACTAAGTGGAAAACCGCGTAAGGTGGCAAGGGAACTACCTACAACAACAAACTAACTAACTATGGTGACTAGACGCTATAAGGCATTGACAAGCTACCTAAGTACAGTGGGAGCAACGCTTAAGGCGTTTATCTGAGTGGTTACCGGCTATAAGGCCTTGTACAGGATGTGGAGTGCAACAAGAGGTAATTGACCTGGGTGTTACCATGGTTGGTTGGCCTCCTTATATATTCTACAGGTGAGCTATTTACAAATACATTATATCCAATACCATATCAAAATAAGAACCCCAATCCGCAGTTGGCCTTACTCATGCGTACGTGTCACTGACGTGTCATAGTGATGTTGTCAAGTGGAGGTGGCTATGTATGCTCAGGTAAGCGTGGATGGGGACGTGGCTTGGCGCTTAGCATATGATATAAGCGCCAAAGTCACGTGACTGAAAACATTGTTTGATTGCCTTTGTTTAAATTCAAGAAAATGGGAATAAATTCCCTGGTATTGAGTGTGTCTACAACAGTGCATCATCATTTACCTTGATGACATCCTTATATACTCAAAGGATGACGCATCCCATACGCAACATGTTCATGAAGTCCTGCAGCAACTTATGGAGAACCAACTATTCTGCAAGGCCTCAAAATGTACCTTCCATGTCACATTGGTGGAATACTTGGGAATAATTGTGTTGGACAAGGGTTTCAGCCTGGATAAACTAAAGATCCAGGCTGTCCAAGAATGGCCTGCACCAACCAAGGTCAGGGAGGTCCAATCCTTTCTAGGGTTTGCCAACTTTCTGCATTGGTTTGTTGCCAATTTCAGCCACATGGCCAGGCTGCTACATAACCTAGTCAAGAAAGACGTCACATGGAAATGGCATACAAAGGGGCAAGAGGCATTCCAAAGGATTAAGGACACCATTACCAATGCACTGGTCCTAGCCCATGCCAATCCTGCTAAACCTTACTTCCTGGAAACGGATGCATCTGGAGTGGCTCTAGGCTCCATACTGAGCCAATGCCAGGAAGACAGTTGCCTACACCCTCTAGGATTCCTGTCAGAATCATTCAAAGGCGCAGAACAGAATTACAACATGCATGACAAGGAACTCCTTGCCATTATCTGCTCTTTTGAATACTGGCACATATTTTTGGAAGGCACTATGCATCTTTTGTAGACACACTTGATACCAGGGAATTTATCCCAATTTTCTCAAATTTAAACGGAGTTAAACAGACAACATTTTCAATCACGTGACTTTGGCGCTTATATCATACAATAAGCGCCAAGCCACGTCCCCATCCGCACTTAATCAGCACACGTAGCCACCTCTACCTATGACATCATCATGACACGTCAGTGACACGTATGCATGAGTAAGACCAACTGCAGAGCAGTGTTCTTATTGGTTATAGTTTTGCATATTGTATATTTGTAATTAGTCTACCCCTGTAATATATAAGGAGGCCAACCAACCATGGTAACACCCAGGTCAATTACCTCTTGTTGCATCACAACACTGTACAAGGGCCTTACAGCCCAGTAACCACTTAGCTTCACGCCTTAAGCGTTCTCACCACTGTACTTAGGTAGCTCACCAACGCCTTATAGCGTCTTGTCACTGTAGTTAGTAGTTTGTATGTTGTGGGGTAGAACCTTGCCGCCTTAAGTGGTACATTGTATTAGTCACATGGCCACAAGTGCCTGCACCCTCAACATCCTTACAGACGTCCAGGACAGCATCCCATTACTGTGTTCACCAATCATTGCAACCTGGAATATTGGAAAGAATCCTGTACATTTAATCAATGCCATGCACATTGGCACCTCCTATTAGCAGGGTACAGCTTCCAAATTGTCTACTGCCCAGGGAAACAATCAGGGAAACTGGACGCGTTGTCACGCCACTCAGACCATGCCAACATTCCACCAGAACCGCAATCCATGCTACCAGAAACTGTATTTGCCAATGTGGCCCTTGTGATACCAGAAAAGGAACTCCAACGCCAGATTGAGTTGGCCCTGGATCAGGACAAATCTCTGGAAGAAATCCTCCAGTTCCTACAAAACAAGTCCAAAGCGCTGCCCTCAATTAAATGCACATTCAAGGACTACTAAATGGAGGCAGGGCTACTCTTTTACCAGGGACGGATTGTGGTACCAGACAAGGGGACGCTGAGAACAGACCTTCTTTGAATCTTCCATGATAGCCCATTGGCCAGACAGCCTGGGAGACAACAAACACTCAAACTTGTATCATGAGATTACTATTGGCCTGGAATACGCACTGACACCTACTGGCACATCAACTCATGCAAAACTTGCCAGCAAATCTGCAAACCCAAATACGTGTTGATCCCACCACAGCCTGTCGTAGACACACTCGATACCAGGGAATTTATTCCCATTTTCTCGGATTTGAACGAAGGCAAACGGACAACATTTTCGATCACGTGACCTCGGCGCTTATATCATACGCTAAGCGCCGAGCCACGTCCCCTTCCGCGCTTATCTCAGCATACGTAGCCACCTCCACCTGATGACATCACTATGACACGTCAGTGACACGTATGCATGAGTAAGGCCAACTGCGGAGCGGGGTTCTTATTTGATTAGGTATTGCATATAATGTATTTGTAATTAGTTCACCTGTAGAATATATAAAGAGGCCAACCGACCATGGTAACACCCAGGTTGATTACCTCTTGTCGCATCCACTCAGTGTACGAGGGCCCTACAGCCCAGTAAATACTAGTTAGCTACTTAGACCCTCTACACCGCCTTAAGCGGCTCCATCACTGTACTTAGATAGCTCGTCACCGCCTTAAGCGGTCTTGTCGTCGTAGGATAGTTGCTCGTTGCCGTAGCTAGGTTTGTCGTCGCCTTAAGCGACTCTTCTCATTTGTACCCTGCGGCCACAAGCGCCATCCCCCTCGACGCCCTAACGGACGTCTAGGACACTAGGTAATCGACCTTAAGTCGGTTGCAAACCGTGCCCACCAAGCACACCCCACTTAGTATCAACAAACAAGAAGATCCCCTGTACTAGCACGAGGGAAATCACCTGATCGGGCTCGCCTTTTGCTATCAATAATCAAACTAGCGTCGGCCCCAGGTAGTACCGAATTGCTATAAGGCAGACGGATTCTAATCGTCCGCGTACCACCGGTCACCGCACCTTTTGTCAGCGGAACTAGTCAGCAGATCCACCCGCTTGCAGAAAACCCGTTCCACATCACGCCCGCACACGGCAGTTGATTGGTTAATAGGGACTGTCCAACGCTAGGCGGTTGACGCAAGTTCTTAGCGCTAGAACAATAAAGCGACCCAAAAGTCCTGTCACAGGCACCACTACCCCCCACTCGCCCATCATTACTTCCCGCACCCCCTCTCGCGCTTCCTCCCGCGCTTCCCAGCGCACCGCTTCCCAGCGCACCGCTTCCCACCAAGGCCGTTCCTATCCTCATGAAATGGCAACCCGCTCCCGGAGCACCGCTCGTCCCCCGTCCCCTCTTGATCAAGGAGAGCTGGGACCCGCTATTTCGGCAACCGCCGATGAGCCAACAAACCTCGAACCCGAGGTCTACGGGGAAATATCCCTCGGACGAGCAATCTCCCTTATCCTGGGATTGCAAAATCAAGTCCTCCGACTCGAGCGGGAACTCGAAGAAACAAAGGAAGCAACAAAGGAAGCCCGAGACTGGATGGGCGCGGTCGATCAAGCCCTCACTCGCATCGAGGCTAGGGGTGGAGCCCCCCACACCCAGAAGACCGGAAACCTCCGGCAGTCGAGGCCACGCCCAGGCCCCTACCCAAAACCGACACTTTTCCAGCGCCTAGTGCGCCCCTCGTCGCCTGGGCCGTCCCCTCCAAAGCTCCCCCCGCCTTTGCACAACCAACTCCCGTCCGGGCCCCCCTGCGAGTCCATACTCCCCCTCCACCTTCGCCTATCCGCCTCCGTTCCCCCCAAGTCCCACAACCAGCGGCCCCTGTAGCCACTTATCAAACCCCTGTCAAGGTAGACCACCCTGACGCCTATACAGGGAAAATAGGGAACGAAGCCCGCCAATGGCTCACGCGAATGTTGGCATGGGTACGTCTAAATCAAAGGATGTTCCCAACTGATCAGGAGGTTCTATCATTCCTCCTGATGAATATGAAGGACGTGGCAGGAGCCTGGGCCCATCCCCATCTTGACCAACTAGGGTCCCACAGGGCCCTAATCCAATTGGTCGACGACTTCAGGACGGAGTTCTTGGCTGCATTTGGTAACCCGGATGCTACGCGAGCCGCTGAGCGGCAAATCACCCACCTTACTCAGACAGGCACCTGTGCTGAGTACATTACAAAGTTCAGGACCATTGCCATGGACCTGGACTGGAATGACGCCGCCCTCCGTGGGCAATTCGCACGTGGCCTCCACTGGGAGGTCAGCCGTCTCATTGCTACCCGAGAGCGGCGCCCCACCACACTCCTTGAACTGCAGAATGCAGCCCTGGTCATCGACAACGCCCTCCGTGAGGAGCGCGCCAGCCACCCGCCTAAGGGTAATAAGTCTGGCACCTCCACTACCACCCCCAATAGGGGGGCGAGTACCGGCCAGCAGGCCACAAGACCAGGGCGCCTCTCCAGCAACCCCAACTTCGTCTCCGAGGAGGAACGCAACCGCCGCAGGGCTGAAGGCCTCTGCATCAAATGCGGTAAGACGGGCCATAAATTTGCGGAATGCCGCACTGGCTGGAAAGCCACACCCAAGGAGGAAGGTGTCAAAAGGAAACCGCCAAAATTGGCGAAGAATCTGGACCCGAATTGGGAAAAGATTAAGGGTACCTGCTGCCGCGCGCAAGGACCCCAAGGACTCTGGATTGGTTGAAATATGTAACATATCAAATAGTAACAATAGAATATCACCTCTCTTCACTATTTCAATCAAACCAGAGAAACAAGCGGATCACTTAGAAGTCCTGATAGATTCAGGCGCCACCTCATCCTTCCTACACCCACGAACCGCCGAGGCATTACGCCTACCCCTAATAGATCTCCCTTCACCCCGCACCATTACTATGCTCGATGGGTCGAGCCCCCAAGCTGGCAAGATCTGGAAAAAGGCTAACCTAACCTTCTCCTTTGATGGCAAACGCATGACCGAGACCTTCCTTATTTGCAATACAGGGTCCCATGCCGCCATCTTAGGATTGAAATGGTTGGACGCCCATAATCCGGAGATTGATTGGAATTTGCGTACACTCTCCTTCCCTCACACGCCACCGGAACAGGTTGCCATTGCCGAAGAGGAGGAAGCTGACAAGAACCCCCTCAAAGGAGTACCCTCTGAATACCACCAATATGCCAAGGTATTTGGAGAAGAAGAGTTTAACAAGCTTCCCCCGCACAGGCATTACGACATTGGCATTGAGCTTACGGAGGAGGGCCCCCTTAACTCGCCCCTTTATAGCATGACTGATGCCGAATCCGCCACACTAAAAGACTGGCTCAGGGACGAGCTCAAAGCTGGGAAGATCCGTCCCAGCAAGTCATCCATCAGCTCCCCCGTCATGTTTGTCCCCAAAAAGGATGGATCCCGTTGCTTGGTTGTAGACTATTGTTGCCTAAATAACCGGACCAAAAAGAACGTGTACCCACTACCCCGTCCCGATGACCTAATGGCCCAACTCCGTGGCGCCAAGGTGTTTACTAAATTGGACCTTCGGTGGGGTTACAACAATGTCCGTGTCAAAGAAGGTGACGAATGGAAAACTGCGTTCTGTACCAAATATGGCCTTTACGAATCCCTTGTCATGACCTTTGGCTTAACTAACGCCCCCGCCTCATTCCAACACTTCATGAACGACCTATTTAAGGACCTATTGGATGTATGCGTCATCATCTACCTTGATGACATTCTGATTTACTCTAAAGATGACGCATCACACACACATCACGTTCATGAAGTCTTACGGCGTTTGATGGAAGACCAGCTGTTCTGCAAAGCGTCAAAATGTACCTTCCACGTTACCTCTGTGGAATACCTTGGGATTATTGTCTCTGATAAGGGTTTTAGCCTGGATAAGCTTAAAATCCAGGCGGTACAGGAATGGCCGGTACCCACCAAAGTCAAGGAAGTCCAGTCGTTCCTGGGGTTTGCCAATTTCCTCCGTCGCTTTGTCGCCAACTTCAGCCACATGGCTAGGCCGCTACACAACCTAGTCAAGAAAGACACGCCTTGGAAGTGGGACACAAAAGAACAGAAAGCATTCCAAGGGCTGAAGGACGCCATAACCAACGCCCCCGTACTCTGTCACGCTGACCCTACCAAGCCCTATTTCTTAGAAACGGATGCTTCTGGTGCAGCCTTAGGCTCCATTCTCAGCCAACGACAGGAAGACGGCCGCCTCCATCCGCTTGGCTTCCTATCCAAATCATGCAAAGGAGCCGAGCAGAACTATGACACACACAATAAGGAACTCCTAGCAATCATTCGTTCCTTTGAGTATTGGCGCATATTCCTGGAAGGCACCGCACATCCCATCACGGTATTCATGGATCATCGCAACTTGGAGTATTGGAAAGAGTCCAGAACATTCAACCGACGTCACGCCAGATGGCACTTGTTACTAGCTGGGTATAACTTCCAAATCGTATACCGCCCCGGGAAACAATCAGGAAAGCCGGACGCACTCTCACGCCGATCAGACCATGCCGATATACCTCCTGCCGACCAGACCATGCTCCCCGACCCTGTCTTTGCCAACGTAGCTCTAGTCACTCCTGAAAAGGAACTCCAGCGTCAAATTGAGGCCAGTCTAGACCAAGACAAATCCCTGGAAGAAATATTACAATTCCTCCAGAACGAGTCCAAGGCACCACCGTCTATCAAACGAGCATTTAAGGATTACGAGATGGAAGCAGGCCTACTCTTCTACCAAGGGCGAATTGTGGTACCAGACGTTGGGACATTGAGAACAGACTTGCTCCGTATATTCCACGACAGCCCCTTGGCCGGCCACCCAGGCAGACAACGGACCTTAGAACTGGTATCCAGGAACTACTACTGGCCTGGTATCCGTGCAGACACGTATTGGCATGTGGACTCCTGTGAAACGTGCCAAAGGATTAGGAAGCCCAAATACGCGCCGATCCCGCCTCAGCTGCTCGAACTTCCTGTTAAACCCTGGCAACACGTGTCTTACAACATGATAGTGGATCTGCCCAAGGATGGAAGTAACAACTCCATCTTGGTCATAGTGGATAGCTTCACAAAGTATGGAATCTTTGTCAAATGTTCCAAGAAGCTCAAAGCACCTGAACTGGCGGAGTTGTTCTTGGAGCACGTATGGAAACGGCATGGTATGCCCAAGAAAACGGTCTCAGATAGAGGAAGGGTCTTCAATAACAAATTCCTGAGGGCGCTGTACAAACGCCTAGGAATAGACCCCCACTTCTCCTCGGCATACCATCCCCAGAGCGACGGACAGACAGAACGGGTTAACCCATCCATTGAACACTTTCTCAGGGCATACTCAGGAGTCAACCAACGGGACTGGACCAAATGGTTACCCATGGCCAAATTTGCGTACAACAATGCGGTCCACAGCAGCACGGGGAAAACACCATTCAAAGCCTTGTACGGATGGGAACCGACCCTGACACCTTCTAACGTACCCACGGATGTACCAGAAGCCGACGACTTAGCCCAGGCAATGGAGGCACAATGGAGGGAAGTGGAATCGGCACTCCGGCAATCCAAGCAACGCATGACGGCCGGAGAAGAGGGAAGCCCAATAGAGTTTGAGATTGGAGAAGAAGCCTGGCTGGACGCCAAAAACGTCAACCTCAAAACCTTAAGTCCAAAGCTTACAGAACAACGCCTAGGACCATTCAAAGTTATTGAGAGAATCTCCGACCGGGCCTACCGCCTAGAACTGCCTCCTACCATGCGAATCCACAACGTCTTCTACGTAGGACTCCTATCTAAAGTAAAAAGGGACAAGAAACGCGCCTTCAAGAACCGCCCCCCACCAGTCACCGTGGATGGGGAAGAAGAATACGAGGTAGAGGGGATTACCGATGCAGAAGAACGGAACGGGAAATGGTTTTTCAGGGTAAAATGGAAAGGTTACGGCTCGGAAGAGAACACATGGGAACCCCGGGAGAATCTGAAGAACGCAGAAAAAATTTTGAAAAAATACGAAGAAGACATGAAGAAGAAGGCCCTCGGCGCTGCCAAGGCCCTTAGAGGGGGGGCAGTGTCGTAGACACACTCGATACCAGGGAATTTATTCCCATTTTCTCGGATTTGAACGAAGGCAAACGGACAACATTTTCGATCACGTGACCTCGGCGCTTATATCATACGCTAAGCGCCGAGCCACGTCCCCTTCCGCGCTTATCTCAGCATACGTAGCCACCTCCACCTGATGACATCACTATGACACGTCAGTGACACGTATGCATGAGTAAGGCCAACTGCGGAGCGGGGTTCTTATTTGATTAGGTATTGCATATAATGTATTTGTAATTAGTTCACCTGTAGAATATATAAAGAGGCCAACCGACCATGGTAACACCCAGGTCGATTACCTCTTGTCGCATCCACTCAGTGTACGAGGGCCCTACAGCCCAGTAAATACTAGTTAGCTACTTAGACCCTCTACACCGCCTTAAGCGGCTCCATCACTGTACTTAGATAGCTCGTCACCGCCTTAAGCAGTCTTGTCGTCGTAGGATAGTTGCTCGTTGCCGTAGCTAGGTTTGTCGTCGCCTTAAGCGACTCTTCTCATTTGTACCCTGCGGCCACAAGCGCCATCCCCCTCGACGCCCTAACGGACGTCTAGGACACAGCCACTTGAACTCCTGTCCAGACCCTGGCAGTATATCTCCTACAACATGATTGTTGACTTGCCCAAGGATGGTGGTTATGACTCCATACTAGTCATTGTAGACAGCTTCACCAAGTACATAATCTTGGTGGAATGTTCTAAAAAAATAAAGGCACTGGAACTGGCTGACCTACTCTTGCAACACATATGGAAAAAGTACGGCATGCCTGAAAAGACAATATTGGACTGTGGAAGAGTGTTCAATAATAAATTCCTTGGGGCACTGTACCAATGCCTGGGGATAGACCCCCATTACTCATCTGCCTACCACCCCCAGAGCAATGGGCAGACAGAACATGTCAACCCATATGTCAAACACTTCCTAAGAGCTTACTCTGGCATCAACCAAAAGGACTGGGTCAAATGGCTTCCCATGGCTGAGTTTGCCTACAACAATGCAGTACACAGTGCCACTGGCAAAACCCTGTTCAAGGCATTACATGGGTGGGAACCTACACTAACACCAAGCAACATACCCACAGATGTGTCAGAAACTGACAGCTTAGCCACCCAAATGGAAGCACAATGGAAGGAGGTTGAATCTGCCCTACAGCAATCCAAGGTCCAAAATGGTAGCTGGAGAAGAAGGACAACCATTGGAATTCCAAGTTGGAGAAGAGGCCTGGTTGGATGCCAAGAACCTTAAATTGAAAACATCAAGTCCCAAACTTACAGAACAAAGGATTGGACCCTTTAAGGTTACTGAAAAAATCTCCAACTGCACTTACCAACTGGAACTACCACCAACCATGCAAGTACATGATGTCTTCTATGTGGGTTTATTATCTAAGGTCAAAAGGGATAACAAATGCACCTTTGAGAATTGCCCCCCACCAGTCACCATAGATGGGGAAGAAGAATACAAAGTAGAAGGCATCACGGACATGGAAGAAAGGGATGGAAAACTGTTCTTCAGGGTCAAATGGAAGGGGTATGGACCAGAAGAAAACACATGGGAGCCCCAGGAAAACCTCAAAAATGCAGGAAAAGTTTTGAAGAAGTACAAGGAGGAAATGAGACAGAAGGCCCTTGGCACTGCCAAGGCCCTTAGAGGGGGGGCAGTGTTGTAGACACAATCAATACCACAGAATTTATTCCAATTTCCTCAAATTTAAATAAACTCAAACAGACAACATTTTCTATCACGTGATCTTGGTGCTTATATCATCTGCTAAGCGCCAAGTCACATCCCCATCCATGCTTACCAAGCACACATAGCCACCTCCACCCAATGACATCATTATGACACATCAGTGACACATATGCATGATTAAGGCCACTTGCAGAGCAGGGTTCTTATTGGTTATGATTTTGCATGTTGTATATTTGTAAATAGTTCTCTCCTGTAATATATAAGGAGGCCAACCAACCATGGTAACACCCAGGTTGATTACCTCTTGTTGCACTCCACACACTGTACTAGGCCCCACAGCCAGAAACCATTTAGCCACACACCTTAAGTGTTGTTCTCATTGTACCTAGGTAGCTTGTCAATGCCTTACAGCATCTTCTCACTGTAGTATAGCTGGTTGTTGTTGTAGGTAGCTTGCTTGTTGCCTTACGCAACTCTTATTTAGTTCTCACTGGCTGCAAGTGCCTGCCTCCTCAACATCCTTACAGACATCTAGGACAGCTTGCAAGATGTTCTCAACTTTGGTGCAAACCTCTTGGCTAATTTTGGCTTGCTCCAAGAGGGTCTGCTTGATGCAGTTGATTTGGGATTGAAGCCCCCAGAGAAGGTGGATGACCTGCTTGAGTGTGACTTTGCCAAGCTCAGGGGAGGCTGGCAGAAAAAGGGGTTCCAGCTGTCCCTGATCAACAGGGGAGTGGGCTTAAGAGGGTGGCCAGGAGCAGGTTGCCATTGTGTGTGTGGGATATGACCAGCCAGCATGGGTGGATGCCCAGGATGAAGAACAAGGGGGAGTACAGGAGGTAATGGTGACAGTGTGGGGGAGTGGGTGCCTATATTGGGACTTATGAGTGCTTTATTACTTTATTGCTAAGACCTTCCATCAATTGACCTAGTGTTGAACAGTAGGTGTTACTAATCACAGCCATGGACAGGCATGATGTAGAACCCAGTCTCTGCAAGCAGGTGTATTGGCTGTCTAGGTCTGCTGGTAAAAAGTGCAGCAACTGGTGGTATGCAGACAATTAGAACCTTTTAGCCTTATAGCAATTTGGTACTAGGTGGGGACAAAGCTGGTTTGATTATTGACAGCAAAAGGCAATCCCAATCACCTGATTTCCCTTGTGCTAGTACTAGGGGCCTTTTTCTTGTTGAGCTAAGTGGGTGTGCTGGTGGGCACAGTTTGCAACCAACTTAAGGTTGATTACCTAGTGTCCTAGATGTCCTTAAGGGGCATCAAGTTAGCAGGTGGGTTGTATGTACTAAGTAATAAGAACTGCATAAGGTGGTGGGGGAGCTACCTACAATGACAAACTACCTAATTACAATGACCACACACTATAAGGCAGCAGCAAGCTACATACGTACAGGGGGAACAATGCTTAAGGTGTATGACTAACTAATTGCTGGCCCAAGGCCTTGTACAATGATGGGATACAACAAGAGGTAATTGACCTAGGTGTTACCATGGTTGGTTGGCCTCCTTATATATTACAGAGAGGTACCAATTACAAATACATGATGTGCAAATCCATAACCAATAAGAACCCTGCTCCGCAGTTGGCCTTGCTCATGCATACATGTCACTGACATGTCATGATGACATCATAGGTGGAGGTGGCTTTGTGTGCTGAGTAAGTGCAGAGGAGGATGTGGCTTGGTGCTTATCATATGATATAAGCGCTGGAGTCACATGATTGAAAATGTTGTTTGTTTGTCTTTGTTTAAAATTGAGAAAATAGGAATAAATTCCCTTGGTATATGTGTGTTTACAACACATATGTGTCATAATGATGTCATCAGGTGGAGGTGGCTACATATGCTAATTTAAGTGCAGATGGGGACATGGCTTGGCGCTTAGCGTATGATATAAGCATCAAAGTCACATGATTGAAAATTGAGTCCAATTGCCTTTGTTCAAAATCAAGAAAATGGGAATAAATTCCCTGATATCAAGTGTGTCTACAACACTGCCCCCCCTCTAAGGGCCTTGGCAATGCCAAGGGCCTTCTTGTTCATTTCTTTTTTGTACTTTTCTAAAAGATTTGTGGCATTTTTCAAGTTTTCTTGGGGTTCCCATGTGTTTTCCTTGGACCTGTATCCCTTCCATTTGACCCAGAAGTACCATTTCCCATTGTGTTCCTCAGAATCTGTGATTCCCTCAACCCTGTATTCCTCTTCCCCATCAATGGTAACCAGTGGCAGACAGTTCTCAAAAGCGTGTTTGTCATCCCTTTTAACTTTTGATAGGAGCCCTATGTAAAAAACATTATGAATGCGCATGGACAGTGGGAGTTCCAGGCAGTAGGCTCAATTGGAGATTTTCTCTGTAACCCTAAACAGTCCCAACTGTTGTTCCATTAATTTGGGACTGAGTGTTCTTAGGTTTATGTTTTTGGCATTGAGCCATGCTTCTTCTCCAATTCCAAACTCCAGGGGTATGCCTTCCTCTCCTGCCATCATGCATGCTTTTGAATGTTGCAGGGCTGCTTCTACTTCCTTCCATTGGGCTTCCATTGCTTGGGCTAGGTCATCTGCCTCAGGGACATCAGTTGGCACATTTGATGGTGTGAGTGTGGGTTCCCAACCATACAGTGCTTTGAAGGGTGTCTTCCCAGTACTGCTATGTACAGCATTGTTATATGCAAACTCAGTCATTGGTAACCATTTGGTCCAGTCTTGTTGATTGATGCCTGAGTAAGCCCTAAGGAAGTGTTGCATTGTTACACTCCCTTAAACCTATACCATTGGAATTGCCTAATTTTTCTGATATTTTTACTATTTTTTCCAAACCTGTCACCTTATGTTTTTCAATCACGTGATCTTGGTGCTTATTATGCCAAGATGCCGCGCCAAGATGCCATGCCAAGGGTGCTTAGGAGAAATCCACGCTTCTGCGCAGCCCACAGCACACTTCCTTTTTCAAATCTGTACTTCCTTTCTCACAAGCTTTGACCACCTGTGGATAGTTCTTGTGTGTATAAATACAAGAGGAAAATTGCTTAGAAACCCCAAGTTGATTTTACCTTGTCTCTTACTCATTAGAGAAGGTAGACAGCCAGCTAAGTGTTACAACCTCCTTAAATATACCATTAGAATTGCCTGTTTTTTCTCATATTTTTAGTATTTTTTACGGACTTGATATCTGTTGTTTTTTGATCACGTGATCTTGGTGCTTATTACGCTGAGATGCCGCGCCAAGATGCCGTGCCAAGGGCGCTTGGGAGAAATCCATGCTTCTGCGCAGCCTGCAGCACACTTCTCATTTGTCACATGTACTTCCTTTCTCATGCGCACAGATCATGTAAATAGTGCACCCTTGTCTATATATACAACAGGAAAATTGCTTGGAGACCCCAAGTCAATTTTACCTTGTCTCATATCCATTGAGGAGGATCCATCAGCCAGCTGAGTAGCAGGCCCCAGTAGTTCTCAGACGCTCACCACCCCACTTACTCATCACACCTCCCAGGCCTCAGGCCCCATTGCCTTTAGTTAGTAGTAGGTCACCTTGCGTGACAAGTAGTATAGCCTAGTATAGAGTAGATTACAGTAGTTCTGCTTGTAGTAGTACGGCCCCAAGCGCCTGCTTCCACCCGCGTGTACCCACCTTACAGTGGTGTATGACACTAAGTAGCCAGCCCCCTGAGAAGTTTGCACACTCACCCCACTAGTTTTACCTACCACACCTCCCAGGCCCAAGGCCCCACCATCAACAGTAGTTATCAGTAGGTTGCCTTAAGCAACATTAGTATAGCCTAGATAGTAGATTACATAAGCCCCACTTGTAGTAGTACAGCCTTAAGTGTCATGCCCTAGAGGCGTGACCACCTTAAAATCCACTAAGTCAAAGAAATAGTGAATATATGCGCTATTTTCATGAAGATTTATGGATATATGCATCTTTATGCTATTTAGGCGCTGAGCGCTTATTATGTAATCTCATCACATGACCTTTAGTCATGTGATCTTGTTTTCTTATCTCTGGTCATGTGACCTTATCTTTGTTATGATGTTTGTACATGTAATTAATCTTCCCCTTCTCTGTGAATATATAAGGAGGGTTCTGAGAGCCTTAAGCCTCAGAACTTGACCTCTTATCCCCTTCCACCACTACCTACCCTAAGACATACAATTAAGAGTATTGCCTGAGAGCATACCAGTCCCTGTCAAAGGTCTTTAGCCCTGCTATCTTTATAGCATAGTGCACTTAACTGTATTAGGTCTTGTCCTACCCTTTCCTGGCAATTGCCCTTGAGCATTGTTAGGCCCTACTTGCTGATAAGTCCTATATTAGGCAATAGCTTGTTAGGTTTTACCATCTGGTAGTTGTTGGCTCTGACATTAAGCACCCGCCCTCACCAGCATGTACCCACCTTACAGTGGTGTACAACATCAATCAAAGGGTTTACCTGCTCTGTCTGACCATCACTCCAAGGGTGGTAGGCCAAGGAGAAGTGCAGGTCTATTCCTAGGCATTTGTATAATGCCCTCAGGAATTTGTTATTGAAAACCCGGCCTTGGTCAGATATGGTTTTCTCAGGCATGCCATGGCATTTCCACACATTTTCCAGGGATAATTCTGCTAGCTTGGGTGCCTTGAGTTTCTTGGAGCATTTAACAAATATCCTGTACTTGGTGAAGCTGTCACCAATGACTAGGATAGAGTTGTAGTTACCATCCTTTGGCAAGTCAACAATCATCTCATAAGATACATGTCATAAACAGAGGAAAATAGAACTAGCCAGAATTGAACCAGCTTGACCACTAAGCCATAGAGCCCTATTATTCCTCTGCTGACAACCCATGATTACACCTGCTACCCCCCAAATTTGGGCTTGGGCCAGCATGCAACCACTTGTACTGGTTGTCAGAGCCAACAACTACCAAAGGGTAATCCTAACAAGCTATTGCCTAATATAGGACTTATCAGCAAGTAGGGCCTAACAATGCTCAAGGGCAATTGCCAGGAAGGGGTAGGACAAGACCCAATACAGTAAGATGCACTATGCTATAAAGATAGCAGGGCTAGAGACCTTTGACAGGGACTGGTATGCTCTCAGGCAATACTCTTAATTGTATGTCTTAGGGTAGGTAGTGTTGGAAGGGATAAGAGGTCAAGTTCTGAGGCTTAAGGCTCTCAGAACCCTCCTTATATATTCAACAGAGAAGGGGAAGAGTAGTTACATGTACAAACATCAAAACAAAGATAAGGTCACATGACCAGAGATAAGAAAACAAGATCACATGACTAAAGGTCATGTGATGAGATTACATAATAAGCGCTCAGCGCCTAAATAACATAAAGATGCATATATCCATAAATCTTCATGAAAATAGCGCATATATTCACTATTTCTTTGACTTAGTGGATTCTAAGGTGGTCACACCTCTAGGGCATGACACTGGTCATGTGACTGTGTCCAGGACAATACATGTTGCCAGGGTCTAGAGGGAAATTCCAGCAGCTGTGGTGGGATAGGCACATACTTGGGTTTCCTTATTTGTTGACAGGTTTCACAGGAGTTGACATGCCAGTATGTGTCTGCACAGATGCTGGGCCAGTAGTAATTGCATGATACAAGTTTGAGGGTCTGTTGTCTGCCCAGGTGTCCAGCCAAGGGGCTATTGTGGAAGATTTGTAAGAGGTCTGTGCATAGTGACCCTACATCTGGAACAACAATTCAACCTTGATAGAACAGCAGTCCTGCCTCCATTTTGTAGTCTTTGAAGGCCTGTTTGATTGATGGGGGGGCCTTTGATTTGTATTGTAGGAATTGGAGGATTTCTTCCAGAGATTCATCCTGATCCAGGGACAACTCAATCTGGTGTTGTAGTTTGTTTTCTGCTAGTACCAGGGCCACATTAGCAAATACAGGTTCTGGGAGTATTGTCTGGTTGGCAGGAGGTATATCAGCGTGATCTGAACAGCATGATAGGGCATCAGGTTTTCTGGACTGCTTGCCAGGGTGTGTTAAGAGTTGTGTAAGTACAGGAGTAAGAAAGAATTACTATATACAAAATGTATATGGGAATAACTAAGAACTAGTATTAGGAATCAGAATATATGCACAGAATATATGCACAATATAGGCTAGGTTATCAGGAATAACAACTCCTAACAAATAGTCTAGCAACTATGAAGTGCAGGTGGTTGGTTATGTATAGTACCTTAGACTAATGTTACTTAAGCCTAAGTGACTAAGGGTATGTATACTTAAGGTCTCTGGGATAGTACCTTAGGTAAAGGGGTTACCTGACTAATGTACAGGATTTATAGGATTTGCCTAATAAGTATAGGACTTATGTGTGCTTAAGTAAGACTTAAGACTTATGGGGTTTACCTAAAATATATCTAGGATTTATGAGATATTGTAGATAAAGCTATCTACAATATAGGGGGTATGGTAGATTGAAACACTATCACTCAATCAAACAATCCTTACAGTATTGTTGCACTATACTCAATGTTGAACTCAACAACTGTGACAGTCAAGGGGCACAGGGTTGCAGTAAGTACACTAATGGGTTACCCTGTGTCTGTTGGGACTGGCCTATGGTCTTAGTGCGCCAAATAACCTCCTATACTATTTACAGTGAGTCAATCACTAAAGTAAATGCGCAGATAAGCTGTTAAAGGCTTGTGTGTATATGTCAATATATAAGAGTAAAAGTAGAATGAAAGTAGGATGCATTAGAAGCGTCTTCACAGGGTCTTTTTATACCCTGAGAAGGCACACAAACAAGTATATACATGCTTGATACCAAGAGGGGGTACAGGAGGTACATGTGGCAACTGAAACACTTGAGGGAGCCAATACTTTGGTACATAGTAAACAAACAACAGATCCTAATATTTGCCCCAAGGCAATGTTTGCCCCAAGGTGGTATTTACCTGTGTGGGTCCTTAGATGTCCCAAGGCTAAGTGTTTCATTCTTGGAGTAAACAGTTCCAAAGGTAGGATACCACTGCATTGGGTACTTACAGTAAATGGGGCATAACTCTGCCAAATGTTGTCTGTTTTGGGAGTTTCACCCAGCTTTCTGGAGCGCACAAACATGCGCACCTAGGCGCAAGCAATTTGGCAGTGTGAGATGCCTGGGTGATGGAGAAAAGGTGCATTTAGTGCATCAGCACTTAAGTGCTGATTAAGCACCAGAGCACTTTGCCTATGCAACAGGGGGGACCCTGAATATTTCTGTGTGTAGCCACAAGATAGAGTCTTGAATAATAAATACTACAAACAAGAGAAATATTACTTGTTACTGTTTATCTACTCAGCTGAATTTATATATATTTAAATGAGTGAGAAAACAGCGTAAATGCAAAAAGGCATTGCATATTGAGGGTATTCCTGCGGTTTATAGGTTTTGTGAAGGTCACTATTGGATAGAGGGACCTTGAAAACCTTAGTTTGCATCTTTATCTCATTTGTTTACTGTAAGATTACTAGTGTAATTAATAAAATAAGTACAGATTAATGAAGAAATGTCATATCCATAACAGGGCGGTATATGATTTGGAAATTATATCCAGCTAGTAGTAGATACCACTGGGCATGACAACAGTTGAAGGTTCAAGATTCTTTCCAATATTCTAGGTTACAATGATTGATGAACACAGTGATTGGGTGAAGGGTCCCTTCCAGGAATATGTGCCAGTATTTGAATGACCTGATGATAGCCAAGAGTTCCTTGTTGTGGGTGTTGTAATTCTGTTCAGCACCTTTGAATGATTCTGATAGGAACCCTAGGGGGTGGAGGCAGTCATCATCCTGCTGTTGGCTCATTATGGAGCCAAGAGCTGCACCTGATGCATTGGTTTCCAGGAAATACAGTTTGGAGGGATCTGCATGACAAAGTACTGGGGCATTGGTTATGGCATCCTTCAAACCTTGGAAAGCTTCTTGTTCCTTAGTGTCCCATTTCCACAGAGTATCCTTTTTGACCAGGTTATATAATGGCCTGGCCATGTGGCTGAAGTTTGCAACAAATTGGCAAAGGAAGTTTGCAAATCCAAGGAAGGACTGTACTTCCTTAACCTTGGTTGGGGTAGGCCATTCTTGCATGGCCTGGATTTTGAGCTTATCCAGGCTAAAACCTTTGTCCAACACAATGATGCCCAGGTATTCTACAGAGGTGATGTGGAATGTACATTTAGATGCCTTGCAAAAAGATTGGTTGTCCATTAACCAGCATAGTACTTCATGAACATGCTGGGTGTGATCAACGTCATCCTTTGAATATATGAGTATGTCATCAAGGTAGATGATGACACAGATGTCAAGCAGATCCTTGAACAGTTTGTTCATGAAGTGTTGGAGCAAAGCAGGGGCATTTGTCAGGCCAAAGGTCATGACCAGGGATTTGTATAGGCCATACTTGGTACAAAACACTGTCTTCCATTTGTCTCCCTCTTTGACATGGACGTTATTGTAACCCCATTGCAGATCTAGTTTAGTGAAGACCTTGGCACCACAGAGCTGGGCCATGAGGTCATCAGGGCAAGGTAAGGGGTATACATTTTTTTGGTCCAGTTATTCAGGCAACAGTAATCAACCACCAGGCAACAGGATCCATCCTTTTTTGGAACAAACATGACCAGGGAACTAATGGACAATTTACTTGGGTGGATCTTGCTGGCTTTCAATTTGTCCCTGAGCCAATCCTTTAAAGTAGCAGATTCTGCATCTGTCATACTGTATAGAGAGCTGTTCAGGGGTCCCTCCTTGGTCAGTTCAATGCCTATGTTGTAGTGCCTGTGGGGTGGAAGCTTATTGAACTCTTCCTTGCCAAATACTTTAGCATATCAATGGTATTTGGTGGGTACTCCTTCAAGGGGATTTTTGTCAGCTTCTTCCTCTTCAGCAATGGCCACATGGTCTGGGGGAGTGTGAGGGAACAATAGAGTGTGGGAATTCCAATCAATCTCTGGATTGTGGGCACCTAACCATTTCAATCCTAAGACAATGGTGTGGGACCCTGTATTACAGATGAGGAAGGTTTTGGTCAGTTGCTTGCCATCAAAGGAGAAGGATAATATTGCCTTCTTCCACATTTTGCCTGCCTGGGGGCTTGACCCATCAAGCATTGTGACAGTATGTGGGAAAGGGAGATCAATGAGTGGAAGGCAGAGTGATTCTGCAGTGCAGCGGTGCATGAATGAGGAAGTGGCACCTGAATCAATCAGGACTTCTAGTGGTTCTGCTTGCTTGGTTTGTATAGAGATTGTAAAAAGGGGGGGATAAATTTGAAGCTGTAGATACATGGCAGGTCTCAATACATTCCAAACTAGTGTCCTTGGGGCCCTTACATGCAGTAGCAGGTGCCCTTACTCTTTTCCCAATTGGTACTTGGAGTCTTTGGCTATCTTGGCGGTTTCTTTAGACTCCCCTTTATCCTCCTTTGAGGTAGCCTTGCAGCTGGTGCAGCATTCTGCAAACTTGTGACTGGGTTTGCTGCATTTCACACAGAGACCTTCTGTGCAGTGGTGGTTGTGTTTTTCCTTCAAGACATAGTTGGTATCAGAGGAGAGGAGACTGGTTTTGGTGGCCTGTTGGCCAGTAATTGTCCCCTGGTTGGGGTTGGTGGAAGTTTTGCAAGACTTATTACCCTGTGGTGGGTGGCTGGCTCTCTCCTTGCAGAGGGCATTGTCTTTGATGAGGGAAATGTCCTGGAGCTCCCTCAGTGTTTGTGGTTGCCTCTCCCTTGTGGCAATCTGTTTTTGGACCTCCCAGTGAAGCCCATGTGCAAATTGGCTGCAAAGGGTGGCATCATTCCAGTCAAGTTCCATCTGCAGCATGCAGAACTTAGTGATGTATTTGGCACAAGTGCCAGTCTGAGTAAGGGAAGTAATCTTTCACTCTGCTGCTCTGGTTGCATCTGGGTTGCCAAAGGCGGCCAGGAATTCAACTTTCAATTCATCCACAGTTTGGATGAGCGCACAATGGGACCCTAATTGGTCCAAATGGGGGTGAGCCCAGGCCTGCCAGCCTCCATCATATTCATGAGGAGGCAACTTAGGAACTCCAGGTCCATTGAGAACTGCCTTTGATTTAGGCAAACCCAGGCCAACATGCGTGTCAGCCATTGTTTGGCCTCCAAGCCAATTTTGCCTTTGATGGCATCTGGGTGGTCCACTTCCACAGTGGAGGGGGCTGGAGGCGGCGCCAGAGTGACTTGGGGCGCTGCTGGAGGTGCTGCAGGGGCTGCTGGAGGCAGTCCCAAAGGGAAGGAGGAGGAGGGATATGGGTTGAATAAGGAGAGGGGGTTGCGCTGGGGGGCCCCTGTGGAGATGATGGGTGCAGGGCCCCAAGGAATGGTTGAGCCTTGCCAATAGGTTTGGCTCTGGGTGCAGCCTGGGGAATTTCCTCAACTGCAGGGGGTTTTCAATCTTCTGGGGTGTGCAGACCCTGAGTGAGTTGGAGCTGGGCAAGCCCATCCTTGACAACATCAACAGCTTGCAAGATGTTCTTGACGTTGGTGCAAACCTCTTGATTAATTTCATTCTGTTCCAAGAGGGTCCAGTCAATGCAGTCAACTTGTGATTGGAGTCCCCAGAGTAGGTGGATAACCTGCTTGAGAGAGACTTTGCCAAGCTCAGGGGAGGCTGGTGGAAGTAGGGATTCCAGCTGTCCCTGATCAACAGGGGAGTGGGCTGGAGAGGGTGACCAGGAGCGGGTTGCCATTGAGTGTGTGGGGAAAGAGCGTCCAGTGTGGGTCAATGCCCAGGAGGAAGATCAAGGGGGAGTGCAGGAGGTAATGGTGGGGAAATGTGTGGGGTAGGTGCCTATATCAGGACTTATGAGTGCTTTATTGTATGTATATGCTAAACCCTTGCCTCAACCAGCCTAGCACTGGACAGTTCTTACCCTGATCAACTGCCATGGACAGGCGTGATGCAGGGCAGTGCTTCTGCAAGCAGGTGGATTGGCTGTTTAGGGTGGCTAACAAATGGTGCAGTGACCAGTGGTATGCAGACAATTAGAACCTGTCTGCCTCATAGCAATTTGGTACTAGGCAGGGACAACACTGGTTTGATTATTGACAGCAAAAGGCAATCCCAATCACCTGATTTCCCTTGTGCTAGTACAGGGGGCCTTCTTGTTGTTGAGCTAGGTGGATATGGTTTGCAACCAACTTAAGGTCAATTACCTAGTGTCCTAGACATCTGTAAGGATGTTGAGGATGCAGGCGCTTACAGCTATGTGAGAATACAAGTGCAAACCGCTTAAGGCAGTGGTGTCTATCCTACAACATCAAGACTACTAACTACAATGGTCAAGTGCTATAAGGCAATGGCAGACTAAGTGTTAAGAGTTGTGTAAGTACAGGAGTAAGAAAAAAATTACTATATACAAAATGTGTATGGGAATAGCCAGTAACTAGTATTAAGAATCAGAATATATGCACAGAATATATGCACAATATATGCTGGGTTATCAGGAATAACAACTCCTAACTAATAGTCTAGCAACTATGAAGTGCAGGTGGTTGGTTATGTATAGTACCTTAGACTAATGTTACTTAAGCCTAAGTGACTAAGGGTATGTTTACTTAAGGTCTCTGGGATAGTACCTTAGGTAAAGGGGTTACCTGACTAATGTACAGGATTTATAGGATTTACCTAAATATATATGTAGGATTTAAGAGATATTGTAGATGAAGCTATCTACAATATGGGGGGTATGGTGGATTGAAACACTATCACTCAATCAAACAATCCTTACAGTATTGTTGCACTATACTCAATGTTGAACTCAACAACTGTGACAGTCAAGGGGCACAGGGTTGCAGTAAGTACACTAATGGGTTACCCTGTGTCTGTTGGGACTGGCCTATGGTCTTAGTGTGCCAAATAACCTCCTATGCTGTTTACAGTGAGTCAATCACTAAAGTAAATGTACAGATAAGCTATTAAAGGCTTGTGTGTATATGTCAATATATAAGAGTATAAGTAGGATCCATTAGAAGCGTCTTCACAGGGTCCTTTTATACCCTGAGAAGGCACACAAACAAGTATACACATGCTTGATACCAAGAGGGGGTACAGGAGGTACATGTGGCAACTGAAACACTTGAGGGAGCCAATACTTTGGTACATAGTAAACAAACAACAGATCCTAATATTTGCCCCAAGGCAATGTTTGCCCCAAGGCAGTATTTACCTGTGTGGGTCCTTAGATGTCCCAAGGCTAAGTGTTTCATCCTTGGAGTAAACAGTCCAAAAGGTAGGATACTGCTGTATTGGGTACTTGCAGTAAATGAGGCATAACTCTGCTGTTGTAGACACACATATACCAAGGGAATTAATCCCTATTTTCTCAAATTTAAACAAAGCCAAACAGACAACATTTTCAATCATGTGACATTGGCACTTATATCATATGCTAAGCACCAAGCCATGTCCCCATCTGCGCTTACTCATGCACATGTAGCCACCTCCACCTATGACATCAACATGACACATCAGCAACATGTATGCATGAGTAAGGCCAACTGCAGAGCTGGGTTCTTATTGGATTAGGTATTGCATATAATGTATTTATAATTAGCTCTCTTGTAGAATATATAAGGAGGCCAACCAACCATGGTAACACCCAGGTTGATTACCTCTTGTTGCATCCACTCAGTGTACAAGGGCCTTATAGCCCAGTAATTACTTAGTTAGCTACTTAGTTAGTCCACACTGCCTTAAGTGGCTTCTCCACTGTACTTAGATAACTTGTCACTGCCTTAAGCAGTCTTGTTGTTGTAGGATAGTTGCTTGTTGCTGTAGATAGGTCTGCTGTTGCCTTAAGCAACTTTATCTTCATTGTAACCTGCAGCCACAAGTGCCATCCCCTTGATGCCCTAATGGATGTCTAGGACACTAGGTAATCAACCTTAAGTTGGGTGCAAACCATGCCCACAAAGCACACCTACTCAGACTCAACAAACAAGAAGGTCCCCTGTACTAGCACAAGGGAAATCACCTGATTGGGCTTGCCTTTTGCTATCAATAATCCAACTAGCATTGGCCCCAGGTAGTACCAAATTGCTATAAGGCCAACAGATTCTAATCATCCACATACCACTGGTCACTGCACCTTTTGTCAGCAGAACTAGTCAGCAGATCCACCTGCTTGCAGAAAACCTGTTCCACATCACGCCCACACACAGCATGTTATGTATCACACAATTTTGCATTCACAGCTCACCATCCACAATAATCTGCATATATCTGACTTTCTGATTTAATGGCCATTTGACTCCTATTTTCCATTATTCCTGTCATTACTCTATGTAACGCTCATATCGACTGTATGTGTTACATATCGTTCAATAGAGCTCCTTCCGCTCGTTCTAACGCTGCCTGTCACGTGCTCATACGATAAGATCTCATGGAGATATTAGCTTCACAAGATTCTATCTATGTGGCTCAAGTACCTTACTAATCATTATATTTGTATCTTTACATCTAGCTCATCACATGACTAGCTCTAACTTGGGAAATGAACCTTATTCCTAGCTTAGTTGAGTCATACCTCTCATGAGATCACTAAGGTTCTCCTTATCTAGTAATTTCTAGTGGCACTGCAAATCCTGCTTATGAGTCATTCTGCTTGCCACCAGAATGACTCACACTAATGACTCACTCTAAGTGCTCATTGGCTGCCAAGCATTTCTTGATAGACTGAGTCATGTATTTAGATGTTTCTATTTTTAACTAATTGCAGTTCAACCCAAGAGCAGCCACATTCCATCCTAGTCATATCTGTGCCTTCCCACCCACCAATCAAAGTCTTAGGAAGCACAGTCCTAAGCAAGTCATATTCATACTCTGACTAGGTGAATGACTCAGTAACCTTGCCACTCTAGGGTATAAAAGGGGACTCTTGCATACCCTTGGAGGGCACCCACCACCCTACTTTACTCCACCTCACTGTTACTGTTGACTGTCACTCTTGGGTTTGGGCTTGCCCCCCTCAACTGTGTGATATATTGTGCCTCAAGATTTCAAATAACTTAAACTTGTATAAGTGGATCTCCCAAGTACCCATAGTGTGGAAAGGTTGTAGACCTGATACAGAGTTCTTAGGTTAAGTGAACAGAAGGCAATCATCCTTAAAGAAGGATATACTAAGTAACCAGTTAGTTCCTGCAACTAGGAGTGAAACTTACATAACTATCTCTGCCAAAGGGAACCTGAGCCAGTACTCTTGCTCTTACAGAAATACTTACTAAGACACTTTACACTGAGAAAAGATATATCTGTAGTTGATTGTATTCAAGATAGCTAGACCCAGAGAACCCTAAAGAAGCTACTTCTTTACTTAGCTTGGAAATTGGGAAATCTTCCAACACAGACTCTGCTCAGCACCAGAGTCTCAACCTCTTTTCCCCCAATTTACAACACAGCAGCTGATTGGTCAATAGGGACTCTCCAATGCTAGGCGGTTGATGCAAGTTCTTAGTGCTAGAACAATAAAGCAACCCATAAGTCCTGATATAGGCACCATCTTCCCCACTTTGCCCACCATTACATCACGCACCCCCTCTTGCTGTTCCTCCTGCGCCTCCCAGTGCACTGCTTCCCACCAAGGCTGCTTGTATCCCCATGAGATGGCAACCTGTTCCCAGAGCTCTGCTTGTCCCCTATCCCCTCTCAATCAAGGAGAGCTGGGACCCACTCTTCCAGCAACTGCCAATGAGTCAAGAATCCTCAAACCCAAGGTCTTTGGGGAAATTCTCCTCAGCCAAGCAATGTCCCTCATCCTGGGATTACAGAACCAAGTCCTCTGGCTCAAGCAGGAACTCAAGGAAACCAAGGAAGCAACCAAGGAAGCCCAAGATTGGATGGGCGCAGTTGATCAAGCCCTCATTTTCATCAAGGCTAGGGGTGGAGCCTGTCATGCCCTAGAGGCGTGACCACCTTAAAATTCACTAAGTCAAAGAAATAGTGAATATATGCGCTATTTTCATGAAGATTTATGGATATATGCATCTTTATGCTATTTAAGCGCTGAGCGCATATTATGTAATCCTATCACATGACCTTCAGTCATGTGATCACATTTTTCTTATCTTTGGTCATGTGACCTTATCTTTGTTATTGTGTTTGCTCATGTATGTACTATTTCCTCTACTTGTGGAATATATAAGGAGGGTTCTGAGAGCCTTAAGCCTCAGAACTTGACCTCTTATCCCCTTCCTACACCTACCTACCCTAAGACATACACTTAAGAGTATTGCCTGAGAGCATACCAGTCCCTGTCAAAGGTTCTTAGCCCTGCTGTCTTTACAGCATAGTGCACTTTACTATATCAGGTCTTGTCCTACCCCTTATCTGGCAATTGCCTTGAGCATTGTTGGATCCCACTAGCTGATAAGTCCTATATTAGGCAATAGCTTGTTGGGCTTTACCATCTGGTAGTTGTTGGCTCTGACAGAGCCCCCCACACACCAGAAGACCAGAAACCCCAGACAGTCAAGGCCACACCCAGGCCCATACCAAAAACCAACCCTCTACCAGCGCCTAGTGCACCCCTTGTTGCCTGGGCCAACCCCACCAAAGCTCCCCCCATCTTTGCACAGCCAACCCCTATCCAGGCTCCCCCGCAAGGCTATACTCCCCCTCCACCTTTGCCCATCAGGCTCTGTTCCCCCCAAGTCCCTCAACCAATGGCTTCAATAGCCGCATACCAACCCCCAGTTAAGGTAGATCACCCCAATGCCTATACTGGGAAGATAGGGAACAAAGCCTGCCAGTGGCTCACACAAATGCTGGCATGGGTACATCTGAATCAACAGATGTTCCCTGTGGATCAGGAGGTGCTATCCTTCCTCCTGATGAACATGAAGGACATGGCAGGAGCCTGGGCTCATCCTCACCTTGACCAACTTGGGTCCCACAGGGCCCTGATTCAAATAGTTGACAATTTCAGGACGGAGTTTTTGGCTGCATTTGGTAACCCAGATGCCACGCAAGCCGCCAAGCAGCAAATCACCCACCTCACTCAGACAGGTACCTGTGCTGAGTACATTACAAAATTCAGGACCATTGCCATGGACCTGGATTGGAACAATGCTGCCCTTTGTGGGCAATTTGCATGTGGCCTCCACTGGGAGGTCAGCTGTCTCATTGCTACCTGTGAACAGCGCCCTACCACCCTCCTTGAGCTGCAAAATGCAGCCCTAGTCATCAACAATGCCCTCCATGAAGAACGCGCCAGCCACCTGCCAAAGGGTAATAAGCCTGGCTTGTCCAACACTACCCCCAACAGGGGGGCAGGTACCAGCCAACAGGCCACAAGACCAGGTTGCCTGTCCAGCAATCCTAACTTTGTCTCCAAGGAGGAGCAAAACTGCTGCAGGGCTGAAGGCCTTTGCATTAAATGCAGTAAAACAGGGCACAAGTTTGTGGGATGCCACACTGGCTGGAAGGCCACTCCTAAGGAGGAAGGCATCAAAAAAGAAGCCACCAAAGTTGGCAAAGAGTCAGGACCCAAATTGGGAAAAGACTAAGGGTACCTGCTGCCGCACGCAAGGACCCTAAGAAGGACTCTGAATGTTTGGAATTTTGTAATATATCTAGTACCAATAGAATTGCCCCCCTCTTCACAATTCCAATACAACCAGAGAAAACAGCAGAAACATTAGAAGTCCTGATAGATTCAGGCGCCACCTCCTCATTCCTTCACCCACACACTGCCAAGGCATTACGCCTCCCATTAATAGACCTCCCTACACCTTGTACCATTACCATGCTCAATGGGTCAAGCCCCCAGGCTGGCAAAATTTGGAAAAAGGCATCACTGACCTTCACCTATGATGGCAAAAAGATGACGGAAACATTCCTCATCTGTAACACCAGAAACCACTTGGCTATCCTAGGTTTGAAATGGTTAGATGCCCACAATCCAGAAATTGATTGGAACTCCTGCACCCTATCCTTTCCTCACATGCCACCAGAACATGTAGCCATTGCCAAAGAGGAAGAAGCTGATCAAAATCCCCTTGAAGGAGTACCCTCCAAATACCATCAATATGCCAAAGTATTTGGAGAGGAAGAATTCAACAAGCTTCCTCCACATAGGCATTATGACATTGGAATCAAATTGACAGAAGAAGGCCTGCTTAACTTGCCCCTATACAGCATGACCAATGCCAAATCTGCCACACTTAAAGATTGGCTCAGGGACAAGCTCAAAGCTGGTAAAATCAACCCCAGCAAATCTTCTATCAGTTCCCCTGTCATGTTTGTTCCAAAAAAGGATGGCTCCCACTGCTTAGTTGTAGATTACTGGTGTCTAAATAACTGGACAAAAAAGAATGTATACCCACTCCCTTGCCTGGACAACCTAATGGCCCAGCTCTGTGGTGCCAAGGTTTTTACCAAACTAGATCTGCAATGGGGTTACAACAATGTCCAAGTTAAGGAAGGAGACAAATGGAAGACTGCCTTTTGCACCAAGTATGGCCTCTACAAGTCACTGGTTATGACATTTGGATTGATAAATGCCCCTGCCACATTCCAACACTTTATGAACAAGCTGTTCAAGGATCTCTTGGATGCATGCGTCATCATCTACCTGGATGACATCCTAATCTACTCCCAGGATGACAAAACCCATACCCAGCACGTTCACAAGGTCCTGCAGCGTCTAATGGCAAACCAACTGTTCTGCAAGGCATCAAAATGCACCTTCCACATCACATTGGTGGAATACCTGGGAATCATTGTTTTTGATAAAGGGTTCAGCCTGGATAAGCTCAAAATCCAGGCAGTTCAGGAATGGCCAATGCCTACAAAGGTTAAAGAGGTCCAATTGTTCTTGGGATTTGCAAACTTCCTCTGTCAATTTGTTGCCAACTATAGTCACATGGCCAGACCCCTACACAACTTGGTTAAAAAAGAGGCACTGTGGAACTGGGATACCAAGGAAAAAGAAGCATTCCAAGGGTTAAAGAATGCTATCACTAATGCCCCTGTACTCTGCCATGCAGACCCTACCAAGCCCTACTTCCTGGAAATGGATGCATCCAGCGCAGCTTTGGGTTCTATACTTAGTCAATGGCAGGAAGATGGTTGCCTACATCCATTAGGATTTTTGTCAGAATCATTCAAGGGTGCCAAACAGAATTACAACACCTACAACAAAGAACTTTTGGCAATCATCCAATCATTTGAGTACTGGCGCATCTTCCTCAAAGGAACCTTACACCCCATTACAGTATTCACCAATCACTGCAACTTGGAATACTGGAAGGAATCTTGGACATTCAACTGCTGTCACACTAGATGGCATCTACTACTAGCCAGGTACCATTTCCAAATTTTCTATTGCCCAGGGAAGCAATCAGAGAAACCAGATGCCCTCTCATGCTGTTCCAATCATGCCAACATTCCTCCTGCCAATCAGACCATGCTCCCAGTGTCCTAGACGTCTGTAAGGACGTCAAGGAGGAGGGCGCGTGCGGCTGGGAGTTGTCATGCCTTAGAGGCGTGACCACCTTAGAATCCACTAAGTCAAAGAAATAGTGAATATATGCGCTATTTTCATGAAGATTTATGGATATATGCATCTTTATGCTATTTAGGCGCTGAGCGCTTATTATGTAATCTCCTCACATAACCTTTAGTCATGTGATCTTGTTTTCTTATCTCTGGTCATGTGACCTTATCTTTGTTATTGTGTTTGTCACTGTATATACTATTCCCCCTGCTTGTTGAATATATAAGGAGGGTTCTGAGAGCCTTAAGCCTCAGAACTCAACCTCTTATCCCTCCAACACTACCTACCCTTGGCATACAATCAGGTGCACCTTGAGTGTAATAGTCCCTGCCTTGGTCTTAGCCCTGCTATCTTAATAGCACAGTGCACTTTACTTATATTGGTCTTGTCCACCCCTTATCTGGCAATTGCCTTGAGCATTGTTAGATCCTACTAGTTGATAAGTCCTATATTAGGCAATAACTAGTTAGGTTACCTCCTAGGTAGTTGTTGGCTCTGACAGGAGTATCTAAGTAAAGAGCTGTGTAAGGCGGTGAGCAAGCTATCCTATGACAACAACCAGCTTTACTACAATGACCAAGGCTGTAAGGGCAATGGCAGGCTAAGTAAGTACAACAAGGAGGCCGCTTAGGGAGGTGTGGTGTCCTAGACGTCTGTAAGGACGTTGAGGGCGCGGGCGCTTGTGGCTGTGTGGATGTACAGTAAGTACCGCTTAAGGCGGCGAGGTCTACCCTACGACGTCTAACTACTAAACTACAATGGCCAGGGCCGTATGGGCAATGGCAAACTACGTATGTACAGTGGAGTCAACGCTTAAGGCGTTGTAGTGATACTTAGTGATCTGGCTGTAAGGCCTTGTACAAGTGAAGATGCAACAAGAGGTAATCGACCTGGGTGTTACCATGGTTGGTTGGCCTCCTTATATATTACAGGGGTGAACTAATTACAAATACAATATATGCAATACCATAACCAATAAGAACCCCGCTCCGCAGTTGGCCTTACTCATGTATACGTGTCACTGACGTGTCATAGTGATGTCATCAGGTGGAGGTGGCTACGTGTGCTGAGGTAAGCGCGGAAGGGGACGTGGCTTGGCGCTTAGCGTATGATATAAGCGCCAAAGTCACGTGATCAAAAATGTTGTCCGTTTACCTTTGTTTAAATTCGAGAAAATGGGAATAAATTCCCTGGTATCAACTGTGTCTACAACACTGCCCCCCCTCTAAGGGCCTTGGCAGCTCCAAGGGCCTTCTTTTTCATTTCTTTTTCAAATTTTTCTAGGATTTTTTTGGCGTTTTTGAGGTTCTCCCTTGGTTCCCAGGTATTCTCTTCTGATCCGTAGCCTTTCCATTTTACCCTAAAAAACCACTTCCCGTTCCTTTCTTCCATGTCTGTGATCCCTTCGACTTTGTATTCTTCTTCTCCATCCACGGTGACAGGTGGTGGCCGGTTCTCAAAGTTGCGCTTTTTGTCCCTTTTGACTTTTGACAGGAGGCCCACGTAGAAAACGTTGTGGATTCTCATTGTGGGCGGAAGTTCCAGGCGGTATGCTCTGTTGGAGATTTTCTTGGTTACTTTGAAGGGGCCTAGGCGTTGTTTGGTTAGCTTTGGACTAAGGGTCTTTAGCTTCACATTTTTGGCGTCTAGCCAGGCTTCTTCCCCAATTTTGAATTCAAGTGGTTCTCCTACTTCTCCGGCTACCATGCGTGTCTTTGATTGCCGGAGTGCTGCCTCTATTTCCCGCCATTGTTCTTCCATCTGGGTTGCCAGATTGTCTGCCTCAGGGACATCTGTTGGGACGTTACTTGGAGTCAAGGAAGGTTCCCAGCCGTATAGTGCCTTAAAGGGGGATTTGCCTGTTGAGCTGTGTACTGCGTTGTTGTAGGCAAATTCCGCCATTGGTAACCATTTGACCCAGTCTTTCTGGTTTACCCCTGAGTATGCCCGTAAAAAGTGTTCAACCGTAGGGTTCACACGTTCTGTTTGCCTGTTGCTTTGAGGATGATAGGCCAAAGAGAAGTGGGGGTCTATTCCCAGGCGTTGGTACAGCGCCTTCAGGAATTTGTTATTAAAAACCCGCCCGCGGTCTGATATTGTTTTCTCAGGCATGCCGTAGCGTTTCCATACATGGCGTAGGAATAGGTCTGCTAACTCCGGGGCCTTGAGCTTCTTGGAGCACTCTACTAGGATCACGTACTTAGTAAAACTATCCACAATGACCAGGATAGAATCACAATTTCCGTCTTTGGGTAGGTCTACTATCATGTCGTATGACACATGTTGCCACGGGCGTGATGGGAGTTCTAGAGGCTGAGGTGGGATTGACGTGTACTTGGGTTTCCAAATCCGTTGGCAGATTTCACATGAGTCAACGTGCCAGTATGTGTCGGCACGGATGCCAGGCCAGTAGTAAGTCCTGGATACTAGTTCTAGCGTCCTCTGTCTGCCTGGATGGCCCACCAATGGGCTATTGTGGAAGATTCTGAGCAAATCCGTCCTTAAGGTTCCTACGTCCGGTACTACAATCCGTCCTTGGTAAAACAACAGGCCAGCCTCCATTTCATAATCCTTAAATGCGCGTTTAATGGAGGGTGGTGCCTTGGACTCGTTTTGTAGGAACTGTAAGATCTCTTCCAAAGATTCATCTTGGTCTAGAGAAGCCTCAATCTGGCGTTGTAGTTCTTTTTCAGGAGTCACTAGGGCAGCGTTGGCAAATACGGGGTCCGGGAGCATGGTTTGATCTGCAGGTGGAATATCAGCATGATCAGCACGTCGTGAGAGGGCATCAGGTTTCCCTGACTGTTTCCCTGGGCGGTAGACTATCTGGAAGTTGTATCCGGCAAGTAGTAAATGCCATTGTGCATGGCGTCGGTTGAATGTCTGGGATTCTTTCCAATATTCCAGGTTATGATGGTCTGTGAACACAGTGATTGGTTGTGGTGTTCCTTCCAAGAAGATGCGCCAGTACTCAAAGGAGCGGATGATGGCTAGGAGCTCCTTGTCGTGCGTGTCATAGTTTTGTTTGGCCCCCTTGAATGACTCCGATAAGAAACCTAATGGGTGCAGGCGTCCGTCTTCTTGGCGTTGGCTGAGTATGGATCCCAAGGCTGCACCAGAGGCGTCTGTTTCCAAAAAATAAGGTTTGGAGGGATCAGCGTGACAAAGGACCAGGGCATTGGTGATGGCATCCTTTAGTCCTTGGAAGGCTTCTTGTTCCCTGGTATCCCACTTCCACGGCGTGTCCTTTTTCACTAGGTTATGTAACGGCCTAGCCATGTGGCTAAAGTTGGCAACAAAACAACAAAGGAAGTTGGCAAATCCCAGAAACAATTGGACTTCTTTAACCTTAGTAGGTACCGGCCAGTCTTGTACCGCCTGGATTTTGAGCTTATCCAGGCTAAAACCTTTATCTGAGACGATGATCCCTAGGTATTCCACAGAGGTGACATGGAACGTGCACTTGGATGCCTTGCAGAACAGTTGATTATCCATTAACCGCTTCAGGGCTTCATGAACATGCTTTGTGTGGGATGCGTTGTCCTTGGAGTAAATCAGAATGTCATCAAGGTATATGATGACGCATACATCCAGTAAGTCCTTGAACAGTTCATTCATGAAATGCTGAAAGGCAGCAGGGGCGTTTGTCAGGCCAAAGGTCATGACCAGGGACTCGTAGAGACCGTACTTGGTTTGGAACGCTGTTTTCCATTTGTCACCCTCTTTAACACAGACATTGTTGTAACCCCATCTCAGGTCTAGTTTGGTGAAAACCTTGGCGCCGCGGAGCTGGGCCATAAGGTCATCTGGACAGGGTAACGGGTACACATTCTTTTTTGTCCGGTTATTGAGACGGCGGTAGTCAACAACCAATCGGCAGGAGCCATCCTTTTTTGGGACAAACATCACGGGGGAGCTGATTGGGGATTTACTAGGGCGGATCTTCCCTGCTTTCAACTCGTCCCTGAGCCAATCCTTAAGGGTGGCGGATTTGGCATCCGTCATGCTGTACAGAGGGGAGTTCAGGGGGCCCTCTTCTGTGAGTTCAATCCCAATATCGTAATGCCTGTGAGGGGGAAGCTTGTTGAATTCCTCCTCCCCAAACACCTTGGCATATTTGTGGTACTTGGAGGGGACTCCTTCAAGGGGGTTTTTGTCAGCTTCTTCTTCCTCGGCGATGGCTACATGTTCCGGTGGTTTGTGGGGAAAGGAGAGGGTGCGTTGGTTCCAATCAATTTCTGGATTATGGGCGTCTAACCACTTCAGTCCCAGGATGGCGGCGTGAGACCCTGTATTGCAGATTAGGAATGTCTCAGTCATTTGTTTACCATCTAGGGAGAAGGTTAGAATTGCCTTCTTCCAGATTCTTCCAGCCCGGGGGCTCGACCCATCGAGCATTGTGACGGTACAGGGTGTGGAGAGGTCAATGAGTGGGAGGCGGAGTAATTCCGCAGTGCGAGGGTGCATGAAGGAGGAGGTGGCGCCTGAATCAATCAGGACTTCTAGTGATTCCGCTTGCTTTAATTGTATAGAAATTGTGAATAGTGGTGACAATTTTGAGGCAGTAGATACATGGCAAACTTCTATACAATTATTACTAATGTCCTTAGGGTTCTTGCGCGCGGCAGCAGAAGCCCTTACTCTTTTCCCGATTGGTACTTGGAGTCTTTGCCCAATTTGGCGGTTTCCTTGGCCTTCCCCTTATCCTCCTTTGGGGTAGCCTTCCAGCCGGTTCTACACTTGGCAAACTTGTGCCCAGCCCTTCCGCATTTTACGCAAAGTCCTTCTGTGCGGCGGCGGTTGCGTTCTTCTTCCAAGACGTAATTGGGATCGGAAGAGAGGGGGCCGGTTTTGGTGGCCTGATGGCCGGTACTTGCCCCCCGGTTGGGGGTAGTGGAGGCTTTACCAGACTTATTACCCTGCTGCAGGTGGCTGGCACGTTCCTCACGGAGGGCATTGTCAATGATGAGGGATGCGTCTTGCAATTCCCTCAGGGTGCGTGGTTGCCTCTCCCTAGTGGCAATCTGTTTCCGGACCTCCCAGTGAAGTCCTTGCGCAAACTGACCGCGGAGTGCGGCGTTGTTCCAGTCAAGTTCCATTTGCAGCGTGCGGAACTTGGTGACGTATTTGGCACAAGTGCCGGTTTGTGTGAGGGAAGTAATCTTCCGCTCTGCTGCTCTGGTTGCGTCAGGGTCGCCAAAGGCGGCCAGGAACTTGTTTTTGAATTCATCCACGGTCTGGATGAGTGCGCAATGGGACCCTAGTTGGTCCAGGTGGGGATGGGCCCAGGCCCCAGCTGCTTCCGTCATATTCATCAACAGGAAGCTCAGGACCTCCATGTCCAAAGGGAACTGCCTCTGGTTGAGGCAAACCCAGGCCAACATACGGGTTAGCCATTGTTTGGCCTCCAAGCCAATTTTGCCTTTAAAGGCGTCTGGGTGGTCCACTTTTACAGTGGAGGGGGCTGGAGGCTGCGCCGGGGTAATGACAGGCGCTGGTGGAGGTCCCTGGGAAGCTGGAGCCGGTCCCGAAGGGAAGGAGGAGGAGGGGTATGGGTTGAATAAGGAGAGGGGGTCGCGCCTGGGGGCCCCTGTGGAGATGATGGGCGCTGGGGCCCCAAGGAATGGTTGAGCCTTGCCAAAAGGCTTGGCTTTGGGCGCGGCCCTGGGAGTTTCCTCGACTGCGGGGGGTTTCTGTTCTTCTGGGGTATGGGGACCCTGGGCGTGTTGGAGCTGGGCAAGCCCATCCTTGACAACATCAACGGTTTGCAAGATGTTCTCGACGTTGGTTTGAACCTCTCGGCTAACTTCAGCTTGTTCCAAGAGGGTCCGCTCAATGCGGTTGACTTGGGATTGGAGCCCCCAGAGGAGGCGGATGACCCGCTCAAGTGAGACTTTGCCAAGCTCAGGGGAGGCTGGCGGAAGGACGGGTTCCAGCTCTCCCTGATTGATAGGGGAGCGGGCTCAAGAGGGCGGCCGGGAGCGGGTTGCCATAGAATGTGTGGGGTAGGACCGGCCAGCGTGGGAGGATGCCTGGGAAGAAGAACAAGGGGAGTGCGGGAGGTAATGGTGACGGTGTGTGGGGGGAGTATGCCTATATCAGGACTTATGAGCGCTTTATTACTTGATTGCTAAGACCTTGCGTCAAACGACCTAGCGTTGAACAGTAGGAATTACTAATCACAGCCGTGGGCAGGCGTGATGTAGAACCCAGTCTCTGCAAGCGGGTGTATTGGCTGTCTAGGTCCGCTGGTAAAAGGTGCGGCAACCGGGGGTATGCAGGCAATAGGGACTGTCTGCCTTATAGCAATTCGGTACTAGGAGGGGACGACGCTGGTTTGATTATTGACAGCAAAAGGCAATCCCAATCTCCGGTATTTCCCTTGTGCTAGTACAGGAGTCCTTCTTGTTGTTGAGCTAAGTGTGGGTGTGCTGGTGGGCACGGCTTGCAACCAACTTAAGGTCGATTACCTAGTGTCCTAGACGTCTGTAAGGACGTCGAGGGCGCGGGCGCTTGTGGCCGTGTGGATGTACAGTAAGTACCGCTTAAGGCGGCAAGGTCTACCCTACGACGTCTAACTACTAAACTACAATGGCCAGGGCCATATGGGCAATGGCAAACTACGTATGTACAGTGGAGTCAACGCTTAAGGCATTGTAGTGATACTTAGTGATCTGGCTGTAAGGCCTTGTACAAGTGAAGATGCGACAAGAGGTAATCGACCTGGGTGTTACCATGGTTGGTTGGCCTCCTTATATATTACAGGGGTGAACTAATTACAAATACAATATATGCAATACCATAACCAATAAGAACCCCGCTCCGCAGTTGGCCTTACTCATGTATACGTGTCACTGACGTGTCATAGTGATGTCATCAGGTGGAGGTGGCTACGTGTGCTGAGGTAAGCGCGGAAGGGAACGTGGCTTGGCGCTTAGCGTATGATATAAGCGCCAAAGTCACGTGATCGAAAATGTCGTCCGTTTACCTTCGTTTAAATTCGAGAAAATGGGAATAAATTCCCTGGTATTGACTGTGTCTACAACATGTGGACTGAGTGAGCTAAGTAGTTACTGGGCGTAAGGCCCTTGTACAATGTGTAGATGCAACAAGAGGTAATTGACCTGGGTGTTGCCATGGTTGGTTGGCCTCCTTATATATTACAGGGGTGAGCTATTTACAAATACATAATATGCAATTCCTAATCCAATAAG
Source organism: Rhizoctonia solani (assembly GCF_016906535.1). Taxonomy (NCBI): domain Eukaryota; kingdom Fungi; phylum Basidiomycota; class Agaricomycetes; order Cantharellales; family Ceratobasidiaceae; genus Rhizoctonia; species Rhizoctonia solani. The sequence goes on from NC_057378.1 coordinate 1,345,671, forward strand.
AACCCTGCTCTGCAGTTGGCATTACTCATGCAGATGTGTCATGATGGCGTCATAGGTGGAGGTGGCTATGTGTGCTGAGTAAGCACAAAGGGGGATGTGGCTCAGCGCTTGATGTATGATATAAGCGCCAAAGTCACGTGATTGAAAATGTTTTCCAATTGCCTTTGTTTAAATTCAAGAAAATGGGAATAAATTCCCTGTTATTGATTGTGTCTAAAACACCCAGAACCTGTCTTTGCCAATATTGCCTTAGTCACGCCAGAAAAAGAATTGCAACACCAGATTGAATCATCCCTTGATCAAGACAAATCCTTGGAAGAAATCCTGCAATTCCTACAGAACAAATCCAAGGCCCCACCCTCCATCAAACAAGCACTGAGGGATTACAAAATGGAAGCAGGACTACTATTTTACCAAGGACGCATTGTGGTCCCTGACGTAGGTAACCTCCAAACAGACCTATTGCAAATCTTCCATGATAGCCCCCTGGCTGGCCATCCTGGCAGACAATGGACCCTGGAATTGGTGTCAAGGTACTACTACTGGCCAGGCATCTGCGCCAACACATACTGGCATGTGGACTCCTGTGAGACCTGTCAACAAATCCAGAAACCCAAGTATGCAGCCATTCCACCTCAACCCTTGGAACTTCCAACACAACCATGGCAACACGTGTCTTATGACATGATTGTAGATTTGCCTAAAGATGGAAGCAACAACTCTATCCTAGTCATTATAGATAGTTTCACCAAATACGTGGTCCTGGTGGAATGTTCAAAGAAGCTGAAAGCCCCTGAACTAGCGGACTTGTTCCTTTGGCACATATGGAAGCAATACAGCATGCCTGAGAAGACCATCTCAGATTGCAGAAGGGTCTTCAATAATAGATTCCTCAAAGCCCTGTACCAGCACTTAGGAATAGACCCTCACTTCTCCTCTGCCTACCACCCACAGAGCAATGGACAGACCAAACAAGTGAATCCCATGGTCAAGCACTTCCTACAAGCCTATTCCAGCATCAACCAAAAGGACTGGGTGAAATGGTCACCCATGGCGGAATTTGCATACAATAATGCAGTCCACAGTTCCACAGGCAGATCTCCCTTCAAGGCACTGTACAGATGGGAACCAGCCCTCACCCCTAGCAACATTCCCACCAATGTACCTGAAGCAGACAAGCTGGCAATGCAAATGGAAGCACAATGGCAGGAAATAGAAGCAGTGCTCCAGCAATCAAAGACATGCATGACTGCCAGAGAACCAGGAGAACCAGTTGAATTCAAAATTGGAGAGGAGGCCTGGCTAGACGCCAAAAACGTAAAGCTGAAGACCCTGAGTCCTAAGCTGACTGAACAATGCCTAGGCCCCTTCAAGATAACCAAGAAAATCTCCAACTGCGCATACTGCCTGGAGCTCCCACCATCTATGTGTCATGCCCTAGAGGCGTGACCACCTTAGAATCCACTAAGTCAAAGAGATAGTGAATATATGCGCTATTTTCATGAAGATTTATGGATATATGCATCTTTATGCTGTTCAAGTGCTGAGCGCTTATTATGTAATCCAATCACATGACTTTGATTCATGTGATCACATCTTTCTTATCTTTGGTCATGTGACCTTATCTTTGTTGTTATGTTTGTACATGTATTTACTTTTCCCTTCCCTTGTGAATATATAAGGAGGGTTCTGAGAGCCTTAAGCCTCAGAACTTGACCTCTTATCCCCATCCCACATCTACTACCCAAAGACATACAATTAAGAGTATTGCCTGAGAGCATACCAGTCCCTGTGAAAGGTTCCTTGCCCTGCTATCTTTATAGCATTAGTGCACTTTACTATATTGGTCTTGTCCAAACCCTTATCTGGCAATTGCCTTGAGCATTGTTGGATCCCACTAGCTGATAAGTCCTATATTAGGCAATAGCTTGTTGGGCTTTACCTTGTGGTAGTTGTTGGCTCTGACACTATGAGGATCCACAACGTCTTTTATGTGGGACTACTGTCCAAAGTGAAAAGGGACAAGAAGCGCACCTTCAAGAACCGCCCACCACTGGTTACTGTGGACAGAGAAGAGGAATACAAAGTTGAAGGAATAACAGATGCCAAGGAAAGAAATGGGAAATGGTTCTTCTGAGTCAAATGGAAGGGTGTTGTACACCAATGTAAGGTGGGTACGCGCTGGTGAAGGCAGGCGCTTGTGGCCGTACTACTACACAGGTTTATGTAATCTAACTACGTAAGGCTATCTACTACTAACTAAGTTGCTTATGGCAACAATTAACTATCTACTGGTGACGCAAAGGGGCCTTAGGCCTGGAGGTGTGGTGAGTTAGGTAAGGGGGGTGATGCATCAGCAGAACTTCTGGGGGGCCGGCTACTTAGCTGGCTGATGCCTCCTCAATGGATATGAGACAAGGTAAAATTGACTTGGTGGTTCCAAGCAATTTTCCTGCTGTATATATAGACAAGGGGCGCTATCTACATGGTCTGTGCGTGTGAGAAAGAGAAGTACATATTGTAAAATAAGAAGAGTGCTGCAGACTGCGTAGAAGCATGGATTTCTCCTAAGCGCCCTTGGCACGGCATCTTGGCGCAGCATCTTGGCATAATAAGCGCCAAGATCACATGATTGGAAAAGTAAAGATATGAGTTTGTAAAAAATACTAAAAAATAGAGAAAATTCAGGCAATTCTGATGGTATATGTTTAGAGGGTTGTAACAAAGGGTTACAGCTCTGAAGAGAACACATGGGAACAACAAGAAAACTTAAAAAATGCCAAAAGATTTTTAGAAAAGTACAAAAAAGACATGAAAAAGAAGGCCCTTAGAGGGGGGGCAGTGTTGTAGACACACATATACCAAGGGAATTAATCCCTATTTTCTCAAATTTAAACAAAGCCAAACAGACAACATTTTCAATCATGTGACATTGGCGCTTATATCATATGCTAAGCGCCAAGCCATGTCCCCATCTGCACTTACTCATGCACACATAGCCACCTCCACCTATGACATCATCATGACACATCAGCAACACATACGCATGAGTAAGGCCAACTGCAGAGCTGGGTTCTTATTGGATTAGGTATTGCATATAATGTATTTATAATTAGCTCTCTTGTAGAATATATAAGGAGGCCAACCAACCATGGTAACACCCAGGTTGATTACCTCTTGTTGCATCCACTCAGTGTACAAGGGCCTTATAGCCCAGTAATTACTTAGTTAGCTACTTAGTTAGTCCACACCACCTTAAGTGGCTTCTCCACTGTACTTAGATAACTTGTCACTGCCTTAAGCAGTCTTGTTGTTGTAGGATAGTTACTTGTTGCCATAGATAGGTCTGCCATTGCCTTAAGCAACTTTATCTTCATTGTAACCTGCAGCCACAAGCGCCATCCCCTTGACACCCTAATGGATGTCTAGGACATCTGCCAAATGTTGTCTGTTTTGGGTGTTTGACCCAGTGTTCTGGAGCGCACAGACAGGCACACCTAAGCACAAGCAATTTGGCAGTGTGAGATGCCTGGGTGATGGAGAAAAGGTGCATTTAGTGCATCAGCACTTAAGTGCTGATTAAGCACCAGAGCACTTTGCCTATGCAACAGGGGGGACCCTGAATATTTCTGTGTGTAGCCACAAGATAGAGTCTTGAATAATAAATACTAAAAACAGGAGAAATATTGCTTGTTACTGTTTATCTACTCAGCTGAATTTATGTATATTTAAATGAGTGAGAAAACAGCATATATGCAAAAGATATTGCATATTGAGGGTATTCCTGAGGTTTGTAGGTTTTGTAAAGGTTGCAATTGGATAGAGGGACCTTGAAAACCCTAGTTTGCATCTTTATCTCATTCTATTTACTGTAGTATTACTTGTGTAATTAATAAAATAAGTACAGATAATTGAAGAAATGTCATATCCATAACACTATGTATGTACAGCAGAGGCAATGTCTAAGGCATTGTAGCTACTTAGTAACTAGTGAACCTGGGTTATAGACCCTGTGTACAATTGGTGGATGCAACAAGAGGTAATTGACCTGGGTGTTACCATGGTTGGTTGGCCTCCTTATATATTCTAAGAGACAGCTAATTACAAATACATAATAACCAATACTATATCAAATAAGAACCCCACTCTGCAAGTGGCCTTACTCATGCATACATGTCATAATGATGTCATCAGGTGGAGGTGGCTATGTATGCTGATCCAAGCATGGATGGGGACATGGCTTGGCACTTAGCGTATGATATAAGTGCCAAAGTCACATGATTGAAAATTGAGTCCAATTGCCTTTGTTCAAAATCAAGAAAATGGGAATAAATTCCCTGGTATCAAGTGCGTCTACAACACCTAACCACAATGGCAGCAGTGATGCACAGAGTGCAGTGCAGTGTCACACTGGCTGGCATACCAGAATTGTGTTGACATCATTACAGCTGGATCAAATGTGTATATATAGCAACTTACATTAGTGCTACATGATCTACAATGGGAGTATAGTTGGTAATCTATGAGTTAGTGTTGTGTGTGGTTACAAACAAGAGCATACCCCAGATTTCTAGTTGCCTGGATTCTAGTGCACTGCGCTTTGTGCCTTGCACATTGCTGCCAGGGTTGTGGTTAGGCATCAAAAATGGCTTGGCTCTTGCTCCTTGAGGCTTGCAATTGGATATGGCTACATCATGTTGCGCCTCACTGCCACTGCCGTGGTTTTGGTTAGGTGCAAAAACATTGGAGTTGTCTTTAATCAAAACATTCATTATATTTTCTATTTCACCAAGAAATATAGTGCTGTATTATGTTAACAACAGGAAGCCATAAGTTGTTCAGGGATGATATTTTCTTGCACTTCTCTTATAGTAAGATATCCTTTATTCAATCAAACATTGCAGCATGATCATTATCTTAGATGAAAAATGAAACAAAGTTGAAAATACACACAGGAACTTGTGAGTGAAAATTATACATCTTATTCGGGTATAATATTGATTTATTTATTTATTCTCGCGTGTTGCAGTCACAGGAACTTGTGGGTCAATAAAATATTGAGAATATGAGTATCGTTCTTGTATTTTCAACTTTATTTCATTTTTCATCTAAGATAATGATCATGCTGCAATGTTTGATCAAATAAAGGATATCTTACTATAAGAGAAGTGCAAGAAAATATCATCCCTGAATAACTTATGGCTTCCTGTTGTTAACGTAATACAGCACTATATTTCTTGGTGAAATAGAAAATATAATGAATGTTTTGATTAAAGACAACTCCAATGTTTTTGCACCTAACCGCAACCACAGCAGCAGCGGTGAGGCGCAACATGATGTAGCCATATCCAATTGCAAGCCTCAAGGAGCAAGAGCCAAGCCATTTTTGATGCCTAACTGCAACCCCGGCAGCAACGCGCGAGGCACAAAGCGCGGCGCACTAGAATCTGGGCAGCTAGAAATCTGGGGTATGCTCTTGTTTGCAACCACACGCAACACTAACTCATAGATTACCAACTATACTCCCATTGTAGATCATGTAGCACTAACGTAAGTTGCTATATATACATGTTTGATCCAGCTGTAATGATGCTAACACAATTACGGTATGCCAGCCAGTGTGACACTGCGCCGCGCTCCGCGCGTTGCTGCCGCCGTTGTAGTTAGGTATTGAAAAAGTTTCACTTTTGTTACTCAAGGCTTAGGTACAGCTGCATTATGTCACGCTTTGCACTCCTCTGGCGCCGATACAGTTGCAGTTAGGTACTTGCATCTTTCTGTCTTATTTACTCCCTCTCACATCCCCTCAAAGCCAGATCTCCCGCTCCGCCACGCCACGCTTTGGCATTCAACATTGGCGCTTTAATCAGGAAATATACCTATCCATAGATTATGTAGGTTATTGTATACAATGAATAGAAACCATGCATATAATTCTCATATTCTCATGAGAATCCCCCCAAAATCGCAAGAGAATATTGAGCGGATAGTATGAGAATAATATGCATATTCTCAATATCTTATAGACCCACAAGTTCCTGTGACAAGAATGATACTCATATTCTCAATATTTTATCAACCCACAAGTTCCTGTGACTGCAACACGCGAAAATAAACAAATAAATATTATACCCAAATAAGATGTATAATTTTCACTCACAAGTTCCTCTGCTTGCTATTTATAACGCTTAATCATAATCCACAGGTATTACAATCTAATGCCAAAGCTCCTGTCAAGCGCGATATGCTTCGGACTGAGACACCAACTAGAGTCAAGCGCACTGTCTACACGACTCCTCGCCCGAAGAACCCTTACATCGACTATGCGGGCCAAGCTATCGGGTCGGCTCGTGAGCTTTACCCCATCGACATCAAGCCATTCCCTGCAAACCCCCCGCCAAAGCCTTCCCCTGATCAGGTTCGTAACCCCAAGCCCTCTGGCATCTTCTCATATCAAGACAGATTGTAACTATTCGCCTGGAGGCCGAGCGTACATCAGAGCTCGGGTGGTTCTTGAACAATAAGACTTGGACGGTATGTAGCTATCTCATAGCTCGGCCATGTTTTATTAATAAGAGATCACCGAAATAGGAGCTACCAGACTCGGCTACCCCCGTGTTGTTTGATTACAACCAGGGAAATGCAATTGATTCGCATCTCAAGTTTACGCCACTAAAAGGAGTATGTGATGAATTGGTTTTATTGCATCGCTGGCTCATCACTGGTAAACTAGCAATATGTTGATGTGACCATGGTAGTCACAAGTGGGAACCCATCTTTGCACCCTCCCCGCCCGTGAGTATCAACCATGTTCCCAGTGTATAATCCGACCAATCCTCTTTCAGGAGTCGTAAACATGGAGTGAAGGCATGGTTCCTAGGATGGGGCCCAGGAGGGTTCCCCTACAAGACAGTCGCTGAGGCTCAAGCTACAGTTAAGCCAATTTACCGGGAGACGTTGCTCGGAGTTGACGCTTTTGACATAGGCCTCCTAGGATTGAACCTAGGAGGCCCACGGTACCACGATGCATTCGCCACTTGTCCTGGACTAGGAGGTCAGAACTGGATCGCTTTCCGGTTTCAATCGACTGACCCAGGCCCTACGTTCATGCATTGTCATATCGGTACGTACAGTCAAAGCTCGAGAGCACATACATAGAGCCGACCAGTCTGGAATTTGTTGAAAGACACACAAAGTAGTCAACGCAGAGGGGCAAAATGTATTCAAAGTAAGACAAAAATTTTAAGTACACGGGGGAGAAGTCTTCGGAAGATCTCTTCCGGTCCTGTACAGTACATGCAGAATAGACGCCGAATACACGATATTCCAACAGAATTATACCCTCATCTGGCAGTCGGAATGGCCGCCGTGCTATTGGTACGTTTTTACACCCAATGCATGTGTGAGACTGACTGACAGTGTGTTCAGGAGGGGATTGATCAGTGGCCTAAAACTCCAAGCTATTACACGTCTCAGCACTGATTATTCTGGGATCCTGTACTTTGATTTCTTTGACTGGGATTTTGTGACAATGAGACAGTAGTTCTATTATGAATAAATGCGATGAATCAACGAATAAAAAATATTTCTTTTCTTACATGACTTCGGCTTGCCCACGCCGATTACTGAGACGTGTCTTTTTATTCACACAGTTTACATAAAGACCTTTCTGGTCTATCTATGACGTTGTCTCTGATGTATCGTTGAGCGCGCCACTGTCGCATAATAATATCCTCGAATTCAGCGTGCCGGTGAGAAAAGGCTTTTTTTTCACTATGATTTAGCCTGATGACCGTAAAGTCAGCGTGTCTTGCTGGGCGTGAATCAGGGTGAAAGATGTTTGGTGGCCAAAGTCGGTATATATTTACCTTCGTTTCGGCCTAATTTATACTTCACTGCACTTATTTGTTACCAGTATGTTAAACCTTCACAATGGGCGCGCTCAGAGAGAGCTGACAGATAAGTATAAAGGAGTGTGGTCAGAGTCACTCACGCGTTTATTTGAGTCTTGGGAACTATGTCCCTCAAGTGATGGAATATATTTAAAGAGCTACATACGAACAACACGTGATGGAATAGTTCCTCCTCTTGCTACATCCACGCCAACGCCATTAATATGTCTACGCGTGCAGGCTACATGATTGTAAGCATTAGCTCTGTGCCACCCCCTGACCTTAGTCTCACCATGTATATCTCCAGACTCTGGAACACTTGCGCGAGTTCCATCGCCTTCGACACCCAGAGGTCAGCATGGACGACAGCTTTGTACCACCTGGCTTTCCAGTGTACGAGATTATCAGGAAGTACAAGTTATACAAATTCTTTGATATTGGCCCTGTCGTTCTTCCTGGAAAAGTGAGTATTGATGCAGAGGGAAAATGATATAGAAACTAACCAACAAGATTTCACTAGCCTGAAATGATATGGGACCAGGAAAAGACCACTATTAACCCCAATTACAGTGCTATTATGTTTACTCGGCGCCTCGAGGTTGAGGACCTTGAAGTATGGCTCCCTCCTCGGGTGCGACCCGGAAAATTTGATGATCTTCGAGCAGGAGATCTGTTACGGAAGTGTGGATTGGTTGTCAGTGAATGGGTCGTGTTGTACACACCAGAAGGCAACCTACTCGCTGCAAAATACGTTTGCGACCCCAATGGCTATGATTCCGATACCACAATGGTTGGAAGATCCGAAGGGACTGTGGTTCCGAACCCGTAGAAAAGCGCAACTCCCTCCATTGTATTTTACTTTTTATTCATTAAATAGATTTATGTACCGTAAAGAAGTCTGCCCGTTTGTTTAGCAACATAGATCAAGCCCCTTAATGACACTGTAAACATTTCACGCTGGTATCACGTCTACGGAACCTCACACACGAACTTGGACCATACCCAAATGCCCCCACATCATGCGGTGGAATAGAAGATATATACCAAGGTGCGTTGCATGATGGCACCGAAGTTGCCATCAAGACGCTGCGCCATAGCCGGATCAATTCCGAGAGTAAGATTACCAAGGTGAGTATTACGCATCTCTATGTGTTGCCTATCCTCATGGCAGGCATGAGTGGAAGTCGTCGGCGTCACGTGTCACGTGTCTCCAACGCATCTCTGTTTGACTTGTTCCTGACCATCGTAATACCCCGTTCACATCACAATGAAAATCGAGGAACTGGTCATAGAAGGCAAGGATGTTATTCTGTTTTGAAAGAAACACCGCTCATATACGCAAACCATGGATAGGTTTCAAATCCTATCCGACACGTACCACTATCCGAGGGTGGGATCCTTCATTCAACGCGATTACTGGTCTGAATGGAACGGGAAAATCCAATATTCTAGACGCTATCTCATTTGTGTTGGGCCTCACTGACTATAAAGAGGTGAGCTGTGTCCGTATTTGTCATATTATTATAGAGTTAAGACGGGCGTTGGCAGTTGCGCGCGTCCAACTGGCAAGAGTTGATCTACAAAAAAGGAGCCGCTGGAGTGACGAAAGCGAGTGTTACTATTGTATTTGACAATTCAGACCCGGCGAGCAGCCCGCCTGGTATGCAAGCATTGAAGCAGATTACCGTTACGAGACAGGTAAGTCCCTTCTAGATTTTCTAGGACATTGTTAATGTACCATTGGACGACAGATCTCGATCCCAAACAAATCCAAGTATCTGGTGAACGGGCATGTCTCACAGCAGCAGCATGTTCAAACATTATTTCAGTCTGTACAGTTAAACATCAACAATCCAAACTTTGTTATTCGGCAAGGAAAAATTACCAAGGTGTGTCCATCGTTGCTTGTTGGGGACGAAGTTGATTTGAGAGTAGGTACTGAACATGGGCCCACGTGAAATATTGGGATTGATTGAAGAAGCAAGTGGTACGAGGATGTACGAGGAGAAGAAAGAAAAGGCGCTGAGGACCATAAGCAAAAAGGAGAAAAAAGTCGAGGACATTGAAGCGGTCAGTTTCTTTACTTACTGTTTTGACTGCCAATTCATCGTTCTCTTCTAGCTTCTTGCGGAAGAAATTAACCCTAAGCTCGTCCGCCTACGAAAAGAAAAAGAGTCTTACCTCGCGTACACAAAAGCCGTATCTGAATCGGAACGTCTGGGCCGTCTTGTTTCAGCATTCCAATACACCGACTATCGCTCACGCCTGAATCAACGCAAATCTGACATCTCCACTTTGAGTGACCACAAGTCTACCTTGGAGCGGTCCAGAAAAGATAAGGGCAAAGAACAGGCAAAAATGTCAGAGGAGGAGGCGGAGGTGACTAGGAGAAGAGACGAAGAGATGCACAAAGATGGAAAAATGAGGGTGCTCGAGGAGGAGATGGCCAAATGCGAGAAGGACGTCGCCAAAGTGTTGGCCCAGGAGGAGATTGTTCAAGGCGTATATCAAGAGAATACGAAGAAGGTCGAGGAAGTCAAAGTTGCGCTTGCTAAAGTGAGTTTATTAGCGTCCTAAGTCATGCTTGATTGTTAACATTGGATAGATGAATGACTCCTTGGAAGCTTCTCGTACGGCTCTTGCTACAAAATCCGCTGCATTCAACAGTGCAAAAGAGACACAATCTGCAGCCCAGCAATCTCTTACGACGGCGGAAGAACTTTCTCAATCTCTTTCCTCTGGACTCTCGGGCATGAGCACATATCAGTCCAGTATCGCCGAAGCAAAGAACCGAGCCGCTGCAGCTGGGACCGAAGCAGACCAATCCGCCAAGCAACTCCAACTTGCTCAGGCTGAAATTCGGGACAAGGAGAATAGGGTGAAAAAGATTGAGACCGAAGGACGGGAAGGAAGAGAGGCTGTTGACAAGGAAAAGAAGGAAATTGACCGGCTCAGGGGTCAACTGGAGAAGATGGGCTGGACTAAAGAACTCGGAGAAAACGCTGAGCAGGAGGTTGAGATGGCTATAGAAGAAGCGAGGAAAGCGAGAGACGTAAGTCATTGGTTTTCTTCCATCTTATCATCGGTTAAACCAATTTCATGGAACGTAGGAGGCAGATCGGTACCGGGCGTTACTATCCCAACTCGACTTTGCATACTCGGATCCCACGCCCAATTTCGACCGTTCAGCAGTATTAGGACCCCTAGGGAACCTTATTTCGCTCACGCCTGAGGTGGCAGACAAGTGGAGCACTGCCCTTGAAATTTGCGCGGGAGCCAAAATATACAACGTTGTAGTACGGGACGAGCGTATTGGTTCTCAACTCCTCAAACACGGGCAACTCCGCAAGCGCGTAACCCTGATTCCACTTAACAAAATTTCCCCGCCCCGCGTTACTCCCGTACAGATCGCAGCCGCCAAAAAGATTGCTCCCGGAAAGGTCTTCCTCGCACTTGAACTTATTTCATTCCCACCCGAAGCTCGGCCAGCAATGGAGTTTGCGTTCGGAGATACTCTGATTTGTGCGGACGACGAAACGGCCAAGAAGGTCACTTATGATCCTATCGTTCGAATGCGATCTGTTACCATACATGGGTCGCTGTACGATCCGTCTGGAACATTGAGCGGTGGTAGCGCACCTCAGGGAGCGGGCATCTTGAAAAAGGTGCAGGATGTGATCCGGTGTGAGGCGCGGGTCAAAGAATTTCGAGCTCGTGAGGTAGAGTTAAAGAAAAAATTAGAAGAGTGGGGTAGAATTGAGCGTGAGATGGACGGACGAGAAGATAGGGTCATGAGGATGGAGAAAGGAGTTGGCGGAGATTCGTCCAAAGTGAGTTTAGGCCAGTACATTTGCTGTCTAGTGATTGATGACGTTGGCCGCTTTCTGAAATAGTTGACTCGCGAAATTGAAGAGCTTAAGCGCACGATTATGCAACTGGAGAGCACGATTACCGGAGCGAAGGAGCGGAAACAGGAAGCCCAAGCCGAGGCCGCAAAACTCGAAAAAGACATGAAGGAGTTTGGAGGCAACAAGGAGAGTAAACTGAAGGAACTCAAGGTAGGGCGATTCAGTTCTTATCGCTCGATGAGAAGCTGATAGTTCGGCAAAAGGCGGATATAGTCAAGAAACGATCCGACCTGGCGAAGAAGACGGCTCATGTCAAAGACTTGCAGAAAGAAGTGCAGGTAGCTCAGCTGGAACTGGGTATGTGTGTTTGCTGCCCGAGAGAATAAGATGCTGAAAGACAGATCAGAGCAAATGGATGCGGACATCGAAAAGGCGACTGAAGAAGTTGAGGCTGCCCAAACAGCTGTGAAAGAGAGTCAAGAGCAGATTCGAGAGCTAAAGGGCAAGAGAGACAAAGTCGAAGCAAGTGCTTATATTCACTATCGGCGCACCTCTGCTGACCGGTACCCACCTTCTTCCAGAAAGCGCGATCGGTTGTGGCTGCTAAACTCGATAAAGAGAAAGCCGCCCTGAAAGCTTACCAAACTCAGCTTGACGCTCTGGCAACCCAGATCGGTCGAATCACTCAGCAGATTTCAGACATCGAGCTGGAAATTAAGACTGCAGACCATGACCTTGCGAATGCTACCAAAGAGAAGTCTGCACTTGAGAGTCGAATCACTGAGCTGGCAAAATTAAACCCATGGTTCGCAGATGAAGAGCGGTACCGAAATTTACTTTAGTTTGGGCGACATCAAAATTGACCGTTTGATTAGGAACTTTGGCAAAAAAGGCGGGGAGTTTGATTTCTCTGCTATGGATATGCAAGCCACCAAGGAAGCTGCGAGGAGAGCAGAGGAACAGTCCAAGGGGATGAAGAAAAAGGTCAATTCCAAGGTTATGCATATGATCGAAGGGTGAGTTTCGTTTCATCTGTTAATTGATTCGATGCCAACTGGATGGATAGTGTGGAGAAGAAAGATAAAGAGCTTCAAGAGCGCATCTCTATGGTTCAAAAGGATAAACTTAAAATTGAGGCCACTATCCAAGAGCTCGACAGAGAAAAAATGGCAGCACTAGAGCATACTTGGACCAAGGTCAATGAGTGAGTCGCGCGCGTTTAGGCCGGACTCCTTCCTCAGCTAACGATGGTTTCAGCCAGTTCGGCCAGATTTTCGCAGAGTTGCTGCCCAGCAACTTTGCAAAACTGCAACCCCCTGAAGGGAAGGAATTAACCGACGGATTGGAAGTCAAAGTTCGCCTTGGGCAAGTCTGGAAGCAAAGTCTGACTGAACTAAGTGGTGGGCAACGGTATGTATTCCTCCAAACACCCGGTTATTCCCCGCTTTAACGTGGCCGGTAGATCCCTTGTGGCACTGTCTCTTATCATGGCCCTCCTTCAATTCAAACCAGCGCCCATGTATATTTTGGATGAGATAGACGCGGCGCTTGACCTGTCACACACACAGCATATTGGCACTCTCTTCAGGAATCGTTTCCGTGGAAGCCAATTCGTAGTCGTCAGTTTGAAAGAAGGGCTATTCACCAATGCGAATGTCTTGTTCAGGACACGCTTTAGGGATAACACTAGTATAGTCGAGGTACGTTATGGCTTCCTATCTTACGCTCTTCCGCTAATCCATACGATATTGACATCACAGCGAACCGCACAACGTTCCAACTCGGCATTGTACGAGGCGAATACCGCGGCAGGTGGGTCGAGTCGACCACGAGGTCAGGCCACGAGGGTGGTTGCGGGGCAAGCTTGAGTTTCTTGGCATGATGTATCTGTATGGGGGGCTATTCTTAAGTTATTATATTTTGATATGCGATGTCGTTCATTTTCCTAATAATTGACCTGTTTCACTCGGTGCCTGTGGCAGTTCGCAGCACAGACACGCCGGGTATCTATTACTCCCGTATCGATTTGGTGCTCTTCTCAGAATGGTTTTCCAAGTAAACTTTGTGCATGCATCGGATTCCTTTCTATTTTGAGCGAATGATAGGCCTAGGGTCGGAAATGATGCAAGCGCGCTTGGGTTCCAGGCACCTTTGATACCTGCGCTGAATAAGAATGTCTCGCAAGGAAACACGCTTTCTCTTGGGGTTTCGGCGACTAAGACAACCGATCTGAGCACTATAGAAGGAGAAGCCCCAATCTACTCAAACCTGGCCACCATGTTCTCCACTAGCGCTTCCGCCCTTCCATCTTCATGTCACGTCTGTCCTCTGCCATGTATCTACTTCACTGGTGGGATCAAAACCATGACACACATTGATGGGTGTCTTCTGGATAGACGTCATATGCAGCATATTTACATACTCAACGGAAGGAGTGGATTCGGCAAGACGCAGATCGCATTGAAATATGCGCAGACCCGCGGGCGATTGTGAGTAGAAATACAACCAGTACTTGGAAGACCACAGCACGCGTAACCCAATCAACAGCTTCTCAGACATCTTGTTTGTCGATGGATCATCTCAAGATACTGTGAAACAGTCCTATACCTCTTTTATAGTCAACAAGGGCCGTGGCACGAGTATGGAAGACTCACTGCGGTGGCTTTCTTCGAATAAGACCAATTGGTTGATAATCCTTGACGGGGCCGACGCCCCAGATCTCGAGTTCAGGAGTTTACTCCCGTCTTGCAGCCACGGTAATATAATTATTACTACTCGGCGCACTACATTCCCCTGTTCCTCCGAATGGCCCCATTCTCAAAGCCGTTTGACTCCGATGAATCAAGAAGATTCTCTGGATTTATTGGCTAAAGTAGCAGGAATAAGCCTTCCGCTGTCCTCTTCTCATCAAGGATTGCTAGATTTAATTGAGGTGGGTTAGTACACGCAGACATCCCGCAAGTAACTCGATTGATACTGCTTTAGGATGCTCAATTCTTACCGATTCCTCTTACGCTCTCGGGTGTGTTTTTGAAAAGAGCTTCTGGTGGCAATATCAATGAATCCTGTCAGTTGTATCGTGAACAATTTCTCGAGCGCTTACAAGAAGCGCACGCACGGTCCGGAGCTCGACGTAGTCCCTGCAAGAATCTAGTGGAAGCAGCGTGTCTAATCGCTTTCCCAAATCTGGATACCCATAGTTTGAACTTTCTTCGGGTCCTAGCATTTATGCACCCAAGGGGAATCTCGGAAGAAATATTTCGGCGCGCTGCCGAGGGGTTTTCTACTTACACCTCAAGCTTGCCTCCGACCGAGACTGAAGACCGTGTTACCTCATTTTTAAAGATACTGCTCGACCCATTCCTGGATGGCGACCCTAACTGGAACGGCATGGCTTTTATGCACTTGATGGCTGAGATGCTGGATCGCTCCTTCCTGGATTTTGTCCAGCCAGGTGCTTTGTATTCCGTGCCTCCCTGTATTCACGATATCGTTGCGCGAACACAGATACCTGATGCTCCTTTCTACTGTCGGATAGCCACACACCTTCTTGCACTTGCTATCGACCCTTCTCGGGATGACAACGAGGAACTAAAGTTCCGCCAACTAATAGCTTCTCACGTTAACTCGGTTCTCATACAAGGAGAGAACGTTAGCTTGGACGAGGCTGCCCGGTTTGTTCTCGTGTACATGACCAACGGTCAGCTAGAAGAAGCTGAAACTTTGCAGTTGGAGGTTCTCGAGTTCCGGCGGCGAATGCTTGGCGAGGACCATCACCTTACCTTAGATAGCCAAGACCGACTAGACACTATATATAGAATGCGAGGCAAAGAGGCGCCTAATGCTCGTTTTATTGATGAGGATTACTTAGCATCCCTCCCTCATAGCCAGCTTTCCCGAGTAAGTCCATCTCCTGATGTTTCATGCCAATGCCATCTCTGATGATCACTCCAAAAGCGACCTCGGGTGGCTCAGAACCGAATTTCTGTGAGCTTGCAAAGAATCACCATCAATACGGCAAGCTTAGTCTAAATTTAGAGCTACTGTTATATTCTGACAATGATAGCGTGGACATAGCCTCTAAATGACATCGTAAAACATTTCACGCTGGTGTCGCGGCTACGGGACCTCACACACGAACTTGGGCCATATCCAAATGCCCGTACATCATGGGGTGGAATAGGGGACATATACCGAGGCGCATTGCATGATGGCACCGAAGTTGCCATCAAGACGCTGCGTCGTAGCCGGACCAAATCCGAGAGTAAGATTATCAAGGTGAGTATCACGCATTTTCATGTATCGCCTATCCTCATAAAGCATAGTATACTGCCCGAGAAATCGCTGCTTGGTCAAAACTTGATCACCCGAATATACTCGAATTTCTCGGACTTGCTGTATTTCAAAATCAGCTAGTAATGGTGTCTCCTTGGATGCATTATGGAGACGTTGTGGAGTTTGCCACCCAGCGAGGCGCCAACCGATGTTCCTTGGTGAGTATTTTCGGTGTGATAGGTGGGCGAACTTGCCATAGCTGATTCTATCGTATACGTAGTGCCTCCAACTTAGTAGTGCAGTAGCATACATGCACAGCATGCACACGGTAAGTAAATCAACAGTCCATTCCATAGATGTATCTCAGATGGAAATCCCCAGGTTCATGGCGATATTAAAGGAGTCAGTTACTCTTATCAAGTTCCATCACGATCACTTTTACTGATGAACATGTCTGGACAGGCGAACGCACTGGTGTCCGAAGATGGTATTGTAAAACTGACCGATTTCGGGCTTACAATTCTTCAAGAGCCGGACGTTTACATATCGTTTACGGAAAAGGGCGGGGGGACCGAACGTTGGATGGTGAATGCCCTATGTTAATTTGCCTTTGGTATAATTGTTAAGCTCACCATCTGCAGGCACCTGAGCTTCTATTAGAAGAGACCGCCGTCAGATCCGAAAAGGCTGACGTATATGCGCTTGGGATGGTGGGTCTCCATCTCGTTTAGCACCTGCATGCGACACTAACTCAACCAAAATGTGTCAGACATTTCTGGTAAGCCCAGTGATGCACTCTGTTGTACGGTATTAACAACTCTCCCCCTCCCCCCACGAAGGAAATCTTCACGGGTCTTCCACCCTTCAGCAATGTTAGGCGGAACGCTGCGGTAGTGGCCATGATATCACGAGGCGAGGGACCTCGATATCCGAACGAAATGGCGCTGTACACAAGACACAGCGATCGCGTATGGGAGATGCTTCAGCAATGTTGGAGGCAGAATCCCGCTGAGCGCCCAACAGCAGAGCAAATCAAGGCGGTTTTCTATGAAATTATGTAACCAACAGACATTTGCTACATACTGGGTATGTCCGAGGATTGGTATTGAAATCTGTACATTCAATGAAAACGAGAGCATACACTGCGGGATAGTGCTACATAAAAACAATGTAATCATATGTGTCCTAATGATCGTAATTCATCAAAGCAAAAACCTCTCAGGGTTTACAAGACACTAGGTAACTGAGCGGGATCGTATACGTCTGGGATTGTTGGGGGTGGCTTGCTCCACTTGTCAGGACAGGCAAGGAAATATCGCTCCATGGCTTTTACGAAGCGGTCCTGATATTCCGCTGGAGGAACAACCGTCACTTCTCTTCCACTTTGCAAGTTGGACTTGGCCTTGTTTTCGAGAGTCTTTGCAAAAGTGTAGCTGCCTAATTATTTGGTCAGCTTGATGACGATAGAGCGAGAAACATGTTGCAAACCGATTGTGTCTACCAGTCCACAAGCGATTTCACTACGCTCTTCATCCACTCCCAAAAGTAAACTATGCGAGTATAAGCCATGGCATGGTAGCGGTAATAATGAAAATGACTCACGAGTAATCCATAATATTAGATTTGGCCAAGAATTCGGCGTCATATTTGACCGCCTCCTGCAGAATTAGCTTGGAGTGTGGTCGCACCAATAGCAATGCTCGGGAAGCACCCTCCATCCATTCACCGTCGAATAGAGTGGCTCCACTCTTTCCTCCGGTTTAACCTTGCGGCCCTTGATACCCTTCAAATCAAACGTTTGAGAGATTGTTCGACCAAACATGAGGTTTTCCATGACCAGAACATCCGCACGAGTTTGAGTCGTGCCGGACTCTAGGTTCTTGACCTCGATAGTATAGAACCCGAGCATCTTGGCAAGGACAGAAGCTTTAGAATGTGTGGAATCAATGTAACGGAAATACGAGGGCGCCATGTCAATCAAGATTTGCCTAGAGAAAAAAGATGAGTAGGATACTCAAGTGGAAATCAAGAACCGACACATACAAATCTGCCACGTTCCACGCATTGACAAGTGATTTGATGATGTACCGATCGTCCCGCGTTTTGAAAAAGTTTGCCTTGGATTTTCCTCCCTCCGCGAGCCAATTGGCGCTCTCTGCAAGACTACGGTTGAAACTATCCGCGACACCACATCGGCGGCGCATCGCGTCGAACTGTCTTGCAAAGTAGACTGTGCAACTGAATTTGAGGCGGTTCCCTGCCGTCCAGTCGTACCTAACAGATTATCTCAGGTCTTGGCTATTGGAAGATCAAGCGAGCTGCTCACTTTATATGCGGTCGATCATCGATAGGACCATATGCAGCATTAGGGTCCACGGCCATTAGCCCGACGTGGTGCATGGGCAACGGTTTATCAACCAGGGGGTTCAGAACGTATTTGACCGCACTGGCAAGTACTGAAGTCAGAGTTCCTTGTTCTGATGGTCGGGAAGATGGCACAGGGGCAAGCGGAACATCTTTGGGCGGAGGAGCCGGGTTTGAATGTTCACCATCGTCCGAGGATTCTTCCAAATCAAAATAAGCAGGCGGGGTAGATGCTCCCGTCACCGATTGGGATGGAAGCTTCGAGGGGGTGGGGTGGTAGTGTCTGATCCAAGGGCTTTCCCGTAATGCTCAGTCAAGAGCTTCCGGGCCTCCTCGTCAACTGAAGATGCGACTCTACCTCCCGCGAATTCGGTGCTGACTTCGCATGCAGGTTTGGACCACGCAGAAGGCGGCATGATTGATGCGGGTCGAGAGCCAGAAGCACCCAGAGTTGAGAACTTGGAAGGAAGACTTGGGCCCGAGTCGGCGGCCCGTTTGTGACTGAGAACGTTACGAAGGCCGAGCATCGACAGGTCTCGCGGGTTCTCTTTGCGCGTAATCACTGTTGAATAAGATTCGGCTTCGCCCCATAATGACGGGTTGTCCTGGTCTGGATCAGGTATTGAGGGGGCAGTTTGGGGTGCGGGAGTAGCAACTCGAGACGGAACAACCGATATGCTTGACATGGATTTCCCTAATCTGGAAGATGTATACCCTTCGTCGACTGACTCGACGTAACTCGTTACCCGGTGGTTTCTAAGGTTTTCCAGCTCTGTCGCATAGTCTGCCGAACTTGAGGGCAAATTCAGTCAGTAAAATCAATCTTTTGGATTGACCAAGGAGAAATATACCTCAACGTAAAAGCAATAATGCTCCCTAGATCGCCCTCTCTCACAACAACATCACATCCCGGAATAACATGCGTTTCCTTTCCCCACCACCAAGGCTCTGAGCACTTGATTTCTCGAATGATATTCGAGCCCTGGACCTCGGGCGTATGTTTCTTCTCCCACGCCTTGATCCTGTTTACAGCACCCCGACCAAACATGATAAACTGGCGCCGAACATCGTTCAGTGCGCCCGACCCAACACGCGAGAGTGATTCGTACAGTTCTCGTTCATTTAATGATAGCTGGGTACGTAGGCTTTTTAGGAGCACACGGTCGATCGCGGAGGGAGGGAAGAGAGGTGGTGTTGTGATTGGTAGAGCAGTAGGTGGTGGTGCGACAAGGGGTACAGGAGTCGCAAGGGCCAAGTCCGAACTTGTTTGTTGGTGTTCAACTGGTGGTGGAGGAGGTGGAGGAGGCGGGGGTGGAGGGGGCGCAGGCGTTGATAAAGGTGAAAGTCGTCTGGGGGATGGACCGCGTCTCAGCGCAAAGCCTTGCATCGATGCGCTTCTTGTCAGCGCGGGCATCCGGGGTACCTTGGCCAGCGAGGGCTGAGATGCTTTTCGAGCCAACGTAGGTGGCATACTCGACTTTTTTCTCGGTACTCGCGGTCTATCCTCGGTCTCGGTATCAGAATCTGGAGGAGTAGTAGGTAGGCGCTTGTGCGCAATCTCTGGGTTTGCTTCACGTGCCTCGAGATACGATTCCTTCAAATCCAGTTAAATTTACTGTGTAAGAAAGAGTTGATAAATGCAACTCACCAATTCATCCAAATGATCCTTGATCCCCTTCCAGAAACTCGTGATCTGCAGACGAAGCTCAGACCGTACTCTTTCGTCAACAGCAAGGTCGGCTCCACCATGTCCCGTACGTATGGGAGTTCGGAGCATCCTGACTTTGGGTACTTTAACCTCGTACACATCGCGTACTTCCGAAGTTTCAAACGACGCCATCCACCCACTATGCGAAAAGTGTCTGAGGATCGAGTGTCGGGAAGATGCAGTGTGTGGACATATGATGTGTCGAGAGATGATATAGACGGCGAATATATTAATAATTCAAGGAATTTAGCTAGAGAGAATAAACTGCATGTCGTTTTAGATGAGAAATCAGAGAGGTGAGGCGAAGTAACCTATTTACTCACAAGCCACCAGGACCAAGATCTTTCTTCTCCGTCCGTTCGCTGCAGACAGAACAGCCTAGCCATGTCTTGATGACGGAATTGTCTTCCTGTTCAATAGGGCTGGCCCCAATATCAACCCACTCGTCATCCTCAGTTAAACGCAACACGATTCGCACTCGGTTGTGTATCCAACTCATCTACTCAGTCCAAAGAGAAAAACATCATCAATAAGACCGCCCGAAACCGTAAACAATAATCTTACCCGATGCTTGGAAACATATTCCCCGCACCCCGGCTCCTGGCACACATCATCTCGCTCAGCCGACTGGCACAACCGATTAATAAACATCCCCAACGGCTCATCCAGCGCCAACTCGCTCCCATCACTAGCAACCTTGTCGCTGGCCTTGTTCCCGATCGTAGCGACGCTCTTCCCGACCGCAGTACCGGTCCTCGAACTCGTAGGAGAGTCCTTTTCGCGTCGGCTCGAGCCGGAAACCGTCGAGTCCCGCCGACCGTCGGCCTCTTGGTCGTCCCCGAAAATCGAGTCGGATTTGCTCGCGCCTTCGCCGGTGCCTTCGTCCTGCTGGCTCTCTTCCTCCTCAAAATCTAATGGAGACCTTCCGAACCTAAAGTACCGGTACGTCCGCCAGTGGGCCTGGACGCAAATCTTGGGTCCCGGAGTCTGCACAGTCGCCTGTCGATGGGACGTGGTCGTCGCTGTCGTTGTCGTTGTTGCCGCCGTAGCCTTTCGGCTGGCTGGAAGCCCGTAGCCCGAAGAAGGTCTCGAGCCGTCCGCGCTGGACTTGTCGTCAATCGGCTTGGGTTCGCTGATGATGTCCCCGCCCGTAACGCCCGCAGCAGTAGTCGCAGGTGCAGGGGACGTAACTGTTTCTTCCTTGCCCCCACCAATCCCGAGCGAGCCCATCACATCCACATATTCGGCGTATAATACGGTTAAACCTTGGTGCCGCACGAACCCCGCCACACCACACATCCCGCGCCCCTTCCACTCTTTACCTGTCTTGGCTTTGCCCCGACCGCGCTCCGACGGACGGTCATTCCGTTCTCGCTCTGAAGGCCGAATATGGACCCAGTGCGCAAGAGACCGCGTTCGCCGACGCCAAAGATACTATTTGCGCGCCACTGGTTGCGTAGGTCGACGGGACCGAGGTCCGCGCTTGATCCGGTGTTGCCTTTCCAGCCAAGGATCGAGGCTAGTCCTGCCTTTTCGTCTCCTGTGGGGCGCCGGAGGGTGCTTGCAGGGATTGGAGTTTGGGAACGTGACGGGACGGCGGAATCTTCGCCTATTCGGGGAATCGTACTCGCGGTGGAGGCAGTCAGTCGGGAGGCGGTTGCGCTGGTGGTGGTGGTGGTAGTGGTAGCGGCAACAACGGCCGCATTAGTCCCACTCGTGATAAAGTCTCCTAAATCCTCATTGGGGTCCATTTCTTTTTCAGCGAGCCTAACGATCAACCCCGGCGCGGTGAATGCAATTCCAGGACTGGTCGAGAGTACATTTGCTTCTGATTTAAGTGTTTCGAGTAATGCGGCGAAACCGCCGGGGACGGGGCGGGGAACATCAGGGGATGTAGGTGAACTAGACGGGAAAGCCACTACCCCAAGCGCATTCGATGCCGATACGGTTGGTTGTGGCGCGACAGATTTGGGAGGGACGGGTGGAGCCACTTTTGGCGGCAAAGCAGGTCTCGGACCGGTTCCAGCGCTAATGGGACCCGTCGAGGAAAACACCCGGGTGAGATCGAGCGATGGTCTTGTGGGTCGTTGGTCATGGAGCGCGGGCGGGAGTGGGAATCAAAGCTACTTCTGCTGGGAACCGGAATTTCGGGAAGGGGTGTATTTCCCGAGCGGAGAGGCGAACGGCGGGTGACGGATGGGTGGCGTTGATTGGTATTGGGGCTCAGGCCATGTACAAGTTCGGATGTCTTGGCCAGGAAACCCCAGAGCCCGTGCCTTTGTTGTCGGAAGGGGTCAAGGGACCGGAAGACTCTGTCGAGGGAGGAATCGGAAGGGTGGCGGGAGTAGGGGGTGCAGGTGGTGGGGGATAAATCAACTTTACGTGTAAATCTCGCATCAAGCTGAGTTCAAGGTGTATAGCGAGGTGCACGTATACCTAGAAAATACAATTTGAGGGCAAGATCACCCAATATGGAAATACGGGCACTGACGGCAATTCGCATAACCCGGCATAAAGACTCGTAAATGGCGGGAGATTTGACACCTCGTACAGCAAACGTCCGCCGATGATAGCTGGCGGGGCCTCATTCTCGTCTGCTAATAAACGCCAGCGTATTGGACAAAGAGCAGACAAACAAACGGCAGAACAAACGTACCACAGACCCACTCGGCCAGTCCGAGTATAATCTCGCCTCCGTGGCCCAGAACCTTTCCTTTATACTCGAACCTGGGAAGTGTCCATGTGCCAGCCTCGAACTTGCACGCATAGCGATTGGCAACCGAGCCCCCGAAGCATCGCGAATGGTGGGACGAATGTGCTTGGGGAGGAGATGGCCAGGACCAAGTGTTTCGCAGCGCCATGTTTGTCCTCTTCGCCCGACTTGTTTACCGCCATAATAGCTCGATTGATATCCGCCAGTCTGGTTTCCCTATCCCAGCGCCCTCGTGATTCAGCCGATTCATGTCTTGCTCTCTGGCAATTCGTATTCCCGACATCCAGCCCCTGCTCTCGATAACCTGGCTCATCTCCCCCAATGCGCCCTCGAGACATCGTGCCCAGTCATCCGAAAGACCTTCCTCTCGTAGAACATGCACTAGCACATTATGCTCGTGCTCGATTGCGTCTTGGGTAAAGCCAAATGAGGACGGGGGCGATGATGGCCCCGACATAATAGACGGTGGTAGCCAGGTGCAAGCTCCGCTAGTGGCTTGTGCCGCCGGAGATTATGGCATCGGCTCACACATGACGCATGGCTAATTGTGGGGAACCGCCCGGCGCCTATGAGCCACGAGGTGGCGTTGCTCGGCCCGGCAGACGGTTGTAGTTTAACCTTGTTGGCGGACACGTCAACAATAAACGTAGCAATAAAAGCGCAGGACGTTAATCATACGATGGAACCATCCGTGTACTCTATCTGGTTGGTCATACACTACAGAAATAGCCTCATTGTCATGAGCGCTATACCCAATCGATACCTAAGCTTGTGATAACGATAATTAGTCATTGACTGGTTTGCATGGTTTTTTGTCGTCCAATTAAATCACATCCCTGTCCGCTTCCATGGCCGATCACGCTCATTGTTCGGCTTCTTACCCAGAAAGACTCAGTAGGACCAATTATTGGCCTTGAGTACCCGTCAGTGCCTCATAACTGAGCTTTAGACGGTCGGGGATGCACAATCACATCAATATCACATCTCTTCTAGAGCATATTTACATTGGCAACATCACAAACATCATAGGCATAAGAAATTAAATCGGCATCGCCCGCCCTTGTTAAGAACCAATATACGATGTGTAATAGACGATCCACACTCGCGTATATCTAACGTTTGCGTAGCCACAATTCGTTCACAGCAACTATATTGAAAAAAACATGGGGTTAATCACTATGTGTAATTGTAAGAGTATAAGATAATTACCAAATACCCTCATAACACGGCCTTTCAGTTTGGCCTAGCACCAACCCGAACTAAGCCTTGAGGCTACTTGATTGGTAAGGTGCCACATCCCTAGTGTTCTAGAGGCTCTGGGACACCAATCGGTCATAGAGTAGAGGCTCCAGTGGGCAGGCCTAGTGCTCGAGGCTCCCAAGATACGCTTTCAGCATCTTTGCCTTTCAGAACATACAAGCCGACTCCGGTTCTGAACCCATGAGCTTCCCCGCTATACATCCTCGCGCGAACATCGCGGAATCGTTTCTCCAGCTAACTCATCCTGACTTCCCACTCAAACCTCGTCTGCCCACTTCACCTTTGCCGCTTCCCATTTCGCCCCCCATCACGCGTCTTCCATCTGGCGATACTCCTCAGCGACCAATTCTCAGGCCGCTCCTTATCACCGGGTATACACCCATGCTTCATCATCTCCATCCAGACTTCAAAATCGGCTCGCATCGAAGGTTTCGGTTCATTCTTTCCTTCCTTTGCGTCTTGCCGTCTCCGTTTGTCCTGTAGTTTTGCTGCAAGTCGGACTTCGCGCCCCCTTACGCGCATCTAGTAACCAGTCGTTCAGCACCAAGAGGGAACAAAGTATAATTTTATCACTTACTCTATCCTCGGGTGGATACTTTGCTAAATTAGGCGGCGGTATGTCTCGTAGTACTCGCACAACAGAGATGCACTATGACGACAAAGATCGCAACAATAAAAACAAATTCATCCATCACGTTCTATTCAAACTTATCATCATCATCAGGCTACTCACTCGATGCAATCAACCAACAATGCTGGCTCCAACGTTTTGCCTCCGATCGATGCGCCGTTCATGTCAGTTGTGCCCCACCCGATTCTTTGCGTCGATACCGGTGGAGAGGGCCAAGGCTGCATCGACCGGGGCGGAGCCATCTAAGGTGGTGTCGAGTGTGATTAGCTCGTCTTTGGTGACTGCTGGGAGAGGAATGTTTTCAGGTGTCGGGCTGGACGTGTATGAGCGGCTGGTGAGGTGATCCCATGGAACCGGCAAGGAGGTGCAACATCGAGTTCGGAGGTTGGGATGAACGAACTACTGGAGTAGCACTCCGAGTGTAGCGCATAAAAACGAAAATGGAGGAGGCTAAGGTAAGAACAATCCAACTGGTGGCTAGCATATAGCTGCCTATAGATACCAGGGGATCTAAAACGGAAGTAGAGAACGTGCATGTAGCCTTGGTTTTATGAGTACGCTAGCCGGTGCCGGATTAGCAGGGTAAGCGATGGTGATTATTTTAGTAGGGGGAGCGGCAGAAAGGTTGCTGGTCTTAGTGGGTCTGTTGCGACTAATCAGGTTGATAAGGCGGTTAATCAATTCACCCAAGCCAGGAAACCCTAGAGAAAGAAATGTGAGCTTTAATTTAGGAAGTTCAGGACAAGATTCACGGATTACCAGTTGACCTTTTACTCGAGCCTGGTAGAGAGCTACGAGGCTCCCGTAAATCGATAGGCGCGTAGTGGACCCGGACCGCTAGTGGAGTATACCGAATAGATACGGGAGCTGGAGGCCAAACCATCGTGCTCGAAGCACCGCGGGTTATTAGAACAGGATTATTGGAGCCGATGCAGCTGCAAGTCAAACGTCTGATTCAAGGCCACCAGCATGTTTGAACATGAAGTTCTCACCTAGTAGCTGACAATGGTTCCATATATTTTGGGTCTCCAATGGGAATTATAAAGGCTAGTAGCCATACAATTATTAACAGGAAGTTAAACGCCATAGTCAACGTGGTGGAGCAGGGTACAATGCGTTGCTGATTCACTCGAAGAGGGATTTTACACTCACACCACAGAGATATATATACCTCGTAGAATGAGACCAACGAGCACGTTGTTCTTGTGGCGAAGCGTCGCCATCCGAATAATCAGCTGGACCATACCACGCTCGAACGCGGCGTATCAAGGTAGGATCGGGTTGGACCTTGACAGCCTCACGAATGATGGGCGCTTATGGCGACTCTTGGCCTGGAAGTTAACAACAGTCAATTCAGCATTTATCAATGTCGAGAATCAAGTCCATACCTCTGTAAAATTCTCATCTCGGCTGAGCAAAAACGAGCGCCCAGTATGACCGGTGATGACGCTAATTTAGGTGGTGCGAGCGCACACTGGACCTGTAAATTCTTCACCCTGAAGCTTGGCAAACCGGTTTATGTGTAAGTGCAATTAAGACAGCCATCACCAGACCACGCACCCATCCTTGACCATCCGGAACCGGGTGATATAGATCGTGCAATCAAGTAAACTCTTGGTGCATAAATATGCAATAATTTCGTTTCTCGCACGTAGTTCAGAGTAAGGCTGCATACCGACGAAGGTAGCGGTATTCCGAGGACTCTTTGTGGCTTGCTCCAGCTGTGTTTTAGTTGTCCATAGGGTTGGTAATGTGACATATTTCACAACAATGCCTATTAGACCAGATCTCGCCTTCTTTTGTCCGGTATCAAGGCCAAAGTCAGACTCCGTTGGTCATGGGCCAGGTCCATTGGATTTCTAGCCATATGAGTGAGTTCGATGTCGTCACTGCTTTTGCTCCCGGTCCTATGATTAACACTGATTATATCGAATCATGAATAGCCCGCCTCCTGTTCAGCAATAATCATACCGACCGACTATTATGACGCAGCAAAAGTACCGTATAACGAGACCTGATTAAGACCTAATATATACGACTCCAGGGACGTCAGACAATAATAACTATTACTATGACCATACCTTAGCCCCTCGTTACAGGTAATTCGACCCCAAGGCCAATCAATAAAAAAAGTACAACTGGGTTGGTCAGGTTATCTTTCGTTATGCAGATAACAATTAAGCTGGGTTTGAAGACATGAGATACGATGATGAGTGAACACCGTAATTACACAGAAACGACTATTTTACGGAATATATGCGCTTTCGAGCACTCAAAAGATGCAGTTTAGAGCCAGCGTTCCTAAAAAACATGGTTTACTTGTTTTTAGGGTGCGAAAATTGACATTGGAATTAAAGTCAGTATATCACTTCCATTTTGAGCTCGTGCCAATAATCAGCCCTTCGGATAAATATGCCCTTGGACGCAGTAAATCTACAATCGGCTGCATGGGTAGTTGCAATTATGAAAGAGTAGTAGTCCTAAAATGTATTTCTTATATTACGAGAGCAAAGGTGTGGCACATTAGAAACACTTGACACTTATCAGCCACAAGTTGGTGGATCGTAGCCCAAAGGAGTGTTTAACCTCAGAAGCTCCTAAGTGATAGCGTGAATGCATAGATCGCAACGGGGTAGGGAAAGCGCTCCAAATTAGGGATAGATTGCTTATATGCATTTGATAGGAGCAATGATACACGCTGAACACACGATATTCACTGTAGGGCCGGAACTAAGTTGATCTTCTGAGCACGGTTCTGAGTGCCACACGTAGTGCCCTAACACATGGATCGTCGGGAGCGGATCGCTGAAATTCCATGTCGTTACCCCATAATACACTTGGAATGCAAGATCAACAATCAGCCACAAGTCTTTCCTGGTCCTATCACAATGGGCAAACATCTAAGAAACCAAACTCGATCATTAGTGCGTAATGTGTAATTCCTAAACAAGAGCTAATCAAAACAACGTATATCCCAAGTCCAACGCTCAGGCCGCAGGAGTGGGCTCCTCAACTGGTTCGGCTAGTGCGTCCGGCTCGGCAGCAGGTCCAGGTTTTGGCAGGGTTGCAAGCCACTTTGTAACAGCCTTTTCATGCGCACTACAAAATAACCGTTAGCTATAGCTTAAGATAAGACAAAAAAAAAAATACGTAAACTGCAATACTGAGTCAAAGACATTTCGAACAACGCCTTCTTTATCAACACAGAAAGTCACTCGAGCTAGGGAGCATTCGATTTCAACAGGAAGATTAAGGACCCACAAAGCCAAGACACATACCCTCACTCAGCCCAAGCAACCCCTTGCCAACTTGGTATTTCTTCCTGGCTTCACCTTCGGTATCGCACAACATCGGGTATGATAAGCCTTGAGCATCAACAAATGCCTTTTGTTTCGCGACTGCATCTCCACTTATTCCGACAATTTGAACATTATGGGTCTTGTAAAGTTCGTTGGAAGAGAGTGCGTCGCGGAAAGAGCACACTTCTTTTGTGCAGCCTGATATAGTAGTTCATAAGCGCGGAGATGAGGTAGAGCTTGCTCAGAGCGTACCATAGGTGCCAGCGGCAGGGAAGAAAAAGATAATAGTTGGGCGACCGGCAGTGGCGGGGTCAAGCTCGAACTGTTCGCCAGTGGCAGATGCTAAGGTGACGGCCGGTGCAGCTTGACCAACAAGACCCTTGGGACCAGACATTATGTATTTGGAGCGGAAGTGGATTGGGGACGTACGAAGAGGGAGGTCAAGCAAAGATACGGGACATACGCGCTCACAAATCGCGCTTTAATGCCTTCGATCCGTGGCTGTGCAAGACGGAGATCAATAACACTAAATGACAGGCGCTCGGCGACTCGGTAATTTGATCTCCATTTTCATGCTTCGTTCTTTCCCTCGCTCTCTTCGAAGATATGCCACCTCGGCCCATCCCGTGGCAAAGTACGATGTTTGTGTCATAGGCGGTGGTCACGCGGGGTGTGAAGCTGCGGCTGGGGCGGCTCGAGCTGGGGCACGTACCCTCTTACTAACCCAGAAACTCGAGACTATTGGTGAAATGTCCTGTAATCCGAGTATTGGAGGAGTGGGTAAAGGGACACTGGTCAGGGAGGTGGACGCACTAGGCGGAGTGATGGGTCGCGCTGCTGGTATGTCATATCTGCCGAACAATTGACGATAAAAATCGAACATGTTACAGATGAGGCGGGAATTCAATGGCATATGCTAAACCGATCCAAGGGCCCTGCTGTTTGGGTATGTTTACCTACGTTTCGGGCTGCCTTTTCACTTAGGGATGTGCAGGGACCTAGAGCTCAAATGGATCGGACACTTTACAAACGTGCCGTTCAATCCACTCTCTCGCGTACTCCAAACCTCGAAACCCGGGCAGCTAGCGTACATGATCTGGTCCTCCAACCATATAGTTCGGCAAATCCCCTTACTCAACAATCAGTCGTTGGAGTGAGGTTAGATACTGGGGAGATGATAAAATGTTCGGAAGTAGTAATTTGCACAGGGACCTTTTTGGCTAGAGAAATACATATCGGTATGCTGAAATCCTCTAACTCAGGAAGCTAAGACTCACAACTCAGAATAGGGCACAAATCCTTCCCAGCCGGACGTCACAATGATCCTGCATCTCCCGCCTCAGGGCTCTCGTCTCACTGCACCGCGCCGGATTCCAGCTTGGACGACTGAAAACTGGCACTCCCGCTCGCCTCGACAAACAGAGTATCAATTTTCATGGATTAGAGAGGCAGGATGGAGATATACCTGCCAGTGGGTTTGCATATTGGGGCCCAGGAGTCAAGTACGAGGTGCGCTGAGGGGTTGGATTTTGATAAGAACGAATAGCTGATTTGGGTTCAGAACCAACAAGTAGCATGCTATAAAACGACGACTACGCCTGAGACTCATCGGATTATAACGGGGAACATTGATAAGACAATGCACATACGCGAAACTGTCAAGGGTGCGTACTGTGATCAGCCCTCGATTTTTTTCAAACTCCTTGCTTTGATATCTGATTTCGTTGTACCAGGGCCGCGATATTGCCCTTCGCTGGAAGCTAAAGTGTTGAGGTTCACAGAGAAGCTAGGACACATCATATGGCTGGAACCAGAAGGATTTGACTCGGGTACGTGCTCCGTCATTTCGAGCGATTATTTTGGCTAAAGTTGACGTTCATAGACTTGATTTATCCCAATGGATTGTCCAACAGTATGCCGGAAGATGTACAAGAACTATTGGTTCGAAGCGTCCCAGGCCTCGAAAACGCAAAGATCGTACGACCTGCCTATGGTGTCGAGTATGACCACATTGATCCACGTGAACTCAACCGTGCGTGTCACGCTCTAGTCGCCCTAAGCATAAACTGAATTGGATCCATAGACACGCTTGAGACCAAACGCATACGCGGTTTATTCTTGGCCGGTCAGATTAACGGCACCACGGGATACGAGGAGGCTGCAGCACAAGGTGTTTTGGCAGGCATCAACGCTGGCTTGAGCGCATTAGGAAAGAAGCCCATGGTTATTGGTCGCGCTGAAGGGTACTTGGGGGTGATGGTGGATGATTTGATTGGAAAGGGTGTAGAGGAGCCTTGTAAGTTGTTGCGCTTGAGAGTGTATGCGCCTATGCATGCTAAATATGCCAGATCGAATGTTCACCAGTCGAGCCGAGTACCGAATGTCGATTCGAAGCGACAATGCCGATATGAGGTTGACGCCCAAGGGTACGCCCTTCTATGATATGTATGATTCACTTACTAACTGGGCTCTAGGCCGTGCGGCTGGAGTTGTATGTGACGGACGATGGGCCGAGTTCGAAAGTATGAAGGGGGACATGGATCGAGCTGTGGAGCTTCTTGGAGAATGTGTGCTCAGTCCACAGGTTGGTTTATATTGATAGGTTATGATAACCAACGGTACTAACTTGCACGTCAGAAATGGGAATCCCACGGCATTGCCGCAAAGCGAGATGGAGTTCCAAGGAGGTGGGTGTCCTCGACAATGTTCAGAACCATGTCCAACATATCACCTCAGTGGCCTTGAAATGTTACGAAATCCGGGAATAAACTGTCAAAAACTGGCTGGGGCGATCCCTGAACTCAGTAAACTCGATCCAAAAGCACTCGCACGAGTTGACGTTGAAGGTTCAAATTATCCATGCCTAATATTGAGTATATACTGACCATTAGTAGGTCAATACATGCACCATCTTAAACGACAAGAGGCCGATATTCGAGCGTTCGCGAGTGATGAGATATTGGTACTTGACCCCTCATTAGATTATGATTCCGTGATTGGGCTTAGTACAGAAGTTCGGGAACGGCTAAAACGAACGAGGCCGGGAAGTATTGTGAGTAGGTCGGTGGTTGATTCTTCAGGATAAGGCTGATAGTGGTGGGTGGACAGGGCGCTGCGAAACGGATGGAAGGCATGACTGCGTCGTCTGCAGTACTGTTATTGAGACATGCAAGAAAGATGGGGAGTGTAGAGAGTCGTATTATTTAGGGCTTTTAGATGTTGTGTCGGTCTCCGATTTTTGATAGCTTTTGCATGATGTGCATAGTACATGATATTATTGAAATACTCCCACGTTTCTAAATTAGTAACCATAGCTTATAGAATAAGAATCCTAGGACTCTGACTGGAATCCAGAGCCATGAACGTACTGCTCTTTTTGGGTAACCGCTCGATGAAACCCACTGTGGTACCCAAACTGTAAGCTCGGCGCCTATGTTGCTTATGAAGGGGATATTATATATCCTGATAACTGTTGATCGCCACACTACCCCCTTACCAGCAGGCTCGAGATCGTGGGAAATCTTTCCTGTATTAAGGCATTACTTACAGTACTTCAAACCAATTGAGACTGAAACTATGCAGCAGTCTGGTCTAAACCTGCTTTCCCTAGGTAATACCAGGACCAGTCATAAGATCTGTGATAATATGCTCATATGATACGTACCACAGATGGCGGTGGGATAACGGGCCTCTCGTCGCTGTTGATCATCAAGGAGATAATGACTAGATTGCAAGAAAAAGACCAACAGAAAGCGCTCAAGCCATACGAGTATTTCGATATGATTGCGGGAACTGGGACAGGAGCGTAAGTGATACAGCGGCTATTGCAAGTTGGATTTACAGATTGCGACTGACTTTCACTATTCATAAGTATATCCGCTGTCATGCTAGGTAGATTACATATGAGCATTGATGATGCGATCAAGTCCTACCTTCACTTGATGAGGACTGTATTCTCTGAACGTAAATTCACGATGAAGCGGGATACGGGCGCATTCAAGTCGACTGTCCTGGAGAGAGAACTGAAAGAACTTGTCAATAGGATGGCCGGGGACCCGAATGCCACGTTAATGGGATCAGCACGAGGCGAGGGATTACAATGCAAAGTGTGAGAGGATGGGCTTCAACAATTAATGATCCAGACACTGATACCATTCGGAAAAAAGGATAGTATATGCGATGTCTTCATTTAACTTAACTTCTTCTACTCCCATCCCTTTTCGGTCTTATTCTTCGGCAACTGTTGCTACTAGCTGCCCAATCTGGGAAGTGTTACGCGCTACGATGGCCCATCCGGAGTTGTTTAAAGGCATTGAAGTTGATGTAGAAGGACTAGGTATACGGAACAGATTCACCGATGGTGGGCTCGGATGTGCCAACCCCACCCCCCATCTGCTAGAAGAGGCGAAAAAGGAATACCCTCACAGAGCTGTGGCCTCAATCATCAGTATTGGCACAGGACATCCCAAGGCAATTCAAGTTACGACTGGGAAACTTGGGGGCAGCTGGGCTAACAGAGGGCCGGCAATTGCGAAGGCTATGCAAGCGGCGCATGGGATGGCCGAAGGAAGTGAACGAGTAGCTGAAGAAATGGCACGGCGTTTCGCAGGTATTGGACACAGCTATTATCGTCTGAATGTGCAACAGGGAATTCAGGGAGTAAAATACGATGACTGGGAGCGGCTGGACGAAGTTGCAGAGCACACAAGGGTTTACCTGGACCAAGCTGAAATGAGATCAAAATTAAATAGACTGGTTAACGCAGCCCTCGAAAGAATCGCAGTCATGCAAGTGGCTCGGATAGGTAAGTGTTCAAACAAGAAAACTACAAGATGTCTCATTTGAGGACTAGACGGTCATATCGAGAGTTCAACGGATCCCATGCAATATCAAATCCGAAGCTGTCCATCTTCATCTCAGCGGTTCACTGGACGAGGGTACCACGTAAAGCTAATTAAGGCTTATTTTCTATGTGACTCGCCTGGTCGACGTCTTTTCGTTTTGTATGGGCTTGGCGGCGCGGGAAAGACACAGGTCGCGCTGAGATGTATCGAAGAGCTAAGAGAACGGTAAGATGCTAGTGTTTAGGAGAGGTGGTCCCGCGCTCATGTGTTGATGTTAGATTTGTACATGTGATTTTTGTTGATGCGTCATCGAACAGCAGTATCCAGACTTCGCTCACAACGATCGCGCTAAAAAATAACTTGGGCAAAACACACGAAGAAATGCTCGATTGGATCAACAGGCACAGTCACAACTGTTTATATGTACTTGACAACGCCGACGACCCAAAAATGAGGCTGCAGAGTTACTTTCCACAAAGCGGAGACTACAATATACTAGTAACGACTCGATGCTCAGAGCTTGCAGATTTGGCAGGCAGCATCGATGCAATATGTAGCTTATCCGGGCTGCAAGAGGACGACGCGGTGGAGCTGTTGCTAAGGACCGCAAAACTGAGTCTAGACAAAATGGACGAACTAGATAAAGCAGCAATGCATAGTCTACTCAAGGTTAGCCATGTGATATCTATGGTTCAAAAAGCTGAAAGCGTTATACATAGAGGTTTGACTACTTAGCATTAGCAGTGGTGCAAGCGGGCGCATACATTTGGAAGATGCAGCTATCCATATCACAATACTGGGACAGGTACTCGGTTCGCCAGAAAGCCGTACTCGAAAGGGGTATAGGTATTGGACTAGATGGATACGAGAAGACGGTATACACTACTTGGGAATTGAGCCTGAAACAAATCAGCTCACATGCCATGGAGCTGCTGTTCCTCATCGCGTTCCTACATCGTGAAGAAATACTGGAAGAAATTTTTCAACGAGCAGCACGCAATATGCAGAAAGACGAGGACGAAGCTCTACTTAGAAATGAACAATCCGCAGTGGAGCAGAGAGTAAAAAATTTCTTGCGCCACCTAATAGAAAGTCGGTGGGAGGATACATTCACGCTCTACATGGGTGAACTCATGTCGTTCTCCCTGGTTACATATGACCGCGCATCCCAAGCGTATGCGATCCATCCATTGGTACAAGACTGGGCGCAAGAATCCGCTTCCAAGGAAATGATCTCTATCCAACATAGCGCTCTCCTCCTTGCTCTATCGATTGATTGGAATAGGGGAAGTGCTGATTATGCTTACAAGCGCCGTATCTTACCCAACGTCAACTTGATTTTCAAGGAGTTTCGATTGCACGATATAGACACTCTGGCTCGCTTTGCTGAAGTTTATCGTAGTGCAGGCCAGTTCAACAACGAAGCAGCATTATGGGACCATGTCGTTATCACACAGAAACAGCAGATAGGGGAGCGCCATCCAAGAACTCTAGCAAACATCAGCAATTTAGCGAAAGCATACCAGGAGAAACGGGAGCTGAAGATATCAAAAGAACTTCAAGAGACTGCTTTGGCTGCACAGGTACAGGAACTGGGACAGGATCACCCCGACACATTAGAGACTATGCATAGGTTGGCGTGGACACTATATCTGGAGGGAAAATACGACAAGGCAGAACCGCTATTGACCACAGTCGTAACCTCTCGGAAGAAGGTGCTCGAGGAGGATCATCTAGATACGCTCGAAAGCTTAGACGATCTTGCAGCTATATATGGATCCCAAGGCCATCTGGTAAAAGCGGAACAACTTAGAGCAGTAGTGCTGGCGACTCGTAAACGACTGCTCGGAGAAGATCACGTTGACGTACTGGAAGGCATGAGCAACTTAGCACAGACGTATAGCGAGCAGGATCGATCGGCTGAGGCAGAAGAGCTATACAGAACTGCACTTGCTTCCCAGAAGCGAGTGCTAGGAGACGACCACCGAGACACAATGACCACCATGCACAATCTAGCACACACATACGTCAATCAAGGTCGATTGGCTGAGGCAGAAGAGCTATACATGACTGTACTTGCTTCCCGCAAACGAATGCTGGGAGATGACCACCGAGAAACAATAGCCACTATACACAATCTAGCACAGACATACGGCAACCAGGGTCGATTGGCCGAGGCAGAGGAGCTATACAGGACTGTACTTGCTTCCCTGAAGCGATTGCTAGGAGATGACCACCGAGACACAATGGTCACCATGCACAATCTAGCACAGACATACGGCAACCAGGGCCGATTGGCCGAGGCAGAAGAGCTATACAAGACTGTACTTGATTCCCAGAAGCGAGTGCTAGGAGACGACCACCGAGACACAATGACCACCATGCACAATCTAGCACAGACATACGGCAACCAGGGTCGATTGGCCGAGGCAGAAGAGCTATACACGACTGTACTTGATTCCCAGAAGCGGGTCTTAGGAGACGACCACCGATACACAATGGTCACCATGTACAATCTAGCACATACATACGGCAACCAGGGTCGATTGGCTGAGGCAGAGGAGCTATATACGAATGTGGTTATCACGCGGGTACGAACCCTGGGGGAAGATCATCGAGAAACGCTAGATAGTATAATCGGTTTGGTCCGCGTATACACTCTCCAGCATCGTTTTGAAGAAGCCGAAGCTCTGGCGATCCCAACGCTCGAATCTTGCCGTCGCACACTGGGGCCCAATCATTCTTATACAATTTACACGATGGTATATCTGGAGGATATATACTCTTTACTAGGGAAGATTGCTGAGCGGGATGCTCTCAGAGAAGAGCGTGTTGTCGTTGATTTTTCCGATTTAGACTCGTAGTTGTATGATATCATCTGTTTTGTTCCCATTGCATTACTATTTTTAGTGCTGCTTTACTGCTACATGTAGGCTCGCCACAAGAAGTGATTGGGATTACAAGTACGCCATAGATACGAAGGACAAGTCCTGTCTGAATATTGGGCGCCAGGTATATGGATGCTATCGAAATCTCCTGATAAAGTCTTTGAAACTAACATGCAACGCCGCGGTTCGGGTGTGGTCGGCCCCGCCCTGGAGCGGCGCGTGGCTACCGCCGGAAGCGAAGACAGGGGGTAGCTCACGTGACTCATTTCATCTCTGCCACGTTTTGTATAAACAGAGACCGCCTGGGTCCAATTTTCACCTACCATACTCACTCATGGCGCATTATCTTGGACTTGAGCTCGCAACGGAACACGTACGCGCGACAGTTGTCGATGAAGGACTGGATATAGTGTTTAGCGCTGCAGTTGAATTCGATACGGACCTTCCTGAGTTCCAGACGCGAGGCGGACTTTTCACTGCACCTGGAGATGTATGTACAACGAGCGTGGAGATGTGGCTCAAGGCGCTAGGTAAGTCTTATAGTAAGTGGCTAGAGCATAAAGAGCTGATGTTTAATCAGATATACTATTGTCCAAGCTTAAGACTGGCGTCGACCTTGCCCGGATACGCGCTGTAGGAGGGTGTGCTCAGCATGCAGCTGTCTGGTGCACTGCCGCTGCCAAATCTCATATGTCCGGCCTCGATCATACCAAGACTTTACACGCGCAACTGGGCAGCCCATCGACACTCGCACTCGTTCATACCCCCGTTACCCAAGATACCTCGACCGCATCCCAGGCACGCACGATCGAGACAGCACTCGGAGGCCCAGATGCGCTAGCCCAGAGACTAGGCACTGCCACACCTACTACAGCTGCCCAAGCAATCAAGATCCGTGAAGGCAACCCCGACGCGTGGACCCATACCTCGCACGTTGTCCTCGCAAGCGCGTTTTTAGCAAGTCTGTTCGTCGGAGATTGGGCTCCGGCTACCGAGGCTGAAGCTGTCGCGACTGGCTTCTGGAATGTGGAGCGTGGTGGTTGGGACGAGGAGGTTCTGGAGTTGGCTGGTGGTGGGAGCAAGGAAGAAGGACAAAGGCTCAAGGAGATGTTGGGTGCTGTGTGCCCATCTGGTACGACAACGGTTGGAACCATCAGCACGTACTTCTGCCAACGATATGGATTCAGTCCCGAGACACCAGTAGCACCATTCACATCCGATCATCTGGCCACCTACTTATCCCTATCAGCTTGCCTTTCATCTTCCCCATCGCAAACCACCCCAGATGCTATTCTTGCTTTCGGCCCTACGGACGTACTCCTTTCTCCAGTGCCCAGCTCTGCTCCATCTCCACCTCCCCGTTCACGGCACTATACCCTCCTACCCCACCCTTGCACACCCAAATCGTACATTACCGTTCTTGCGTCGCGTAATGGTGACGTTCCTCGCGCACTGGTCCGAGACATGTACACCAAGTCATGGGCCGCGTTCGACAGACTCGTTAGCGTTGTCCCGCCTGGTGGTGCCATTGGTCTCGACGACAAACTTTTCAGTTTCTGGCTGCTTCAACCCGAGGGCCCACCGTTCGAGCACGTCAAGGGTATCTATCGATTCGAAACCGGTGTCAAGGTCAACGAATTCAGAGACCTACGCGCCAATCCCAGGCAAGTCCTTGTCTATCAATAATTTTCCGAAATTAAATTAGATTAACCGGCCGGGCGCTTATCTAGATGCTTGCTTGAATCTCAACTCATGAACCTTCGCGTAAAGCATGCCCGGATGACGTCCCTATTGACGTCTACGCCAACTCCCAATCGTCCTACTTCGTTGCTCGCCACCTCGCTTTCGACCATCTTTGACCCTTATACCTCGTCGGCTCTTCCGTCCCGGATCCTAGCCCTGGGCGCTGCCGCCGGATTCGCTTCTGTCGCGTCCATCACCGCAGATGTTTTCGGTGCACGGGTCTTGGTACCTCGAAGCGTTATAACAAGGGGAGCTCCGGTCACTCCACTCATGACGCCTACGAGGGGCGCTGGGATCCTTGGTTTCCCTAGCGGAGGCGGAAGCGGCACTTCGACACCCGGTCTAGTTGTCCCTGGCCAACAGCCCCAATCTCAACAGCAGCAACAACCCGCCCCCGACACGCGTGCTGCTCTTGGCGCAGCGTACCTTGCCAGGTGGTCCGTCCTCAGCACTGGGACCGACTTTGAAGATGACGTTCGCACCGTCATCCGAAAACGCGCAAAACTCAGCGGGGCGCTCGGACTCGGCGTCCCAGTTGGCACATACGGGCGCAGCGGACTCGGCGCGAGCGTTCTCGTCGAAGAGGACGAAGAAGAAAAAGAGGACGAGAACGGCGACATGCACGAACGAACAAACACAAACTCGACCACGGCCACGAGCTTGAGCCTTCACTTGTCGCTTCCTCCGCAGCAACCGCCCAATGCTGCGAACCCCACCACCACAAGTGCGAGCGTACATGCGCTCCCGACCGACGAATCGGATGCTTTGCTCGGATTGGCCAAAGTAGCCGAAGGAGATATGGATGCGTTTTCCGCATACGCGGCTCTGATCCCTGAGTGGTGCCGATTGGAAGGGATGCTCGTCCGGGGCGTTGTCTAACGGACCATCGACCCACCTAAAATCAAAACCATCTTGCCTAGACTTAAATACAAAACACACACATATATACAAGACAAGAAGATTCAAATCTCGGGATCTTCGACATCTATATATTCTCTGTCTTGACGATCTCCACGCTTTCTTCCGTACCTCCCTCGTATGAGCACCTATAAACCCCACCGTATCCTCGACCTTGATGTTATTTCTCTTTGCTCTGCCCGCTCCGTATCCCACATTGCACAAGTGTATACCACAGCACTAGCACTAGCATTCATTGCTTTTCCGCGTTGGTCAAATACGATAACGAATTGTTTTAGGATTATTTATTGAAGATTTGGTCTAAACCTTGATTGTTTGAGATGTCAGTGCGCGGAGATTTTTTGAAGTTATGTTGTGGACGTTGGGTACCCTTTTTAGGGAGTTTGATCGGCTTGGGTGTTGCTTGTCAGTAATTAACAGGTCAGACTCAGGTGAGTTGTAGCTGGAATGTTAGGGTTTCATCTTAATTCCTCCTTCAAGAGACAAGTGAGCACATGGGGGGTAGTATCACTAATGTTACTGAAAGCCTGGAGTCTACTCGACAAGTTATTGTCATCTGAAATCAAGGAAAATTCACATGCGAGTTTGAATACAGAAGCTGGTAACAGTGACAAACTGGCTCTACGATAGCTATACAACCAATAACCTCGTACATTGGAATGCACAGGAAGACAGTGAACAAATAGGACACATTTATAGAGGACTTTCATGGCCGAAATGCATGTTATTGCGACTAAATCTAGGAAGAACCACAAGACATCAAACATACTATGATCGCTGGTAAGAACAGGGCACGCCTCTACGAAATCTTGTCAATGAATAAACACCTCATCGAGCACCGAAACACTAACGTACTATTCCTACAAAGAAAAGGCGGATCCCTAATTAGTTGCGTTTATAGCACTCGTGCCAATTCTCTCCTAGGCGCAGTCGACTGTAGTCAACTTGAATCGATCCCTCGGGGCCAATCGTCAATGGGTTGTATGGCCTCGGAAACGAACGCCTGATCTCCGGAGGGACCCAGAAAAGGAGTTGTGATTTCTCGTTTTTGAACCAGCCATCATCGGTTATTTCCCATATCCCATTCAGGGCATCGTTGTGATTGCGAGAGTGTTCAATATCATGTATGCGGATAGTTTGGTCACGGGACCCAGTCACGATGCGAGTACCGTCGGGTGAGAAACGAACGGAGCGAACGCTTTGATGATGTGCTTTGAGTGGCCCAAATATGAGGTCGCCACTTTGTGTGTCCCACACTCGAATAGTACGGTCGTCCGAGCTGGAAACGATTCGCCGGCTATCAGAAGAAAACGACACCGCCAACACTCCACCTTCATGGCCCCGTAGTGGACCACACATCAACTTTTCACCATCCGCACTCCAGATACAGATGGTACGGTCTTTGACCCCAGCGCCAGAAGCAATGAATCGGCCATCGGGAGAGAATGATACGGAGCTGATCCAGTCGCTATGCCTTTTAAATGGCCCATGTAGTAGTTTCCCTGTGGCCGAGTCCGATATGCAAATGGTACCGTCGGAAGCCCCGGAAACCAGGCGGGCACCATCGGGCGAGAATCCTACTGAGTGTACGCTACTGTTATGCTGCCTAAATGGCCCCACAAGCGGAACGCCTCGCATCGTATCCCACACGCATATAGTCCTATCGTCTGAGCATGAGACAAAAGAGGCGCCATCGGGCGAAAACTCCACACATT
The DNA here is from genome assembly GCF_016906535.1 of Rhizoctonia solani. Taxonomy (NCBI): domain Eukaryota; kingdom Fungi; phylum Basidiomycota; class Agaricomycetes; order Cantharellales; family Ceratobasidiaceae; genus Rhizoctonia; species Rhizoctonia solani. The sequence continues at coordinate 1,385,769 of NC_057378.1, forward strand.
TTACCCAATCTTTGTGCTCCCGAAACGGGCCAAGCAGGAGTCTACCGTCTGCCGAGTTCCACATACAAATAGTTCGATCAAATGCGCCAGATACTATTCGAGTGCCGTCCGGAGATAGAGCGGCTGATATCACCCCGGCGGTATGCCCCCTGAATGGCCCAACCGCCAAATTGCCTTCGCGAGAGTCCCACACGCATATAGTATGGTCCTCAGAACCAGAGATAATATGCGTACCATCTAGCGAAAACTGGACTGATTCCACACTGCTGGTATGGCCACGAGGGATTCCGTCCAGAATGGCTCTGGAGGTAGCATCCCAGAGACAAATTGTGCCGTCGGAAGAACCGGAATAAAACCAGGTGCCATAAGGAGAAAAGCCTACAGACCGGAAGCCTATATCGCGTCTTTCAAATGGACCGGAAATCAAAACGCCATTAATGGCATCCCACGTCCGGATGGTGCCGTCATATGAACCAGAGACAATATATTCGCTACCCGGGGAGAACCCTACGCATACAACGCCTTCTTCATGTCCCTCGAGCTTTGACCGTACAGAGATGGATTTCTCGTCGCTTACATCCCACACCACTACGAGATTGTCGTCCGCCCCTGAAACTATGCTGGCGCCGTCGGGAGAAAACTGGACAGACCACACGGTGCCACTGTGCCCCACTAGAGGAATCCCTATTGGTGTTCCATCAATCGAGTTCCAGATACGGATGCTGTAGTCGGCCGAACCGGAAACGATAATTTTACCATCGGGTGACACTGAAATAGAATGGACACTGCCGGTATGCCCTTCGAGAGGCCCAGTAGTGAGGACACCAGTAAATGCATTCCGAATTCGTATAGTATGATCCCTAGATCCAGAGAAAATACGCATATTGTCGTGGGAAAATGTCACCGCTAATACGCTGTCAAAGTGGCCATTAAATGGTCCGGATACTGGCGAACCGGTTGTTGTATTCCAGGTAGATACGGTGCCATCTTCATATCCGGCCGCGATTAGCTGACCATCAGGCGAAACTCCTATCGCGAGGACGCTGTGACCACGAGGCTCAGTTGGTCCAACAAGGAGTGTCCCATTGGCTGTATCCCAGACACTTATAGTACCCTCAGACGAGCCAGAAGCAATGCGAGTGCCGTCTGGAAAGAGTGCGAAGCAATTGAGGCCATGCTCGGTACTCCATATGGCCAGAGGCGCTGTATCACGTCGCATCATGGCGGTTCCGCTCACGTTCATGCGTTCTTGTATCATGCCCTCGTAATTATTGAATACGGAGCTGGATCTTGGACAGAACTGAAATGCGGATATATATAGGTGTGGGGTCGACTGCACAATTGGGGTAGCAACGATTCGGGTGAGGAAGGTGTGAGCATCGGCGATACTTCTTCGAAAACTTCTGTACTCGTTACAAGTCTGACGAGATGCATCACACACCATGCATCTTCAATACTCTAGATTTACGCACCATGATCCGCTTTTGAGCACCCACTAGTACCAAAAGGCCCGCTTTTAGGCAGTTCTTCAGATTCATAGCTTCCATCCAGAAAAGAAGCCGGTGCGTCAGGAATTCGCTCAGTTTCTGCCCTATTTTCCCGGATTCGGAAGCAAGAACAAAATGATCTCCCCAATAACGGCAAGCATAAAATAAAGGTGAAGATATCCGGGCAGTCGCGTGCATTTCAAGGTTCGGAACAGCAGAATCAGGGACAAAGGACGAAGCTAGGCCACAAATGTTAAAACTTAAGTTAGCGCTCATTATATCAAAGCACCGAGAAGCAAGGACCAGATGGTGAGCCTCTTTATCACAAAAGAATTCGTTCGCCCGCTCCCGATTAAGTATATAATCGGGAAAGGAAGCATGCAACGCCGACACTAGTCCAGTAGCTTCTGACATATGCAATACGGACCGAAGTGGTTTGAGCGCGGTTGAAATGTGCTTTGTTTCGCCCTTGTCGACTAGCATGGTGACTGTGTTTATATCCATTGGCTCTCTTGAGCAAACGACAGTCCATAAAACAAGTTGGATGCGTAGAGCTTCCTCCTTTTCGAGCTTTTCGTTCTTGAGTGCTGTGACGAGTATTGCCCTGTATAAATTGTCGAGGTCTGCGAGCCTCTTAGTGGACGCAAGCTGGGTGTTGAGAACATTTTCAAGTCGGTCTTCCGAGTCTACAAACACATCATCGGGTTGAATATATCGGACCGCAGTGGCTGCATATATGAACAGGTTACCGGCAAGATTACTCAGTTGGAGGATCTGAGATTCCTTAGGCGCCATATCTGAAAGCTCCTCCTTCAAGTATAATTCAATATCTGCTCGAACTATAGAGTGTTCAATCTCGTGCAAATGCATCATGCCTTGCGAATGGCTGTTTTGGGATATTTTGTCGTAGATCCTTGGATCAGGCCGGCTCGTGACAAGGAACTTGATAGGAAGGCCAGATGTACACTTCAGTAGTGCTTCCAAGACGAGTTTCACAGCACTTGGGCTCTCGCATTCATCGAGTGCGTCGATCACAATTATGGCATTGCCTATTAGCTGATTCCTCGATTCCATCAACGGATTTCTCAGAAGCTTTTCGAACTGCGAGGTGATGTTTCGGGAACCAACGTCGGGATCTTCGTCAAGGACTTGAAACAATGCTGCACGGAACGGAGTCGAGTACTGAGCCAATTGGTACGAGATGGTTGGTACGATCCGATTAGCGTCTCGACACTCGGGGGATGCTCTAGAGCAAAAGAAGCTACCTCCTAGCTGACCGCGGGCCTCGAGCGCTTGAGCCAGGCTACACGCAATCGTCGTTTTACCGGTACCAGCCATACCATTCATCCAATATATTCGCTTGGCATCCGTATCGTCAGACCAATGATTCAAGTCATGCAAAATCATTTCTCTCGTGTTCTTTGTGCAAGTACGACGGTTGACTTCTGTGCCATGGGTCGAGTCATAGGCAGCCAGTTTAGCTGGAGTCAAATTCTCAAGCCGAGTGACCTGAAAACCGGGAATGAAAAATATAAACTTCAAAGGGAAGGAGATTTAGTCTCACCACGAGATGTTCATGCGCAACGCTCCATGCACTCATGCTGACTTCGATCTATGTACTTTAAATATGCATCCAAGCTTCATATAACCACCACTCACCTGTAGTCGACGAAATAAATTCTCTATTCGCCTGTAATCCCTCAACAATAGGTCTTCGTTATGCTTAGCTGCAACAATCTGTTTTCCTTTACTTTGCTCTTGAGATTCGATGATCGATTTGAGCTCTTTGTCAATGTTTCTTAAGTAGCCGGAATGATCAATTACCCTAATGTAATACAGGGTTGGAGTACCTACTTAGATATACCATTAATTGCGCCAACCATATGTGCCGACTGTGGATCTTGAAGATGTTGTGTCAGAAACATTACAATTTGCCGAAGTTCCAATGCTAGATCATCTTGACTTTGTTGATTCTTGAAAGCGGTCTAAAAGCTTAATATCAGTACACCAGCTCATAAGTACTTGGAATCGGAACCAAACCTCAAAAAGGCCTAGACAGCCAACCAAAGAACCAATTGCCGATTGGAGTGGGGGAAATGTCTCAATGGCACTATGCAATACTCGGAGAGTAGACCGCAGGCCCTCCCATCCCGTGCTTGTGGTTTCCGTTCCACCAGGTAACGACTCGGATAGGGATATCTGAGGTTTAGTTTGGAGAGATGGGTCTACACTGAGTGCTGGTTCGGATCGATGGACTTTGGACGGGATTGAAGACGCGTCATGGCTGGAGAATGTAGACATCCGGTAAGGAGAGGCGGGAGGGATCGCTGCTGAGTCTGATTCGAGTTCGTTCATAGGTAGTGTAGATGTAGATTGAGACAAGGACCTGAGCTTGCTTTTTGCTTTTCGGCCCAAAGTCTTGACATAATTGCGAGCTCGAGAAAACCCTTTTGAATCTGAAGACCCAGAGTTTGAGTCCATTTCAATCTGAGGTGGACAGGGCGGCCACAGTCCTGTTTGAAATGATAGGGTGGTGGGTCTTTCTGTATGTATAAGTCACACGTGTTAGGATAATCTACCATAATCGTACGCGTCCAATCGCTGTACATTTCAAATGTACTAACTGCCATACGTATAGAGCTGCATACATGCACGGTATGTCCTTTGGCGGAGAATGGAGTAACTTGACCCAAGATCTTCATAGAAATAATGCCTTCGATTCAAGAATTTATATTACTAGCTTGTCGGTGCCGATTGCTAGAGGCTTCCTCAATAATCTATGATCTGTCAAACTTGAAGCTTAAACATGAGGTTAGATTGCCCACACTTTGGAGGGTCTGATTCAATATCATTCTGCAGTGCCTTATTTTGTCCGATTTTTAGTACTCTATTGTCCCAAATCCCTAAGCGAATGCCAACCATCTATAGTTGATGTGAGGTCAGGTTGATACCTGGCATTTGTCGTCCATATCATCAATTCCCTTGTACTGTGAAACCAGTATTGTTATTAATATATATTAGTGCTCATGATATGAAGTACTGTCTCTCTCTGGGTCCCAGGATGACGCACCACGTAAGGATAGGCTTGATCTTTCACAGGTCACATGTTCCAACTTGAGTGCGGTGAGTCTTAGACTGGCACCATACGGAGCATCACTACACATCTGGTAAACTGTGGGTCAAGATGGCCAAGTTACAAACAGATGAGGCGATGTATATCAAACGAGATCGCGGGTAACGGCTGTAACCACTTGGCCATCTTGACACGTTGGAGATATTCCACTGTGCACAACACAACTCAAGCGTCACATAGAACAACGAAGCTGGGATATAACTTCTTCACCTGTGTTTTCCGGGCTCAGTTGTCGGTCTCTAGTAGCTAGAAAAGCGCAGGATTTTCTATTTCTCACAGTGGAATTTAGCTATGGTGAAAGAAGAAAATATATATGACACCTATCCTCCCAGTCAGGAAGCTCCATCGTGGTCAGCAAACCCATCCTATAATTGGAAAAACATGTCGTATTTGTGAGAATGATAAAAGTGTATTGATATGTGCACTATTGTTACAGCATGCGGTTGGATAATAGAGTATTTCTACATGAATAAGTAAGTACTTAGAAATACCAGGGTCGGAAATAGGATCTAATTTTTAAGGAATGCAGTGAGCGAATACCAGCAACCTCAAGCTAGCTTATTCTGACCTGTCTTGATATAATTTCATCTTTACGCGCGGAAGAAGTAGCAGAAATCGCAGTTCCGGCTTCAAACTTTCGTTCGGTACCCTTCGGAAAAGCCGGAGCGAAACCGACTCGACTATTGGTCGTATCATAAACCGAGTACTGGGCATCCTGGGATTAAATTCTCGTATTCATCTAGGTAAACTTACTTACGAAGTGTTCCAAGAATTTCTGGCCAATAATAAAATTTACCGTACCACTTGCACCTCCATCTCCGAACCAAGCATAGAAAAAAGTCTGGTTCAGGCCGAAAAGTGGATACTGCTCTTGGGAGACAAGATATTGGTCCGGCGAGAGGGTCAGTGAGGTACCGGAGATAATAAAGGTGATATTGGAAGAAGGCTTTGTTTGAAAAGCGGGGAGGTTCGTGTCTGGATCTATCCGGCCATCAGATACAGCTAGGAACGCATTCATAGTCGCGGTCGGAATATAGGTCAATGTCGTACCCTTTATTTGAGGCGTAAGCGGTGAGTTAGATAGTGGGGACTCGGTACCTACGGTATCTATAATAGCTGGAGCCGCGTTAGTCAGGATTGTTTTATTGTTGTCCCCATCGTATGTTATAGTATCGATGTCAATACCCCAGTACAAGGAATAAGGATAATTTGAAGTGACATTCGTAAAAGTGATGTTGCCGGTATATCGCGATGGGTCGGGCCCACCCAAAGAAAGTTCCCCGTTCAATTCCGTCACGTTCTATAGAGGTTAGTCCGAAGGCTGTATTAGACAAGAGGTTCGTGGTCTTACCGATCCTACCAAAGGTTGGAAGTAGACACCAAGTACGTTTTGTTCAATGGACCCCTGGCTCTTCAGGGTTTGCATGACTGTAGGAATAAGCGCGTTCGTCCCAGCAAGGGTGCCGGCCGTCAATGTTGCTGGACCCAGCCCAAGAATCCCTGGGACAAACAGTTAGCGAGCGAATGGAAATCGATAGTACGCCTTACCGTCATAGCCCTCAAAGCCTTGAGCTTGAGTTGCAACAGAGATTGACTGATCACTAGCAGTAAGATTACCCAGAACGATCTTAATGGATCAAATTATTCTCAGTCCACAAAAAGGAGAGAACACGGTATACTCACGGTATCGTTGTACTGGACCCCAGAGAACGTGCCGCTCCCATATGTTACAGAAACTGCTCTTCCATCTCGTATCGACGTAGAGCTTGGATGATAGGGTTTGCCTGCCTTATGGGGATAGAAAGGTCGTTTTAGGTCGTTTTCAGAGACGTGAGGTAAATGGTCTAACTTACCCCAATCCAAGTATTTCCCGACCCGGTATCAACGATGAGGTTGTATGATTGGTTCCCTATCAACCTGATACAGGCAGCTCAGTCGAGTAAAAGGTGGTTAAATCAAGAAAGACTCACACTTGGACGGTATAGGCCACGTCCTGGTTAACCGCTGGGACTACACCAAACAGCGCGGTAGTATTTTGGAACGTATTGAGCCTGGCCCGATCCTTTCCTGTAATGTTTCTCATGCTGGTTATGCCACCCATACCACGATTCATGGTCAGCGACCGGGTCGCAAAGGCGACATCTGTCAGTGCCAACCCCACGATCAATAACAAGCTCGGTGTCATACGAATGAAGGTTGTCATGGCTCTGACGGAATCGAGTAATACCGCGAGAGAGACGGACTCGCATACCTCATGGTAGGATTCCGCCTTTATGCACCGATACAGATACAAGCGACGGATCGGCTAACGATTGCGCCAACCCACTATCAAGAAATTGAGAAACCTTGAGAGAATAGGCGATCCCCGCGAAATTCGAAGACTACATTAGCCCAGACCCACCCAAGTCGTAGATCAAGGGAGCTTCCGATTAGCCGCCACTCATAGTCTCGATTAATATTAAATGTCTCGGTAGTGGTTGAAGACGGCAAGCCGACATGACTTGAGGCCGGTTCGCGGGTTTCGGAACCAGCCCCGTAAGCACAGCCACAACTAGCTCCATGCCTAAAGTGGGTTAAAGTTATACCGAATATGAGTTGCAATGAAAATCAATTGGAGGCAAATTACCCAGACCCCGAGCTCTTACAACAATGTGTTAGCGGCAGAGCAGCTGGCGGAAAACGACTAGACCGGACCGCCTAGTGATAAAACCCCCTGTAGCAAGCGTCAAGTTCCGGCAAAACGAGAGAGGGTAAGTAAAAATGAAGAAAAGCATAGCCAACCTGGCAAGGGGTACTTGATACCACCTCTCTGATGGCAACGTCACTCTGAAAACTTGCGCAAAATTATATAAGGGAGAACTATGTTTTGATTATGCTGGTGTTCTCTCGACGATACATAAAGAAATGAAAAAGCAGTACTAGCTGGATGCACATGTGAGCCTTATTACTCCACAGGAGCAGAGGGCCAAAGCATACAAGAAGATAACAGCATGAAGAAAATGAGAGCGTCTACACGAAATAAATACCGGGGCCACCTAGTTTAGAGGCACTGAGAGTACCACTCGTTGTTGACCTTGCAAGTAGAGCCAGAGGCGCACTGAGTGGCACCAGTGTAGCCTTGGCCACCGCACTGGCCATACTTGGCAACTGTGCCAGCAGATCCGCCAGGAGCAGCAGTGGTAGTAGGTTTAAGGGTAACAGTGGTCATCTTGGTGGGGCTAGTGGCAGCAGTGGTGGGCTGGGCGACAGTGGTAGGCTTGGGAGACGCGACGCTAGTCTGGGGAGTGGTAGGCTTGCTGCCGGCAGCCGGAACAGGGCCGATTCCGAGCTGGCCAGCGACGGCGATCGACGAGACAGCACCGCCGGGAGCGACATAAGACTTGGCGTCGGAACCGTACAAGTTGAAGACGAGCCCCTTGTCCGAGTACGTGTACGACTTCTTCAGGTCGATCCCAGCAGGCAGCTTCACAGATCCGCTCGACGTCACCTTGAACTGAATGCACTCCATGTACAGCTGCACACCACGTGCAGAGTTCACGTTGAACGCAGTGTCTGCCTCGTGAAGAGTCACAAGCTCAGGACGGAACAGGTACTCTCCAGTCGCCAAGTCGGGCACGGTAATGGTGATGTGACCCTTGTTAGCGATGAGCTTGTCGGTAGCCTATACACAGGGTCAGCTTTGCTGGATGTAAGACATGTAGACTAACGGACCCATTGGTTGTTGGGGTAGACCTCCTGGTAGAGCTTGACCCAGACGTTTCCTTGACCGTTGGACGAGGTAGGAGCAACGTAGACCAAGGCAGGTCCCTTGTGGCTAGCATCAATGATGTCGTCACCTCGGTTGTCGTGAGACCCTTTGAGATGGAGGTTAGGTGGACATTGACTATATGCGAAGAATAATTGGACTAACATTCAAAGGTAATCTGGTCACCTCCCTTGACCTCGAGAGTCTTGGGAACAGGAGAGTTGTTCACATTGCAGATGATGTCATTGGAGGACAAGTCCTTGACCGGGTTGTTGTTGGGGGGTGCACGGATGTAGGAGCCTTCACCGTTGCCTTGGTCAACGCCTGGGATGGGAATCAGCACTCTGCGCATATATGATATGCAAAGCTCAGGAACCTACCGTTAATGAAGACAGCGCGGACTTTAGCGTGAGCCATGGCGGCACCAGCGGAAGCGAGGACAGCAGCGATAGTAGCGAACTTCATGTTGATTTCTAGTGATAACTTGGACTGGCCAAACGAGATGTGTGCGCGGCAAACGATGCGAATGAAAGTGACAGAGTAGAGAATGTGAGTGCGAACGAACCCAGACAGAGGAAGAGAGAAAATGTGTTTGTTGCTCTTCAGCTTCCAGTTGCCTCTTTTTTATACTGCTCTGCCAGATCAGTTATTCCATGGGTTTCCATGAGCAGGATTTGCGTCTTGAGAATGATGCTTAGTGACTAGACCGTTCCATGGCTTGGCGAGGATCGTTGCTAACACAATGACTACAGGGGCATTCCCGTTGCTAATTTCGTGCGCGACCACGCGTAATTCATTCCCGAAATGGCCCCCGAAATGAGGGTGCCTGGAAGGGTTGTTGACACCCGAATGCTAATATCATAAGAAGCCAAGACAAGGGTTGCCGATGATCTGCCGATCGTGCTAGGACCGGACATCACTTTGTGCACACACAGCACAAGTCACTGAAACATCAAACGTTGTTTTATGCATTGCGATGAGAACTGTAGAAAAAATAGCCATGCGAACAATCAAGAAAAAAAATATTGAAGTCCTTTTATCCAAACAATACCCTCGTGAAAAAGGGTTCCACTACTATCAATGCCGGGTGGCCAGCTATGTACCCGGATGAATTAGCTCGAGTTCTAGACTCGGTCAAACCCATGTACTCACTGCTGACAGGAGAACATCGTAATCCGTCTTTGCAGCTTTCAATACCAATCTAACAAATGCCTTGGCCACATCACTCTGCTCCCTCTCCAATCGCTCAAAATCATTTGTGCTTAATTTCCATACCACCGACGCACGCTCGGCAACCACTGTTGCGTTACGTGGCGACCCGGACAGCGCTGAAAGTTCACCCGCCAACGTGCCAGCGGTCATCGACTACAGAAGCCAAAAAGGTAGTTAGGCCCCAATTTCGTAATGATGAGGGTAGTCAAATTAAAGTATCACGTACCTCTTGAACCGGTGCACTATGGGCCGCGAAATCGTAATTTGCTTGCAAGACCCCACTCTCGATCACATATAATCCATCTGGTTGGTCCCCTTGTCTCCATAGGACATCTCCAGCTTGGAGTTCCACGCGTGTAAAGTATGCAGCCAAGTTGTTCATAAGTTCGGCATCGTTTGTGTGAGATGAGAACGTCTTGAGAAGCGAAAAAGTAGGTTCTCGAGGTGCAGTGGGTTCTTCTTGGGTGGATGACGCTGTCCCGCTTCCGTCGTCTGCTATGGTCAACGTCAGCTAGGGATACCTGCAGCTTTTTTTATGGCAACTCACCACCAGCCATCAACCGCTCTCCTGCATTTACTAGATGCGACCGTCTCGGTGAATTGATATACGAGGCTCCTAGCACAAAAGGTAACTTTGCGGCCGATTCACGCTCCACAGGACCTATACCCAAATCAACACACGCCTAGTCCTCATCGAAACCTTTGCTTACGAGGGGCAGGCTCCGATTGCGTTTCCTCCTTTCTCCACTTGAGAGAAGTGAACCATGCCCGGAGATACACGTTTTCAGTCCCTGGAAGGAATAAAAAAAAAGATCGCATCAAAGGTTGTCTTTGGCAACGAAGCGGATCAAGGTTACTCACACTCCATAGCTTCATTGAGTGTCCCAAACACTTCAACCCCGGTCCCGCGATCGGCCCACAGATCTACTTGCTGTAGGGCCTTGCCGACAGGCGAGTTGGCTTGCACGCCGCAAAGAATAAGAGTAACACGTTTGACGGACAAGAGTCTCTGTATGCGCACAAACGCTTCGGCCGAGGACATGTCAAGACCTCCCACCAACGCCAGGTCAACGACGAGGAACCTGATCGGACGTTTGTTCCAGTTGGCAATATCGATGAGTTGCCTGTCGCATTAATGTTAATTTAGTTGGTCGCGATTGTCGAATAAAAACGTTACCGAATGGTGCTTTCGACATATGTTACACTACCGAAGAAGATCATGCCCTGCAACCTAAGGATCGCCGTCTGTATAAGTCTTAGTAAATATGTCCCTGAGCATGCAAGGTAAAACTAAACAAACCTGGCAGGCAGCTTCTCGGATAAACTGTCGATGAGCACTCGGTCGTCGAACGGTTGACATGGATGTGTCGCCATAGTACAGTGCGCGAATGCATTGTCTCCGGGAATTTTGTACAACGAAAAAGAAGCCTTGAGGAGCTGGTGAGACTTGGAACGGAAAGACAGGCTGGGTGGGAGAGGGCTTACAAGCAAGGACGATCCCAAATAAAACCCCAATCACAAAGTCATAGACGGACTAAGATGAGGGATACCATCAGACAGAGACCTAACGACCGGCCAATTAACTTACCATGCAAAGCATAATAGCAATGATAGTAATGTACTCCGAGGTGCTAACTCGGTGGCGGGTATCCCAAACAGATTCCTTCACTAGATCTAACCCCAAAACGAAAATCAGAGCGCCAACGACCATAACGGCTGGTCCAAACGGGGTCAGATTGTTGGTCGCAAAAGCAACGAAGACGACTCACGTATATAACTGATCGGTCCTGTTCCAATGAAAAGGAGCAAGACCGAACTGCAAGCGAGCAAAAATCCTGCAACGCGTGTTCCACCTCCAACGCGGTAGAACCTTTAATGAAATCATCAGCCCACATCAAGTAGTCATGTCGAGATGAGTACTTACAAGAGGGTATTCACATAAACCAAGTAATTTGGGACCGTGCCCGTAAATCCAGCCAGCAGATTGGAGATACCATGAGCGGTGAGTTCCCGGTTAGTATCAATGCTATCTTCGTTCAGTGATACAGCTACACTCCCCATCAGTTCGAATTCCCCGAAACCAGTCGAGCACCATGCACTTACCCAAAGCGGGGACGTTTAGCGGTGGATGCAGGATGTTGAAGAACAGAAGCGCGAGTTGAGTCGGCATACCAGCCCAGATGGCCGACCAGCTCGTTTGGCGGAAATCTTTTCAGCGGTTAATCTGCAGCCTCAAACTTGGTAGATTGCTCGACCCACCAAAGTACGTGTAGAAATGCCACCACGGTTCCGTTGAACCGCCTACATCAAACACCCATCCGCCGCTTCTTAACGATTGGATGTCAACACCAACGGCAGCCACGACGATATAGAAAATAACTCCGATACCAATAAAGTCTATGCATACACCTTGGGTCAATTTCTTTTCAACTTGGGTGAGAGATGACTCACACATAGGGAAAATGAGTTGGTGGTGGAAACGATGAGTGATGATTCGTAGTAAGATTGCAAGCCCGAATGCAGGGAGCCACAACGACAAGTTTCGTGCGTTCATAAAGTACAGTTTGAACGTTTCGAGATTGTATTGGAAGCCACCTTCTTCGTTTATTCCGGCTGCTACTTCAAGTCTATAAAGGTCATGTCAGAATACGAGTTCCCTTTGGAAGAACGAGATAGGTGCGCACCCAGTTTCGATCAGGAAGATGCCTACTCCACCAATACATCCTACCAAAATATGGCGCGGGAAGAAACCGATGATGACACCGAGGCGGAATAGACCAAGTAGCAAGAAGGTAAGACCTATGAAAGAGAGGTAAGCCGGGTGAATTCAAGCGCTTGCGGGGTGACTAACTCACCAGTCAATACGCTGCTCAAACAAAATGCGACCATGGTCGTTGCAATAATGACCTTTGGGTTTTCTTCCCCGACGTGGGCGACGATTCCGGTTGTGAGCATATGAAAGAATGGCTATTGAGGTGATGATATCACGAATCGGTCGAATAAAATAATATGGTGAGATAATGAGGTGAATGACCAAGGTTCCTGATTGCTTACCACGACCTCAATCATCATGCTTCCATTCGCCCCATCAAACGCACTCCCACCGAACGTATACACCATTTGGGCGATAAACGTTCTATCGATAAAGTATATCGTTAGCCATGAACCAAATAGATGTAAAGACAGCAAGCAAAAAAGACGCAAAGAATTGGCGTCGGCGTAAACAAAGCGAAGCAGGTGATTACTCCACCATCCACCGCAAGCCAACGAAGAAGCGCAATGTCAATCGTGCGAGCGCCCACATGAGAACAGCTCAGAGCCACGACCCGAACAATGCATCAGCACTCCCGGCGGCTTGAGAACGTGACATCAATCACAAAGGTGTCAAATGCAACTTTTTGCAAAAAAAGAAACGTAAAGACGAAAATGACGTCATCTTTAAACAAAGTCAAAATTCTGGAGATTGCATGCCGTAATGGTGATCACCGTGGCGCGGCCATTCAACGGTGGTGCGAGCCACAGCCAGCCAAGCGGCGTTTAAATGAATGGTGGCTCAATCGCTAAAAATAACTTGGGCTTCGACTCACGTAACAAAGAACATGGAGACTCCGAGACCGCCAAAGCCCAGGAAGATGTCGCCAGCGGGAAATATGATCATCTGCGATGCATGAGGTGACTGCGGTGTCAAAATAACCTGGGACTTACGCCGTAAGAAACACCATCGAGAACGTTGAGTAGCATTCCAAGTATCACCGCGGGTATAGAAGTAATGACGAGGGAAAGGGTCGACTTGATATTTTCGGGTGAGCTGTACTCTTGAAACTTGGAACAGGCTAGCGTGCGTGCGGCCTTCCATGAAAGTTTGGGGGGAATGGAAGGAGGAGATGAAGTAGGCAATGCATCCGTCATTGTGATCGTTTCTTCTGTGGATGACCGTATAGCTCCATAAGCAGGCCTGGCTCCTGTCCCAGTCAACAAATTGGTATGCTCTTGAGGAACAGAGACAGGAGGAGAATGAATAGTTCCCTGGCTGGATCCACCGACTTCGATGTCTCTGTCTGTATCAATTGGGCTCTGAGCACCGCCTTCTCTGGCACGAGATCGACTACGCTCGCGTTCGCCGGCAATGAGCCTGGAGAGCCCGCTCGGCCCAGTCGGAGATCCTCGTTTAGGGGGTGAAAGCGAAAGGGCCGGTCCAGCGGTAGTAACTCCGATGCCAACCATCTGCTCTTCATCGACCTCCTGCATCGGTGAAAGTGTGTCCAACGGTGCTACGCCCTCACGTGCCTTTCCCAGACTGGTTCCCAGAAGGTGTGCGGAAGTGGCAATGCGTGGGACATCCGAGGGGGAATGGGGAGTGAAAAGACTGCTGAGATGTGCCGAGGCTGCGCGTATCCTGTCTGGAGTGTCGGACATACGAACAGAGAGCGAGGCCGAGTGGGAAGAGGTATAAGTGAACGAACTACGACGTGCTTGGCTGTATATGAATGTCAGCACGCAATAAGGATGGCATTGGCGTAACGGGAAAGAACCAGATGAGGCAATTTAGATGTGTTGAATGTCATCTCGATTCGATCTGGAGTCTAATACAACGAGGCAAAACAAAATAAACTCACAAAGATAATCCGAGCTGCGGCGATCGACCGGACATAGTCTCGTCTTCGTGTTCGCTGTGTTCGTCGGTCACAATCACTTCGGGCATTGCTCCCAGTCTGCCTCGCTCGTGGGAGGCCATTATCGTGGTTCTCCGCATCGACATTCCAGCCTGAAGTCCAGTCTAAAAGGTCAGGCACTCCGAACTGTAAATTTTGCATTCCCTGTTCGCTTACCCTATCTAGTATAGCCTTTCACTTCGCCAACCAAGAGCAGCCGCAGCGTTTATGTACTCTTGCTTCGACGATAAGACCTCAATGACGTTCGTCGTAACAGATACCCAGATATGTCATGTGACCATGCCAAGTCCCTGAGTCGAAGCCACCCTCGCTGCTGGAATGTTCTCCTCCGCTGCAGCACATCAGTCGGCTGTATGTATGCTAGAATGTTGCACATCAGCCGATTAACATTCCACCACAATAACACAACCTATTCGCCATTCTCACCTACGATGCGCTCAGAAATTTTCAGCCGCGGCACGCAGAGTCTTGGGCTTATCAGAGGCTGGCCTCTATTTCATAATTCTCGTGCCTGGGCCATGGAGCCTAACCGTGTTGTCGCCTCTGGCCTTCCCGGACATTTGCTCCTGCCCAAAATTTCCGTGCCTGCCACACATAAGTCTATTTGAGACCGTCGTTTACGGCAAATACACGCGATTAACCCTAACTTGATTGGTTCACTCTAAACTCTTTGCTGGCGTCTCTGATCATCGGAGGTCTCACCGGACATATGACTACAAACGTTTTTGCTCAACCAAGCCGTTCACAGACATCAGCAAAAGAATATCGATGCGCTTTGAGAATGTAGAGATTGAGTTACGGGTCTACTGCGGAAGGCTGACATTTGGGTTGTTCCAAGATCTAACCCAAGATCTTTTTTCCCCGGTGTACATTTAGAGAGATAGATGAGTTCTGGCGCACGTCGATATCATCGGCGGAGCCATCCGCGACGCATGGCCCACTTGTGGTATCATAATCACACCATCGCTGTACGTACGATTGACCTAAACTCAAATCTTAGTTATATATAGATCCCTTGGCAACTCGGCCATTCTTTGTATAAGAGTGCGTAAACTTCGCAGCACTTCTCGCTTCTCCCGCCCCGAGGGCTGTCAGCTCCAGTGGCTCCACCCAGATCTCATATTAAATGGCTCAAAAGTCATTCGAATTCTCTATTGACAAAGTACAGTACGTACAAGTATTCATCTATCCACTCTGAGAAAATATCCGGGAATTCACAGATCGATTACATAGCTGTGCAAAGTTCTGATGAGGTATCTACTGTATTCAAGCACATTTCATTGCCCTTTTGAAGTTCGATTATGTCAAGAAGAACTGACTATAGGAGAAGATGTTCACACCTTGGTTTGGTGTTGTTTGCGCACCATTGACTAGGCCTTCTAATCAGAAGTAGCACATACTGCATGACGTTTAACAGTCGAAAATCCCATCCTGTTTTGCAACCAAGCCCAAGTATTGCTCTCGGGTATTACGGAGTGCGATGCGTCGGAACCGGCCAAGTCGTACAGCCAGCCGGAACCTCGACCGCAGACCAGACCCCATGTCACGTGACTATGCCTACGTTTCTTTTATCTCGTTACCTTGTCGTTTCCAAATCGCACATCCTCCTAGTTCTGGTGCACAACTATTTCAGCTTCCCATAGACACCACTCCGCATTTATACGACTATCATCTGGGCCAGCCTCGTCACTTCGTGGCTGTGGGGGGACTTTCTTAACCCCCCGCTCGATGCAAGCATCTTTGAGTGCCTGCATATACATGTACATTCCACTATATGCACGTACATACGTACTTGACATGTAACTCAGAGCACGCATAGGCCAAATAATTAAGTGAACACGTGAACGCAAGGCGCATATATCAGCCGTGATGGAAGACGAAACCCAGGCTTGTACACTCAGGGAGACTCTCGCAGTCGTAGAGTGGGCGGTGAATCAGGGAATTGCACTCCAATACTGTACACACAGAAACATATAGATAGGGACTAAGTATGCGACTGGAACGTCTCGGCCAATTCGAGCGCATGATCTCCAACTTGAAGTGAGACAAATTATCATGCTGTTGATCTGCCGTAACGACCTACATGCTTGCAGCACACGACTAGCCCTAGTTCATTCGAGTTATGCAGACGAAAAAAGACCGCACTTACATCTTACTGGATACAATTTTGTTTTCAACGCTTCATACTACTATATCTGATATCTTTTGAATCCTGGCTCAGCAAAACCGCTCTATAGCACCCCAAACACGATATAATGTATATGCGCTTTGACGACACGGGGACTCAGAAATTTGCGGGATTAATAGACTCTGCACAATCTCGACTTTCATCACTATGCCAACGAAATGTCCCGAATAATGCATCAAGAACTTCGGCATGACGAAATCGTCGCCCTGGTCACAGAAGCGTATATGCTAACCACGAACTGATCGGCGGTAGCCGAGCGGCTAGACTGGGAGTAAAAGGGGCACCTTATGTTCCTGCTTTTGTTTCGGCGAGCCGTAGCCTTTTGCAATTCAAGTGACACCAGGAGGAATGATACTTGTTGGATTAAGCTATTACGCAAGGTTTGCTTCTTAAGCGTATACGTATAGATGTATCATCCGTACGTACCAACAGGAAGTTGGTATGTGACCGAGAAAGACGGCCTCTGCTGTTAGTCATGCCGCTTTTAGACACTTTTCTACGAGAAATCTCGAGGTTGTACAAGACCATCGAACACCCAATTATAGAGGAGACTGTGAATTGCAAAAGATGATGTCGTTTAAATTTCGTACACTATGCAACTGATACCTACCGATTCAACCGTGAGATGCTTTACCAAAGGGGCTGAGTCGGGCATCTTGGGGATTTTCAACCGTGTATTAGACGTTGAGCCCTGGCTTACCTGCTCTGCAGATCAAATTTCCAAACCCTGGGAAGACGCGTTTTGCCACTATGTGCCTTGCAATAAGATATCCAGGAACCTTCCATATTCGGGAATCATACGCTTATTTACTTGAAATCTCATGGTCGCCACCATCTCCGTCCGCTCAAAGTGGATCTTGAAGGACATGCGGACAACTTCTACTCGAGCGCTGAATGAGAAAGGTAATAGAACAATTAGTCGGATTGTGGATGGCCCATGACCACAATCCATTGAATTTGGATGTATGCAGGCTTCTTCACATGGAAGGGAAGCACTAAGAATGCTGATGGATGAGGAGCAATCATCTCCGTCGCTTCAATTATCAAAATGAACCCCGAACGTGGAAACGGTGCGCACGTTGCATAACCCTCTCGTTGAACATAAAGAACAACGGCGTCGATCATCGAGTTCCTAGTGCTCTTGGTTGTTAGTAGTGTTCGTGATTCAAGAAAAGGAAGTCTTGGTACACCGAAAGTGCATACTAACTAAAAACAACAATATTCTATTTGACGTAACATTTCTGGTTTCACGACAGTTTGAATACGATTCCATCTTGATCAATCCTCAAATCACGTGATTACCTTTCCACGATGGGGAATGCGGCGGGCCGATGATTCCCGGTGTCGTTAGGTTTCTTAATATTGGCCTCCACAAAGAAACTATGGGGTTCGTGCTACTTCCCAACGTCCCGTTGTCCATGAACAACCGCGATTTTATTACCTCCGACCACAAGTTGAAGGATGCATCAGCTGGCGACTCAGAATGAACAGCGATTGCTCTCAGCTATGACGAGTAATAGCCCAGTTGAGGCCTAATAATTAACTTTGATACCATGGCATCGAGCAGAAAGATTCAGAACGGTAGCTATTCAGAACTCAGCTGACATGACCAAGTTGATGGGCTTTAAATGAAAGAATGTGTACCTTCAAGCTCAGGGACGGCCAATATCCTTGAAACCAAGCGGTCGTAATGGCCCTCCCTTAGAAGGCAAACACTGAAATCAAAGTCTACCGCGGTCTCCATACGATCCCTGTTGCCATGTGCTTTCCACGCGGTTTTTGCTACCCCGGCCACGCATATATAACAGGCGGGCTCATGCTCCTTCAGCTAACACAACGCACTTTTTCCTCTCTTTCTCTTCTTAGTTTCGGTTCTTGTTTGCTAGATTGCAACAACCACATTCTCTCACTTGACTCTCGTTCTCTGCGCCGGTCCACGTCAGCTTACCAAAGCAAAATACACTCGCTAGTCGACTAACTTCGAAACCATGAAATTCTCTACTATTGCTGCTGTTCTCGCTTCCGCTGGTGCCGCTATGGCTCATGCAAAGGTCCGCGCTGTATTTGTCAACGGTCAGTTCACATTGTCTTGAAATGTTATACATCGTACTGACCGTTCAACTCAGGCGTCGACCAGGGTAATGGCGAGAATTCCTACATTCGCTCGCCTCCGAACAACAGCCCTGTCAAGGATCTTTCATCTAACGATATCATTTGCAATGTGAACAACGCCGCCGTCCCAAAGACTCTCGAAGTCACTGCCGGTGACCAGATCACTTTCGAATGTAAGTGACTCATGTCCTACTCGTCCATTAATTTCTCTAAATTCGCTTCCCAGGGTCCCATGATAACCGGAACGACGATATCATTGATGCTAGCCACAAGGGACCTGCCTTGGTCTACGTTGCTCCTACCTCGTCCAACGGTCAAGGAAACGTCTGGGTCAAGCTCTACCAGGAGGTCTACCCCAACAACCAATGGGTCCGTTAGTCTACATGTCTTACATCCGGCAAAGCTGACCCGTGTATAGGCTACCGACAAGCTCATCGCTAACAAGGGTCACATCACCATTACCGTGCCCGACTTGGAGGCTGGAGAGTACCTGTTCCGTCCTGAGCTTGTGACGCTTCACGAAGCAGACACTGCGTTCAACGTGAACTCTGCGCGTGGTGTGCAGCTGTACATGGAGTGCATTCAGTTCAAGGTGACGTCGAGCGGATCTGTGAAGCTGCCTGCTGGGATCGACCTGAAGAAGTCGTACACGTACTCGGACAAGGGCCTTGTGTACAATCTTTACAACGAAGACCCTAAGACCTACGTCGCTCCAGGTGGGGCTGTGTCGTCGATTGCTGTCGCTGGCCAGCTCGGCATCGGCCCTGTTCCCGCTGCTGGCAGCAAGCCCAGCTCGACTGCTGCTGCACCTAGCTCAACTGTTGCCCCTGCCACCTCGGCTGCTCCTACTACTGAGGCTTCCTCTGCTCCTACAACCACTGAAGCTGCACCCGAACCTACTTCTGAGCCCGCGACCACCGCTGCTCCGGTAACGAGCACCCGCGCTCCCCTTCCCACCAGCAAGATGACTACCGTCACTGTTCGTAGCAGCACCGTTGTTCCTAGCGCCACTGCTCCCGTCGAGACCCCTTCCGCTTCTTCCTGCCCTCCTGCTCCTGCTGAGGGAAACAGCGGCGCTCCAGTCGCCAAGTACTACCGCTGTGGTGGTATCGGCCACACTGGCTCGACTACATGCGAGACTGGCTCTACCTGCACTGTCCAAAACCCTTACTACTCCCAGTGTCTCTAAGTTCGCCGGTTTTGACTTTGCCTTTCTCGGTCCCTTCTGAGTCTGTGATTCATTTATTCGATTATTTTGTTTTGCTTCATGAGCCGTTCATCCCGCGGAGCGGGTGCAATTCTGACGTTGTACTGTGGTTACTGCGCTTACCAATGCCATTTTATATTACTTCCATACTTGAGACCGACTTTAAGCATTTTTCACGGCACTTTCCCCTATATCTAAGCAAAAATTATGCTTGTTGGAAATAACACTACTCTTTGTTGCCGTTATCTATCAGAGGTAAGCGCCACATTTGAATTCTGGTATCTGACATTCCTATCCCCAGGTAAATTGTGTTACTTATATCCAAGCAGATACCAGGACAATATATTTCGATTGCTTGACTACTGCATTATAGCTACCCAGAGAAAGATTTGCTCTATCATTCACAACCTATTACCGGCATCATCACCGTATTTTGAACTCCAACCCTGGAGGGGTCGGTTACGCATATATACACACGGGGCTCTCTGATATGACATTCGCGAATTTGCCAAACAGTTATTCTTTTCTGTTCTTTTGAGTGTAACTGAATAAACTATTCAGACATGCAAAAGAGGCGAATGGCGAGGGATTGAAACCCAAAATAACACATTGCCACGCAGGGAAGCAAACGTGTGTTTGACAAGCGCTCAATACATCACTATACCATCAAGAAATAAATGAAGAAACCAAAGGTAAGGTTGCTGCAAGTTCCATAGAGTATTGTCGGTGAATAGCGCTAATGCCACCAGCCTGGGAGGTTGACTTCCGGGAAAACATGTTACACCGGCAAGGAGTGGCAGTTAGTCAATTTGTTTCACTGCTAACTCATCAATTTGCATTATTTCACATGTTTCAGTATATTTCCTTGTGCTTGTTCATGCACCCTTGTGGTTGCTGATTTGCTTGGGTTCATTTACTCATATTAGCTTTCCATGTTACCGCCCGCCTCCATTTAACCTTTGTGCCTGAAATCCCCCGTTCCATCCCCACGCCCAACAATGCTTTTTGTATCAATCAGGAGCACCCAATGAATGCGCCCATTGTGCAAGTTTAACATACTGGTAATAAGTATCTGTGCTGGAGTATAAATCGGGCCAAAACAAAGATCAATATATACCAACTTTAGCCACCAAACATCTTTCACCCCGGTTCACGCCCAGCAAGACACGCTGTTTTTACGGTCATCAGGCTACATCATAGTGAAAAAAGTCTTTTCTCACCAACATGCTGAATTCGAGGATCTTATTACGCCACCGTGGCGCACCCGACAATACATCAGAGACAACTCCATAGATAAACCACAAAGGTCTTCCATGTAAAATATGTGAATAAAGAATCGCGTCTGAGTAATTGCCGTGGGCAAGCTGAAGTGATGTAAGAAAAGAAATATTTCTATTCATTGATTCATTGCGTTTATTCACAATACAACTACTGGCTCATTTTCACAAAATCCCAGTTAAAGAAATCAAAGTACAGGATCTCAGAATAATTAATGCTGAGACGTGTAATAGCTTGGAGTTTTAGGCCACTGGTCAATTCCCTCCTGAACACACTGTCAGTTGGTGTCACACATGCATTAGGTATAAAAGCGTACCAATAGCACAACGGCCATTCCAACCGCCAAATGAGGGTCTAATGCCAGACCAGTCAGTTCGATGTATGTGCTCTCGAGTTTTGGCTGTACGTACCGATATGACAATGCATGAACATAGGACCCGGATCAGTCGATTGGAATCGGAAAGCGATCCAGTTCTGACCTCCCAATCCAGGAGGAGTGACGAATGTATCGCGGTACTGTGGGTCGACTAGGTTCAGTCCTGGGAGGCCTATGCTAAAAGCGTCAGCTGTGAGCAACGTCTCTCGATAAATTGGCTTACCTGCGGCTTGAGCCTCAGCAACTGTCTTGTAGGGGAACCCTCCTGAGCCCCATCCTAGGAACCATGCCTTCACTCCATGTTTATGAATCCTGAAAGAGGATTAGTCGGATTGTGCACTGGGAATATGGTTGATACTCACGGGTGGGGAGGGTGCAAAGATGGGTTCCCACTCGTGACTACCATGATCACATCAACATATTGCTGGTTAACTAGTGGTGAGCTAGCGATGCAATAAAACTAATTAATCACATACTCCTTTTAGTGTCGTAAACTTGAGATGCGAATCAATTGCATTTCCCTGGTTGTAATCAAACAACACGGGGGTAGCCGAGTCTGGTAGCTCCTATTTCGGTGATCTCCTATTAATAAAACTTGACCGAGCTATGAGATAGCTACATACCGTCCAAGTCTTATTGTTCAAGAACCACCCGAGCTCTGATGTACGCTCGGCATCCAGGCGAATAGTCACAATCTGTCTTAATATGAGAAGATGTCCCAGAGGCCTTGGGTTACGAACCTGATCAGGAGAAGGCTTTGGCGGGGGGTTTGCAGGGAATGGCTTGATGTCGATGGGGTTAAGCTCACGAGCTGACCCGATAGCTTGGCCCGCATAGTCGATGTAAGGGTTCTTCGGGTGAGGAGTCGTGTAAACAGTGCGCTTGACTCTAGTTGGTGTCTCAGTCCGAAGCATATCGCGCTTGACAGGAGCTTTGGCATTATATTGTAATACCTGTGGATTATGATTAAGCGTTATAGACAGCATGACTTCGATTCTTAGAACATACCGCATATCCACTAAGACGCTGAGGCAAGACAGAAGCAGCAACCCGAACAGTATAATCCTTCAGCGGTTTATCAAGCTTTTAAAAGGCAATGAGTTTGAGTACTATAATAAACTGAAGAAGTACCTTGATGAAAAACTGGAATCGCTCTCCGATGGGAATACCGATGAACTAAACCGCATACTACCGTAAGCTGATTTGGGCATCTGGTCGGTATAAAGCCAATCACCTCAGATTGAATCGGACGAATGTAAGATCCATCAGCCGCAAACGTGTATAAAGTATGGTTGTCGATTGACACACGGAGATCCCATATGCTTGCCGCATTAACTGGCGATACGTGATGAGAGCTGGGTGGCACAGCGATGCAGGGCAACTTACCAACGTTGAATGCCGCCCATTTGGATGCGGGTTAACTTGGAATACTTCCAGCTCAGTAGTGGTATTCTATATTCATTACCGTGAGCAAGTCCAGTAAGAACCCCTAATTTATGTCTATTACCTTGCACCCATAAAAGATTTCAGGTTTTACTGAGTTAGGGTCTCCCCCGTAAGGAAACACTTTAGTGTTGTTGGGAAATGCGCAACTATTGAAGCGATTAGTGATTATGGTAGTAAAATACCGAGCATCAGCAGGCCTACCCCTTATCCGTTGCCTTTCCGACAGTTGGGTTTACCACCGGATCTAATATTTGACGACTCGGGCACACAACTTGTCTAAATTCTGAGAGTCAGCGCTTTCTTGGATGCTTAGAAGATGGATCCCATGCATACCCCTTTCCATTAATCAAGATACTGAAGCGGTGCCTGTCAGAGAGACTGGAGTCTATCGATATGGTTGGGCGACTTACTCATCCAGACACAAAGGCTCAACCATGGTACGTTTCCATCTAAGTGTGATATTAGTGTTTGCCTATCTAAGCCTATTATATGTGCTCACTCTTCCATGTATTCATCGGCAGTCTTGTGTTTCCAGTCATATATGAACAACTTGTGTGGATTGCGCTCAGCAACCTTCATGGCGGCAATATCTGCAGCATCACTAGAAATGAGACCGAAAGGATTTTGGCGACCAGGCTTGGGGCGGAGATAAATGTCTCCACGAAGACCGTCATCCACTTGTAGGTGTTGATGAGAATGGTACCAGTGGTATCCCATTTGAGTCGCGGTCCAGTTGTATACGAAGGATTTACCGATAGGGATGGGGTACTGAGTGATACCAGGGACACCGTCCGACCTGAGGAATATGTCGTCAAGTTTATTTCTGTTGAAAATCCTTCTTATATAGCTAACTCACCATGGAGTTCCGAGCTGCTCGATACTGCGCACAGATGGTTAGGTATATCTATAACTCAGTGTTTAATATGTAAATAGACATACCCGTGCCAGCTGTAGAAACACAATTTAGTACTAAAAGGATACGAACGTAAGTAAATGACGTACTGGATAGTAATGGGCTCATCCCCCTTGTTAATCACGTTGATGCTCAGTTGATCACCTTCGTCGGCGACGATAGTGGGGCCTGGAGTTGTACCTGAAACTGCACTCAGTTGATCTGTAGATCGATTCTCTGTCAAAACGTACCGTTTACCAACCAGGCCCTCCGAGACACACCGTCAGGTGCAATAGTGGAATGGGTGACAACGAGAGTGTATTGTCGCAAAACAGCCTCGACCTTTGCGGCCATGAGTGCTGCCGCTAACAATGAAGTACCAAACCTCATATTTATAGCAATCCTAGTATGCAGTACTGAAGAAATGGGATGAGGATGATAATGAACGACATTCGCGAAGGGTTATATACTAAAAGGGAGTACAGAGAAATACGAGGCTTCATCCTATGTGCGTACCGCCAGGAACTGGCCGATGCTCTAAGTGGCCGGATGGCGTGAGACGACTATTCTGCAGTGTCTATCGACCATACGGCTATATACCTGATTGATATGAATTCCGCGCGATTTGAGCTTAATAGCCGGGCGCGTATAATGTAACGGCAGATTACGCGCTTAGCAATGATGGACGCTCGGTCTCGCAAACAGATCTGTACAAGCACTGGGAGAAGAAACAAAACAAAACTAGAACACCTTTCGTATAGCGGGAACGGGTCGGAAGCGCGCCTCTAGGATGCATGCAATATCATAGCTTAGGAGTATCAGAAAGACAACGCATATTCATCCCACAGGAGCACACTCGCTGTATATGTCCACGGAAAGGAATTACATACGTACCCATTATAGAAATACTGCCAAGAAAAATATCAACCTGGCCCCGGAATCCGGCTGATACGGACAAGGAATTCCGCCCAGACCAAGGATCCAGAAAAAGAATCTGATGTAAAAATGATAGGCGCCACTTACTTGGGTTATTCAAGCAGAGTCATTAGATGAAATGATGTCGATACATGGGCACAGCAGGGACGCGGCCTGTATGATGAATCGCGTTGCGATATTCTCACGAGAAGAAACTCCGGGTTCGCCGGCTTCAGAGGTTCATGCGGGACAATGAGTTATGGCGGTGAGGTATCGCTATTTTATTTCCATATTATAATTGTTTGCAGCCTTCATATCAGAGATATGGCGATAACATGTCAGACGGGTGGCCCATCATCGAGGTGGGTCATGGGAGGAAGGCAAAAGACTCGACAACAAGTGATGTGCTAGTGACCAGAAGTGGCAGAAATTGCGGTTATAATTAAGGTCTTCGTTAGGTACTCCCACATCCAAACTGGGTGAATTTCTTCTGCGTACATTTCATTATTTATATGCGTCAATATCGTGCTTTGTTTAGAACACAAAAAATCCTATTGTAGTTGTATTGGTGCCGAGTCCTCTGGTAGACTACAAAAACATAAGTCTCGATATAAGCATTACTTCGGCTTCACATTGAAGAATAAAGGATATTTCGTCCGTTGAATATATCACTTTGAGGTAGTCCATCTGAAAGAAAATGTATTTGAATTTTTTTTGATACTTCCGAATAGACTTTCAACAAGTGCACGAAATCGCCTCTGTAAGGGGACAATATGCTGGAATATCGTACGCTGTTTTCAGTTACATTTGGCATAAAATGCGTCATGATTCATACCGATTTTTAGCATTCATCCTGAAGAATACCCATTCGTCAGTTCATTGACAGTTCAAATCGTGCCAAAAGTGGTTATTTTTTCAAGGCTTGTACTAAATCTTAGTATTTTGCCCGCATACAGTGTCAACTATCGAATTAATACCCTCGAACAAAAAATATAATTACGAGGATACATACTCAAACACAAGCAAGCCCGATCTCTAGATCACCGGTCCATGAGATTGATCACCGGAGCGCCTGATCCCCGGGAGGATCCAAATCCCGGACTCCGGGTCAACAGTAATACACCGACCAGCCGGCTAAATGTTATGTATGCATGTGATGATGGTCGCTTTGGTCACGGATGTGACATTCAGGCGGTATGACGAGTTCACTGACTCAACCCTCGACCGACGAAGTCGGCGCAGATACCATAAATAATAGATCCACTCGATTAACTGAGAACATTACTTGGGGGGCGTACCTCCCGTGACCCGGCTTATTCGTTGGTACTCTGGATCGCCTAGCACGAAAAGCCTAAGAAGCTACTCTGCAGGTAAGAGAGAAAAATAGGATATTGGGCAGTTTGAGCACAAGCAATGATTTGATCATGGGATTGCGCTTATAGTCATGTTGCTCTATCTTGGTGAGTTTCAGAGCTCAAAAATTCAAAACATGGAGATATAATTCCATCTTGCCCTTCATTCGTATTCCAAACATTTAAGCTCACGACTACAAAGATGATTATGATACCAGGAGATTAGTATAAGCACAATTTCAAAGTATTACTTGTGCTCGAGCTATCTATCAGTACTTTAACGCCGAACGCCTGTCCATGATTCAAGGATCCCGATGTCATGGCGAGAGGATTCGATGCGTTAGAGCTATAGCATGGGCACTATGAGGGAAAACACATCAGTGCCACCATCAATCATCGAGTTCTTAGGTCCATTGCAATGTAACCCTGCGTGACATTCAAATATACAAAGAACCTGCGTATGTCCAAGATACCACAATACCATACGGGCTATGAAATAGAACCTTGAATAACACAATAATCCATATCTTCACAAGTGAAAAAACTACCGCCCATGGGCCACAATTTTGCTCCTTGGGACGACACGGTCAACGAGCAAGCATGATTGAAGGCTTCAAGTTCAATCTACCAGACGCACAACGCTTTATAAACCCAGGAAATGGAAAGCTTTACAGTGTAAAACATAATTCACCTAATGTTCTACACAAAGTCCTCCGATGGCTAAATGTTTCGACAAACACGAGATTCAAAGGAAATGAATGATATGACATTAGACTGTATGCTAATATGATGGACTCTGTTGCGTGTAATACGAATAGGAGAAGCTCGCTTTATAATTTAGGTAACGTCGGCTAACGTTGGCTGCCTCCGATCCGGGAGGAAATCATGCCGCAGGCAGACCGAGCGTACATACTTGCCAAAGTTGGTCGTTGCTGTAATCCACCCACGGATGCAAAAGAACGTGACGTTTACTTGCAAATAGACGTTGCGCCCGGTGAGCCTATATTTCACAATGACAACAAAACGCCTCGAGTCATGACGGAGAGCACGAAAGCGCGAACTTGCCTAGGGATGATGTTCATGTGCGCAGAGTTGTAATGAGAGTCACTTGGCATTACCTACGTCAGTGAGCTCGAGGTCGCTCGTCAGCTGTTCTAATTTAATATCACGATCGGGGCAGAGCAAAGGCCGACGAAAGTTGGAGCCACATTTATTTCAGAGCCACAGGTCTCGGCAAGCGTTTGCACAGTCGGGACTCTTGACCCACAGTATGGGAAGACACTAGCCGAGCTTATAAATCAATAGTAAAGTAGTGGAACATGCAGCTTTTCAATACAAAGTCTGCAGGTCAAGAGTCCCGACTGTATTCGTTCAACAGCGAGTCACTATCACACAGGAAAGCACAGTTGAATGGCCATAGAAACGTGCCTCGTATTTAGCAGGTGGCTACATATACCAACGTCCAGACCGATGACACAGCCTACGTCATTACACATGAACAAGTCGTACGAGTAACCGCCGCGTTTCAGAACAAGTCAAGTGATGCGCGGGCGGATCAAATGCCCGCCACACAGCGCCCTTTATTTCAGATAAAGCGCCATTAGTAGCCAGAAACCATATTGGTCAGCAGGTCACTTTAGTCGTAAAGAGAAGCAGCAATGGTGTCTGGGGTCTCGCGCTGCGCACGCGTCGAAGGAACAGAAGCAAGGGTCAGTAGATAGGGGGCGCCACCCTAGAACGGGGCCGATTGTCCATAGAGTATAGGGGGCCATGGGTGCTTCGTGTTTTGGTCGTATGGAATAGGAAGACGAAGAGTGGGCAAGTGGGGGGTCGAAGGGGGTAGAAGAAATACGTGTCCCAAGGGAGTTGAAATATTGAAATTGCGTGATGTGCGCTATCTAGGATAACTAGGTTGTTCCGAAAATGGCGCAAAGGTGGGCTTGGAAGTAGCCGGGGATGGGCCGATAAACCGGTGTGTGGGAATAAGCTGCGGAAGCAGAGGCACCCTGATTAGGACAAGTGTTCAGTGCAAGAGATACGAACTTCCTAGGATGCATACAGGTCTCATTAGGCTGAGTGTCGGTCGCATTTAACATGGGTCCAAACGGCGTAAAGAACATGGGAGTTTTGTGGTAAGGTTTATATCTACTAGATCTATGCAGATGAAAAGGACTAATATGGAAAGGATCTACGAAGAACCAGATCGATAAAGGTGGTACGAACCGACGGCATCGAGGAATCGGAATGGGGTAAGCGATCGAACGCTAGACAGCGATTGGGCATGGAATGACGCGGGGGTCGTGTGCGCGTCGGGGCGGGCATTGTTTAAGGTGGATAGACGCGGGGTGATCGAGGGAATGATGGGTGAGTCAGTGTATGCAGCACATGATTCAGCACCGGCCGGGGAAGACTAGGCGAGGGGCAGACGATTCCCGAATGGTCGTTGAAATCAGTGGGCGATGTTCAAGATGGGACAGCACGAGAGGCAGAGAGAGGCGGATGTAGAGTGATCCATGTCCAAGCTATCAACGGACATAAGGGAATAGCGATAGGGGGATGGGGACAATTATGTACAACTGGGCGAAAAGCGGGGGAAGTGGGCCGAGGAAACCGGTTTGGGAATTAAGGGGGGGCTGAGAGATAAGGCGGCGTGGGCTCGTGCGAGGAGACACAGCCACCGTGCGGGGAAGATATAGACTGGGGCGGGTTGAGGGAGAGACGACATCCGACCACGACCATGAAGTCGCTACGTTCTGCCGCTCTCCTTTCCATTGCCTTCCTGGCGTCGGCTACTGCCCACTCGACGCGCAAGTCGCTCAACTTTGGGCCTCGCCACCCCACTGCCCGCTATGTGACCGAGCCACAGGTCACTTCGACATTCATGGCCACCTCGACCGACCCATATGACGTGGCCAAGTCGTTCCTTTCTGCCTATACCACCTCGGATTACTTCATCCGCGAGGACTCGTACACTGACCGCAACACGGGCGTCACACACGTCTATGTCCGCCAAAAGGTCGATGGCCTCGAGGTCGCAGATGGCGACATGAACTTGAACATTCGCGACGGCCGTGTCCTCAGCTACGGTGACTCGGTGGGTATTTTATTCTGTTTTTTCCGACCCGTTGCTGACGACTTTGTAGTTTTACCGAGGTGCCGCCCCTGCCTCATTTGACAAGCAGCCGTCAACATCACATGCCACTCACTGCGCTGATTTGGCCGCACAGAAGATGGCCGTCTCTGGAGGCGACCGCCAGATGGTCTTTGCCGAGCTCTCTGCCACTGACGACGAGCTCTATACCCACAACTGCGCTCGCCCACTGGCTGCCGTTCAAGAGGCCCTCACTGCCAACGGCAATGGCGACTCGCACGATCCTCGCCGCGCCGCTCTCTACTTTATGATTGCCGCCCACGCCGACCAAGCTACTGTCGATAACCTCACTCGTGACTTTGACAAGCACATTAGCCGCATGACCGTTGCCCAAGAAACTCACTTTGTGGGCAACGATGCTCACCCCACGGCCATTATTTCTGGTCTCCCTGGTTCCGTCAGCCCTGTCAAGGCCCGCGTCGTCTATGTTCAGTCCCCCACCGAGGACAACGAGACTGAGCTCCATGCAGTCTGGCGCATGGAGGTCGAGATGCAAGACAACTGGTACGAGGCTTATGTCTCGGCTTCTGACCCCTCGACCATTGTCTCGGTTATCGACTGGGCTTCCGACTCGCCTGTCCCCACCGCTGGTGGCAAGCTCAACGCTCTCGAGGCCAAGCTCGCTACGGGTCATGTGTCGAGTGAAGACAAGCCCGGTTCCTACAAGGTCTGGAAATGGGGTTTCAACGATCCAGAAAGCGGCGATCGTTCCGTCGAGGAGGCCTGGCATGACAAGATTGCGTCTCCCCTTGGTTGGCATACCATTTCAAAGAAGAATAACCCCGCCGGCAGCCCTGCTTGGCTTGGCAAACACGATAAGCATGGCGACGATCAGACTTATCTGAACTTTACTACCACCTGGGGTAACAACGTACGTATTTACGTCTGACCGATAAGACATTCATATTGACAAATCTATAGGTATTTGCTCACGAGAACTGGGAGGGCCGCAACAACTGGATCAATAACTATCGCCCCGATGCTGGTCCTGGCCTCAATTTCGAGTTCAAGTACGACCCCAAGACTGGTCTCGATGAGTCTCCCGCCCAGTCTCCCAAGGACTACATCGATCTCTCGGTTACCCAACTTTTCTATACCAGTAACATGGTTCACGACCTTTACTATCGCTATGGCTTTGACGAGGTTTCCGGGAACTTCCAGCAAGACAACTATGGCCGTGGTGGCAAGGAGGGTGATGGTGTCATTGCCAACTCTCAGGATGGTAGCGGTTACAACAACGCTAACTTTATGACCGTAAGTTCACTTTCCCTTTACGACTATTTTTTTCTGACGTTTTCCCTAGCCCCCCGATGGTCAAAATGGTCGCTGCCGTATGTACGTCTGGAACACTGCCTCTCCCTACCGCGATGGCGATCTCGAAGCCGGCATCGTTATCCACGAGCTTACCCATGGACTTTCCACTCGTCTGACTGGCGGTCCTGCCAACTCGGGCTGCTTGGGCTGGGGCGAGAGTGGAGGCATGGGTGAAGGCTGGGGTGACTTCCTCGCAACCACGATCCGTAGCACCAAGGACTACAAGGACTTTGCTATGGGTAGCTGGGCTGCCAACCAAGTCAAGGGTATCCGCAACTATGTCTATTCTACGGTGAGTCGCGAGCTAGTTATCGGGCCGCACATGTACTGATTTGTCGACAGAACATCACCGTCAACCCCTCGACATACAAGACTCTCGATAAGCCAGGCTATTGGGGTGTTGTAAGTCCTGATTTGTCAGCATCCCCGCGCCGAGCTAATTTAATTCCTCTAGCACGCCATTGGTGAGGTTTGGGCCGAAATCCTTTGGGTGGTATCCCAGCGCATGATTGCCAAGCACGGTTACTCCGAGACCCTCTTCCCACCTCAGCCTCTCGAGGATGGCACTATTCCCATTGGCGATTTCTACCAACCTCAAGTTATGGGCAAGCCGCTCGTTCCCAAACATGGTAACACCTTGATGGTCCAGTACGTGAATCTCTTTCTACCACTTGTTGCGATGCTGATTATTGCCCAGACTTGTCATTGCAGCGATGAAGTTGCAGCCTTGCCGACCCACTTTCTTCGACGCCCGTGACGCCATCATCCAGGCCGACGAGCTCTTGACCGGTGGCGAGAACTTCTGCGAGCTTTGGGCTGGCTTTGGCTCTCGTGGCTTGGGTACCGATGCCTCGCTCCGCGGTCAAACCCCATGGGGTGGAGGAGTGCACACTGACGGCTTCAAACTTCCTGCCAAGTGCAAGTCTCATGAGTAGACACGCATTTATTATTTGCATTACATTCAAGGAGTTGTACGATTATCTCTCACGCTGTTGTTCTTGATTTAATTATTTTCGCATTGTTTTTTTTGTTATAATCGACTACGTGTCACGAGATGTGATGAGATGTAGATAGTTCACGGCTTTATATGACATACTAGCTGACTTCGTTGTTGCGTGATCATGCATCGAGCCGCATGAGAGCCGCCAGACTATGAGATGTCTTGACTAGATTTGATCTCATTACAATCACCACTACTAAGAAAGGGATGGATGAAAATCACCAGCAGGGTGAGACGGCCCAACTGTGGCTCACTTGGTCATGTGGCTAGTGCGCAATACTATACAACTTGAATGCATTCGGTTTGAGTTTTCAGTGCCTATGACCGTATTTCTCGGTTATTTGAAGTATATCTATGGGAGGCAGAATGAATCGCACCCTGCAATGGGCCGTCTTGTCACCCCATGGGTGCATTTCATTCTTCTATTTTGTTTTATTACTCACAAATTGTATCCTTTTGACCATAAAGTGTTGCGCCACAATCCTCTTGCGCACACGTGCATCAGGATATATGTTGAGACCTGATGCGATGCTAGATCATAAATATTAGTACACGTCAATAACAGTAGCCAGCATAAGAAAAAATAGGAGAGAGCCCGAAACCTCCCTTTGGTTTCATGTCACTGGTCAATTTTACAGGGCCTAGTCAAGGATGGTTTACGAGCTATTTCCCAGCTTGCTCTAATCTGTATTATTAATAGTTACGGTCTCATAAATTATGAACCGCGCCTACAGCAGACGGGCCCACATCAGAGGACATGAGCGGGTAAACCAGATACCTGAAACCTCAGTATGTGGGTTTGTGGTCTTCAGTAATCGACTCGACGTCGTTACGCCTCGTAAAATCTTCTAGAGTAGACCTGCCGAGTATCGCAGCATACCCCTTGATCACTGAGCAAAAGACACCGGCATTGGTATACGCCAGGCTCGATCCGAATCGATACTCACACGTGTATTTATGGACAACTTGGCACCCCAACTCATCATCAACAGAATCGGGGTGTTCTCGTTGGAGCCAGCTCAAGTGGTCCGTTATGTCAGCCTCATCATTCAGTCTGATCTATTACATGTGACAATTATCAGTGTATGTGGGACTCGTAGGTATAGAGCCAAGTTCAACTAACAAGGTATTTATTAGGGATAGCATTTTGGCCAGCCTGGAACATGGGTACAACAGAGGGGTTGCTCATTGTGGTGCGCAGGGTGCTTGTTGAGAGAGAGCAGCTGTGAGTACAGTGGTCCACAATAATGTGAGGGAACAATTGGCTATATGACCCATGATAATTATTATGTCCAAAAAACTCATCACCTGACCATTTGTTTCACAATTTTCATACCACAATTGTTGTTCATCATACCAATCAGTTGCCCCACCTGGGGACTTAGACTTGCACTTGACCTATGTTCTTATGTGTGCTATGTTGGTGCTGTACACATTGAAAGTTGGGGAGTCTGTGACTGCCCACAGGTGCCTACTCTACAGGGTTCCAAAAATCTTGGGAGTGCTCCAAGACTTGCTATTGTTGGCAAGCACTCTGGAGCATCTACTATGACACTTAGAAGTGCTTGTGGAGTGCTCTTGAGTGCTTGCCAAGCAATCCAGATCCGTTGGATCCTAACAAGGAGGTTCCCAAAACCAGAGCACTCTAGAGCGCTCCAGAGTTTTTGGGGACCCTGTAGAGTACTCAACCAAAACCCAAAAAGCTTGGGAGTGCTCAGGAGTGCAATATGTGACTGCCTGTATTTGCCAAGGCTCCCAGGGCACCACACAGCTGTTAGTCAGCAGCAATTTGCCTTTTTTTGGAAGCATATATGAGAGATAACTACTCAAAACAGCGCAGATGTTAGCTGTCATGACCCATGCCTTTGCTGGCATGTCTCCTGACCAAGCCACCTACTAATAGGATATTCCACAGTCTTTAGAAGGCCGCATATACTCACATATATGCAGTCAGAACTGTCATTACTCTAAGCGCTCATGACTTAGAGACTGACAGTCCACCAGGGTCACATGACCTCCCCCCCTCCAGTCCTTTATCAAATACTATACTAAACTACTATGGATTTGAGGTGGGGGGGGGATGACATAATCTCTTCTATAATAATATATTATTCAGACCTTGCCTGCGGGCATTAACATTGGCCCGCAGCTAGGGGGGTGGGGGGAGTGCAACGTCCCCCAGCAACTTATATTATTAATATATCACTGTGCATCATATATACTATATATATCTTTGACAGTGGATATATATGGTAATAACCCCTCCAGATATGGGTTATGACATTAGCTGACTAATGCTTCCCTGGCACTTGAGGAGCCTTGGCAAATATGGGGAGTCCCATATTGTGCTCCTGAGTGCTCCCAAGCTTTTTGGGTTTTGGTTGAGCAAGGGGCATTGGGTGGGCCACCCAAGAGTGCAATTGTCTGGATCAAAGGGTTGGGGTAGCAGAAAACTGAACAACAAGAGTAGACAATAGTAATAAATAAATAATAAGATTTGTTACACTCTAGGAAAACATACCATTGGAACCACCTCTTTTTTCTAATATTTTTAGTATTTTTTACAGATCCTTTAACTTTGTTTTTTGAGTCACATGATCTTGGCACTTGACACAAGAACCAGGCACTTATACATGCTGAGATGCTGCACCAAGCCTTGCCAAAATACCACACCAAGAACATGTGATGTTTCTGCACAGTCCACAGTTACTTCTTATTTGACTTGGTATTTGATCTTACACATTTGTAAATAGTATAGTCCTTGTGTATATAAACCACAGGAAAATTGCTTGGAGTCCCCAAGTTGATTTTACCTTGTCTACCATCTCAGACAGGTACCCAGTAGTCAATAAGTAGCATTGGGTCAATATCACAACCAGGGATGAAATGACTGCTGTGAGATTTGTGATGGTTTACACAGATGAGAAAGTGGGAAATTGACAAGGTGAATTGTTCTTGGGGTTTCCAAGGCAATTCACAGTCTTCTTTTATAACAAAGTGAAAGGGAGTAGATACAAGGAGAAGGGACAGTGTCCAGGCTGCACAACTGGGAACCATGATAGAGCATATGGCTCAGAAGCTCTGCACAGTAAACTGGGCTGGTGTGCAGCAAGATAAGCAAGATAGAAGCACTTAGAATGGAATAAGTCCAGACTAAGTGCAAGAAGGGAACATGGAAGTGGGAAGAACATAAACAAGGAAGATAGGAACTACACAAACAGATTAGATGGATACAGATGAGTTCCCCAGACAAATCCACTGGGGGGGGGAAAGGAATTGACAGGCAATACATAAACTGAGCAGCAAAAAGTATTGCAGGTCAGGAAAGGTCAAAGATTTATCTCCATTGCTGAGCAGCCAATCAGTGAATCCTATCCAAATTATACTGACACATGTGGCCATTGTAACACTGTTACAATCCCCTGACATATACCATTGAACTCGTATGATTTTTCTCTTATTTTTAGTATTCTTTCCAAACCTTGTATCTTATGTTTTTCAATCACGTGACCTTGGCGCTTATTATGCCAAGATGCCGCGCCGAGATGCCGTGCCAAGGGCGCTTAGGAGAAATCCACGCTTCTGCGCAGTCCGCAGCACGCTTCTCTTTTCACACGGACTCTTCTTTTCTCACAAGCACAGACCATGTAGATAGTGTGCTCTTGCCTATATATACAGCAGGAAAATCGCTTGGAGTCCCCAAGTCGATTTTACCTTGTCTCTTACTCACTAGAGAAGGTAGTCAGCCAGCTAAGTAGCCGGCCCTCAGTAGAAACAGAAGCACTCACCTCTTGATTAACTCATCACACCTCCCAGGCCTCAGGCCCCCTTGTCGACAGTAGATAGTAGTAGAGCGCCTTAAGCGCTAGTAGTATAGCCTTTAGTAGATAGATTACATAAGCAAGTGTAGTAGTACGGCCTCAAGCGCCCGCCCACTAGCGTGTACCCAACCTTACAGTTGGCGTACGACATTGTAAAATTGTTATAACCTCCTAACATATACCATTAGAATCGCACGATTTTTCTGTTATTTTTAGTATTTTTTACGGACTCAATATCTTTTATTTTTCGATCACGTGATCTTGGCGCTTTTTTATGCCAAGATGCCGCGCCAAGATGCCGTGCCAAGGGCGCTTAGGAGAAATCCACGCTTCTGCGCAGCCTGCAGCACGCTTCTCTTTCACATGTAGGCTTCTATTCACACACGCACAGACCACATGTAGTTAGTAGTTTTGTCTATATATACAGCAGGAAAATCGCTTGGAGACACCAAGTCGATTTTACCTTGTCTCATACTCATTGAGGAGGACATCCAGCCAGCTAAGTAGCCGGCCCCATTAGTCATCAGTAGTCAACCCCCTTGCTTAACCTACCACACCTCCCAGGCCTAAGGCCCCCTCGCAGTAGTATAGATAAGCATACCGCCTTAAGCGGCATTAGGATAGCCTAGTATAGTAGTAGATTACCTTGTTGCTTGTAGTAGTACGGCCTTAAGCGCCCGCTCCCACCAGCGTGTACCCACCTTACAGTGGAGTACGACATTGTAAAATCGACTTGCTTGTAGGCTTGATCAACAAGGAGAAGACTCCCTGTACTAGCACGAGGGAAATCACGTGATCGGGGCTACTTTGCAGGATATAATAATCAAAAATCCTCCACCCCCACGTAGTACCAAATTGCTACAAGGCAGACAAGTTCTAATCCCCCGCGTACCACAAGTTTTGCCGGAACTCTGCAGTTAGCGACCCTAGTCAGCTGAAGTACCCGCTTGCAAAAAACCCGCTCATATCACGATCGCCAGATCTGTTGATTTGTTGTAGGGATTGTCCAACGCTAGGTATTTGACGCAAGGGTTTAGCGTATACATACTGTGTAAAAACCGCTCATAAGTCCTGTATCAGGCACCTATCTCCCCCACGCCGTATCCATTATTCCATCCACACGCTCTGGCGTCCCTCACCCCTACTCCCGTCCTACCAGCCGCTCCAGTCAACGTTCCGTGGCAACCCGCTCCCAACCACCCTCTCGCGGCTCATCACCCCCTCCGCAACACCTGCCCGGAATGGAACCGGAGCCAACCCTTGCCTCTCTCCTCAAGGCTATCCAAACCCTCACCAGCCAAGTTGGGTCCTTGCAGGCCCAAATCCACACTCAAGGCCAACAGCTCTCTGAGCTCAAAGCCATATGCAAGGAGACCAATGACCTCGTTGGAGACAAGGATCAGGGAGGAGCCCAAGCCAAGCCTGGCCCATCGACTGGGCCTATCACTCCCCCCACTCATACAGGGGGAGAAGCGCACACTCCAGGAACGGTTAGGCCTGGACTCAAGGCCCCCTTCCGCCCTTCAAGAGGCACAGGTTTTGACTCCGAGGAAGAAGAGGAGCCAAGAAGAGCCCCCAAAAAGGAGCCTATGGGAACGCCTAAACAATCCCTCAGTTCCCTCACCCCCTTCAACTCCGGGTCTTCAGTGAAACAACCCAAAATGGAGTTACCGGACCCTTATAAGGGAGACACCAGGGGGAGGAAGGCCACACAGTGGCTTGATCGGATGCTCCTTTGGGTTGCCCTCCACAGGGATCAGTTTGATGAGGAGGAACAGATGGTGGTATGGATTTTATACCACATGACAGATAAGGCCGCTGACTGGGCCCTCCCCATCATTGGAACCATCATCAAGGGCAAGGGAAATCCGCCTACCACCATCCAGGCCCTAACGGGCAAATTCAAGGAGGCGTTTGCTGATCCAGATGCCAAGAGGGCTGCCGCCAGGAAAATTGCGGCGCTCTCCCAAACCACCACAACCTCCGAGTACGTCACGGAGTTCCGCAACCTCATGGCGGAATTAGACTGGAACAAGGAAGCCTATATCGCGCAGTTCACGCAAGGCCTCCACTGGAAAGTCAAGGAACTGCTATCAACCAAGGATAGCGTCCCCGACAAACTCAAAGCTATTTTTGCGGCGTCCATAAAGATTGACAATATCCGCCGCAAAAATGAGGAGAACCGTCCAAAGAAGGCTCCCACCAAGGCCCCGGTCACCGCAACCACCTCTACCTCCACCACTACCACCAGGGTCCGCTTATCTGAGGACCCCAACTACGTCACCCCGGAGGAAAGGGACCGTCGCCGCGCTTCTGGCCTCTGTGTCAAGTGTGGTCAGAAGGGCCACGGAATCAAACAGTGCCCTAACGGATGGAAAGCCACAATCAAGGAGGTTGCCAAGGTGGCAGAAGAAGAAGGCTTGGGAAAAGACTGAAGTCAAGGACCGCTGCCAAGCCCTTGACTTCTAAGGACATTGTAGATAATTCTGTAGAGTTTGTTTCTGTTGGTCTAGACTCCAATAAAAAACCACTATTGTTCATCGATCTATACGTCCAAAATTCCCTGGCAGAACCCATCAAAACCCTCATAGATTCCGGCGCAACCTCAAACTTTATATCCCCGACCTTAGTAGAAAAACTCAAAATCCCAAAAACCCTACTTGAAAATCCACGAGTAGTGAGAATGTTAGATGGTACTATATCCCAGACTGGTCGCATTTGGCACCAGGTTCAACTCGCGGTCTTGGCCAACGGCCATTTCCACCACATTCCTTTTCTTGTTTGCCCCATAGGCGACACCCCGGCTATCCTTGGCATGACATGGCTCACATCGGAATCCCCTTTGATTGACTGGCAACAGGGACTTGTCACGTTTCCTGAACAGGCCCAGATAGCATCCAAAGAAGAAGCAGATATCAACCCATTAGCAGACCTTCCGGAACAGTACCATGAATTTGCTAAGGTCTTTGGGGAAGAAGAGTTCAAAGTCTTACCTCCCCATAGGGAATACGATATAGCTATTGACTTATTACCGGACGCCAAACTCTCACCTGGTCCAATTTATGGCATGACTGATGCAGAATCCAAGGCGCTGAAACAACACATTGATGAGGAGCTAGCAACGGGCAAGATCCGCCCTAGTACCTCCTTGGCAGGTGCCCCAGTCATGTTCGTGAAAAAAGCAGATGGATCCCTCAGGCTAGTTGTCAATTATAGGAAGCTGAATGACGTCACCCATAAAAATGTATACCCTTTACCAAGGCAGGACAATCTCATGGCTAAACTTAGGCATGCCAAAGTCTTCACTAAACTGGACTTACGCTGGGGATATAATAATGTTTGAATCAAGGAAGGTGACGAATGGAAAACGGCCTTCAGAACCAAATATGGCCTATTTGAATACCTGGTTATGCCTTTTGGTCTTACCAATGCCCCTGCAGCGTTCCAACATTTTATGAACGACTTATTCAGGGATCTTATTGACGTCACTGTGGTCATATACCTGGATGACATACTGATCTTCTCAGAGAAACCCGAGGACCACCCAACCCACGTCAGGGAAGTCCTATCACGGCTACTGAAGAACCAGTTGTTCTGCAAACTATCCAAATGTCACTTCCACGTTACCACCGTGGATTATCTAGGAATTGTCATCTCACCTGCAGGCTTCTCAATGGATCAAAAGAAGATAGAAGCCGTCACTTCCTGGCCCACACCCAGAACAGTCAAGCAAGTTCAGGCCTTCCTTGGTTTTGTCAACTATCTTTGTTGCTTCATCCCCAATTTCAGTTTGGTAGCACGTTCCCTGCACAACCTTACAAAAAAGGAAACCCCATGGTCCTGGGGGAACCAAGAAGAAGAGGCATTCCAAGAACTGAAAACCCTAGTTACAAAGTCCCCGGTCCTGATTCATTCCAACCCCGAGCTCCCTTACTACCTAGAAACAGACGCATCAGGAGTAGCCATGGGAGCAATCCTTAGTCAGCAAGGCCCAGACAACAGACTACATCCAATCGCCTATATGTCAAAATCGTTCTCAGGAGCAGAAGCCAACTATGACACCCACAATAAAGAACTTCTGGCTATCATCAAGGCATTGGAAGAATGGAGGATTTTTCTAGAAGCAACGGATAAACCAATCCAGGTGTTCACAGATCATCGAAACTTGGAATATTGGATGCAGGCACGGACCTTTAATTGCAGACACGCGCGATGGCGCATCTTCCTGAGCAACTTTAATTTTGAAATCCACTATTGCCCAGGAAAACAGTCGGGAAAGCTGGATGCCCTATCTAGACGGTCGGACTATGTTGATGCACCCCAGGAACCAGAAATTATGTTACCAGCCAAAGTCTTTGCCAATGTTTCAGAGGAAGAAATGGACATCATTGCAGAAATCCGCACCAAGTTAAGGGATGACCCATCACTCAAACCAATTATTCAGTTCCTAACAGAAGATGCGGACAATGCACCTCCCTTGATCCGGAAGGCTTACAGGGACTATGATTGGGAAGAGGACCTACTCTGGTACCAAGGAAAATTAGTAGTCCCAGATTCGGAACCACTGAAGGAAAAATTGTTAAGGGAATTCCACAACTCCCCACTGGCAGGTCACCCAGGTCAACAAAGGACGCTTGAACTAGTCAGCAGAAGCTACTGGTGGCCTGGAATGAAGTCCTCAGCAAAAGAATGGGTCGAATGCTGCCCAACGTGCCAAGCCAATAGACAAGCCCATGCACCGGCTATTGCCCTCAAACCCTTAGAAGTCCCCCCTTTTCCATTTCATACTATCTCCTATGACTTCATCACCGGCTTCCCCAAGTTGCAAGGACACGACGCAATCTTGGTAGTGATAGATTCGTTCTCCAAATTTGGTCACTTCATCCCAACGTCAAAGAAAGTCACCGCAAGGGGTTTAGCAGATCTATTTGTTAGCCATGTGTGGAAACTGCACGGATTACCGGTCAAAACCGTTTTGGATTGCGGAACCACGTTCACGGGAAAATTCTTAAGGGCACTATACCAACGACTTGGGGTTAAACCAGCCTTCTCATCAGCCTACCACCCGGAATCCGATGGCCAAACGGAGAGAGTTAACCAATTCATTGAGTTCTACCTCAGGTCGTATGTTGCAGCGGATCACTCGGACTGGGCCACATGGTTGCCATTGGCGGAGTATGCTTACAACAACGCAAAACACTCCGCCACAGGGAAAACCCCCTTTGAGTTGGTTTATGGGAGAAACCCTGTGATGAACCCATCAAATGTCCTGGCAAACGTTCCAGAGGCAGATCTTGTGGCTGACACACTATCCCGGGAATGGCAGGAAGCAGAATCAGCACTCAAGATGACAAAGGAACGCATGACAAGCACCAGAGGGGTAGTACCGGAATACTCTGTAGGCAAAAAGGTCTGGTTAGATGGAAAAAACGTAGAGCTAAGGACCAACTCCAACAAACTGGACCCCAAGCGACTAGGACCATTTGAAATCACAGAGAAGATCTCTAGTCACGCTTACCGCCTGAACCTACCAGAAACCCTCAAAATCCATGATGTGTTCTACGTGGGATTACTGTCTAAGGTCCATGAATCCCTAAGCCAGCCATTTCCTAACCAACCCCCTCCTGAAACAATAGAAGGGGAGGAAGAGTATGAAGTTGAAAAGATCATCAACTCCAAAAGACAACGAGGAAAGTGGTTCTACTTGATAAAATGGAAGGGCTATGGACCAGAAGATAACTCGTGGGAACCGGAAGAACTCCTGGAACACAGCCAAGAGGAAATTCAACGCTTCAACAAGTCACAACTGAAAAAGGCTCGTGACTCCGCCAAGAGCCTTTAAGGGGAGGGCAATGTTATAACCTCCTAACATATACCATTAGAATCGCACGATTTTTCTGTTATTTTAGTATTTTTTACGGACTCAATATCTTTTATTTTTCGATCACGTGATCTCGGCGCTTTTTTATGCCAAGATGCCGCGCCGAGATGCCGTGCCAAGGGCGCTTAGGAGAAATCCACGCTTCTGCGCAGCCCGCAGCACGCTTCTCTTTCACATGTAGGCTTCTATTCACACACGCACAGACCACATGTAGTTAGTAGTTTTGTCTATATATACAGCAGGAAAATTGCTTGGAGACACCAAGTCAATTTTACCTTGTCTCATACTCATTGAGGAGGACATCCAGCCAGCTAAGTAGCCGGCCCCATTAGTCATCAGTAGTCAACCCCCTTGCTTAACCTACCACACCTCCCAGGCCTAAGGCCCCCTCGCAGTAGTATAGATAAGCATACCGCCTTAAGCGGCATTAGGATAGCCTAGTATAGTAGTAGATTACCTTGTTGCTTGTAGTAGTACGGCCTTAAGCGCCCGCTCCCACCAGCGTGTACCCACCTTACAGTGGAGTACGACATTGTAAAATCAACTTGCTTGTAGGCTTGTTTGACAAGGAGAGGACCCCCTGTACTAGCACGAGGGAAAAACACGTGATCTGGGCCACCTTGCGGGGTAGAATAATCAAAAACCCCCCACCCACACGTAGTACCAAATTGCTATAAGGCAGACGGGCTCCAATCCCCCGCATACCACGTGTTTTGCCGGAACACAGTAGTTAGCGACCTTAGTCAGCTGAAACACCCGCTTGTAGAAAACCCGCTCATATCACGATTGCTAGATCTGTTGATTTGTTGTAGGGACTATCCAACGCTAGGTGCTTGACGCAAAGGTTTAGCGCCCACATACTACACAAAAACCGCCCATAAGTCCTGATATAGGCACTACCTCCCCCACGCTGTTTCCACCATTCCCTCCACACGCTCTGGAGTCCCACACCATACTCCCGTCCCTCCAGCCGCTCCTCTCGACGTTCCGTTCCAACCCATTCCCAACCACCCTCTTGCAGCGCATCTCCCACTTTGCAAGACTTGCCAAGGATGGAACCGGAACCGTCCCTTGCCGCTCTCCTCAAGGCTATCACAGCCCTCACAGCCACAGTCGGGTCCCTCCAGGACCAAATCAAATCACAAGGCCAACAGCTCAATGAGCTCAAGGCCATATGTAAGGAGACCGCCGACTTACTCGGCGACAAGGATCAAGGAACCCAAGCCCAGCCTGGCCCATCGGCTGGGCCTGTCACTCCCCCCACTCATACAGGGGGAGAAGCGCACACTCCAGGAACGGTTAAGCCTGGACTCAAGGCCCCCTTCCGCCCATCAAGAGGAATGGGCTTTGACTCAGAAGAGGAGGAAGAACCCAGGCGAGCTCCCAAAAAAGAGCCTCGCGACACGCCTAAACGGAGCCTCAGCTCCCTCACCCCCTTTGATTCAGGGTCCAGCGTAAAGCGGCCCAAAATGGAGCTCCCAGATCCATATAAGGGAGATTCCAGGGGACGGAAGGCAACCCAGTGGCTAGATTGTATGCTACTGTGGGTCGCACTTCACCAAGATCAATTTGATGAAGAAGAACAAATGGTTGTGTGGATTCTATACCACATGACAGATAAAGCTGCCAACTGGGCTCTTCCCATTATTGGGACTATTATCAAGGGCGAGGGAAATCCCCCCACTACCATCCCGGCCTTAACGGCCAAATTCAAAGAAGCCTTTGCCGATCCAGATGCAAAGAGGGCGGCCGCCAGGAAGATTGCCGCATTGACTCAGACCACTACCACGTCTGAGTACGTCACAGAATTCCGCAATCTTATGGCGGAACTTGACTGGAACACTGAGGCGTACATTGCCCAGTTTACGCGCGGTCTTCACTGGAAGGTGAAAGAACTCCTGTCCACCAAGGACAATATTCCCAACAATGACCTAGAGGCCATATTTGCCGCCTCGGTCAAGATTGACAACACTTGTTGGGAGAACAAGGAAACCGCCCCAAAAAGGCTCCCACCAAGGCCCCGGTTGCCACGACCACCTCTACCTCCACCACTACCACCAGGGTCCGTTTGTCCAAGGACCCCAACTATGTCACCCCGGAGGAAAGGGACCGTTGCCGCGCATCTGGCCTTTGCGTCAAATGCGGCCAGAAAGGGCATGGGATCAAACAATGTCCCAATGGATGGAAAGCCACCATCAAGGAAGCCGCCAAGGTGGGAGAAGTAGAGTCGGAAAAAGAATAAAGCCAAGGACTGCCGTCAAGCCCTTGGTGAAATCTATAGAATCACATGTATCAGATCCGGTTGTTGAATTTGTTTCTATTGCTCTCGATTCAAATAAAAAACCATTGCTATATCTTGATCTGATTATGTCAAATCAACCGGCAGACACCCTCAAAACTCTCATTGACTCAGGAGCTACGTCAAACTTTATCTCCCCACAATCGTAGAAAAATACAAAATCCCCAAAACCCTACTCGAAAATCCACAAGTAGTGAGAATGTTAGATGGTACCATTTCACAGACTGGTCGCATTTGGCACCAGGTACTCCTCACAGTTTCGGCCAATGGCCATATACACTCCATCCCCTTAGTCTGCCCCATTGGGACCACACCCGCCATACTTGGCATGACATGGCTCACTCAGGAGTCACCCCTCATAGACTGGAACCTAGGCACGGTCACCTTCCCAGAACAAATCCAGATTGCCTCGGAGGAAGAAGCGGATCCTGACCCGTTAGCAGACCTACCCACGGAATATCACAAGTTTGCCAGGGTATTTGGCAAAGAGGAATTTAAGGTTCTCCTCCCCACAGGGAATATGACATTGCCATCAACCTACTCCCTGACGCCAAACTCTCACCCGGTCCTATTTACGGCATGACCGATGCAGAATCCAAAGCGCTAAAACAACACATTGATGAGGAACTGGCAACGGGCAAGATCCGCCCTAGTACCTCCTCAGCAGGCGCCCCGGTCATGTTTGTGAAAAAGGCAGATGGATCCCTCAGCTGGTTGTGGACTACCAAAAGCTCAATGACGTAACCCACAAAAACGTTTACCCCCTACCAAGGCAGGATGACCTCATGGCCAAACTCAGGCATGCAAAAATATTTACAAAGCTTGACTTGCGATGGGGATATAATAACGTTAGGATCAAGGAAGGCAATGAATGGAAGACAGCGTTCCGCACTAAATGGCTTATTTGAGTACTTAGTCATGCCATTTGGACTTACAACGCCCCAGCTGCCTTTCAGCATTTATGAACGATCTGTTTAGGGATCTCATTGACGTCACTGTAGTCATTTACCTGGACAACATACTGATCTTCTCAGAAGACCCCAAGGATCATCCAGGCCACGTCAGGGAAGTTCTATCACGGCTAATGAAGAACCAGTTGTTCTGCAAGCTGTCAAAATGCCACTTCCACGTCACCACAGTGGATTATCTGGGCATTGTCATATCCCCAGCTGGCTTTTCCATGGATCAAAAGAAGATTGAAGCGGTCACCTCCTGGCCCCAGCCCAAGACAGTCAAACAGGTCCAGGCTTTC
The DNA here is from genome assembly GCF_016906535.1 of Rhizoctonia solani. NCBI lineage: Eukaryota > Fungi > Basidiomycota > Agaricomycetes > Cantharellales > Ceratobasidiaceae > Rhizoctonia > Rhizoctonia solani. Next base: position 1,430,503 of record NC_057378.1, read on the forward strand.
TTAGGCTTTGTCAATTACCTCTGCCGGTTTATCCCCAATTTTAGTTTGGTTGCGCGCCCCCTACATAATCTCACAAAAAAGGAAACCCCTTGGTCATGGGGTAACCTGGAGGAAGCTGCTTTTCAGGAACTAAAGTCCCTTGTCACCCGGTCACCCGTCCTAATCCATTCCAACCCCAGCCTCCCTACTACCTAGAACGGACGCGTCAGGCGTAGCCATGGGCGCCATCTTAAGTCAACGAGGAGAGGATAACCGCCTTCACCCAGTTGCATATATGTCCAAGTCCTTTTCCGGAGCAGAAGCCAACTATGACACCCATGATAAGGAGCTTCTAGCAATTATTAAAGCCCTGGAAGAATGGCGTATTTTCCTGGAGGCACAAACAAGCCAATTCAGGTGTTCACAGATCATTGAAACCTAGAATACTGGATGCAGGCTAGAACCTTCAATCAAAGACACGCTAGATGGCGCGTTTTCCTGAGCGATTTCAATTTCGAAATCCACTATCGTCCAGGGAAACCCTATCATCCAGTTCTTAACAGAGGACGCTGATAATGCACCACCTTCCATCAGAAAAGCCTATCGAGACTATGACTGGGAAGAGGACCTCCTTTGGTACCGCGGAAAACTAGTTGTCCCAGATTCGGAACCCCTCAAGGAGCGACTACTAAGGGAATCCACGACTCCCCTTTGGCAGGACACCCCGGGCAACAACGGACCCTTGAACTACTGAGTCGTAACTACTGGTGGCCAGGAATGAAGTCCACTGCCAAGGAATGGGTAGAATGCTGCCCTGTATGTCAGGCCAATCGACGAGCATGCCCCTACCATTGCCCTAAAACCCTTGGAAGTCCCCCGTTCCCATTCCACACAATTTCCTATGACTTCATCACAGGGTTCCCTAAGTCAAATGGTTACAATGCGATTCTAGTAGTTATTGACTCTTTTTCCAAATTCGGGCACTTTATCCCAACCTTGAAGAAGGTCACAGCCAAGGGTCTGGCAGATCTATTTGTCAGCCACGTATGGAAATTGCACGGGTTACCAATCAGAACCATCTTGGATAGAGGCACCACGTTCACAGGAAAGTTCCTTAGGGCACTCTACCTAAGATTAGGAATCAGACCATTGTTTTCCTCAGCATACCACCCAGAATCCAACGGTCAGACGGAGCAAGTGAACCAATTCATTGAATTCTACCTCCGCTGTACGTAGCCGCGGATCATTCAGACTGGGCCACATGGTTACCTTTGGCGGAGTACGCGTACAACAACGCCAAACACGCGTCCACGGGGAAGACACCCTTTGAGTTGGTCTATGGAAGAAACCCAGTGATGAATCCCTCCAACGTACCATCCAACGTGCCGGAAGCGGACCAATTAGCAAATACCTTGGCCAATGAATGGAAGGAGCTGAATCCGCCCTCAGAATGAGCAAGGAGAAGATGATCAGGGACAAAGGGACCATACCTGAATATTCAATTGGCAAAATGGTCTGGCTGGATGGGAAGAATGTGGAACTCAGGACCAACTCCAATAAACTGGACCCTAAGAGACTAGGCCCTTTCAAAGTTTTAGAGAAAATTTCTAGCCACGCATATTGCCTAAAGCTGCTGGAAACTCTGAAAATCCACAATGTATTCTATGTAGGACTATGTTGAAAGTCCACAGATCTCCTAGCCAACCTTTCCCGGAACAACCCCTCCAGAAACAATTGAGGGGGAAGAAGGTACAAAGTGGAACAAATTATTGACTCCAAAAGACAACGAGGGAAATGGTTCTCTGATCAAATGGAAGGGATACGGACCAGAGGACAATTCATGGGAACCGGAAGAACTCCTGGAGCACAGCCAGGAAGAAATTCAACGCTTCAACAAATCACGACTGAAAAAGGCTTGTGACTCCGCCAAGAGCCTTTGAAGGGGGGCAATGTTACAATCCCCTGACATATACCATTGAACTTGTATGATTTTCTCTTATTTTTAGTATCTTTCCGAACCTTGTATCTTATGTTTTCGATCACGTGACCTTGGCGCTTATTATGCCGAGATGCCGCGCCGAGATGCCGTGCCAAGGGCGCTTAGGAGAAATCCACGCTTCTGCGCAGTCCGCAGCACGCTTCTCTTTTCACACGGACTCTTCTTTTCTCACAAGCACAGACCATGTAGATAGTGTGCTCTTGCATATATACAGCAGAAATCGCTTGGAGTCCCCAAGTCGATTTTACCTTGTCTCTTACTCACTAGAGAAGGTAGTCAGCCAGCTAAGTAGCCGGCCCTCAGTAGAAACAGAAGCACTCACCTCTTGATTAACTCATCACACCCCAGGCCTCAGGCCCCCTTGTCGACAGTAGATAGTAGTAGAGCGCCTTAAGCGCTAGTAGTATAGCCTTTAGTAGATAGATTACATAAGCAAGTGTAGTAGTACGGCCTCAAGCGCCCGCCCACTAGCGTGTACCCAACCTTACAGTTGGCGTACAACAAAACACTATGTTTTAGCACAAAATCTTACAAATCCATCAACAACTAAGCTCACAACCCCACTTTTGCTGTAACTCAACCTGCAAAACTTTTGCCAATTATGGAGAAAAGGTGCATTTAGTGCTGGCACTTAAGCACTGATTAAGCACCAGAGCACTTGCCTATGCAACAGGGGGGACCCTGAATTTCTGTGTGTAGCTACAGATAGAATATTGTATATTAAATACTAAAAAACAAGGAAAATATTGGTAGTTGCTGTTTATCTACTCAGCTGAATTTATATGTATTTCAATGAGTGAGAAAACAGCATATATGCAGAAGATATTGCATAGAGGGTATTCCTGAAGCTTATAGGTTTTGCCAAGGTTTCAATTGAAAAGAGGAGCCTTGAAACCTTAGTTTGCATCTTCATCTCATTTTATTGACTGTAATTCTTACTTGTGTAAAAATAAAATAAGTACAGATTAATGAAAATGTCATATCCATAACTTAGGCAGGTGAGGATGGGTGCTACTTCTGACTACTGGTAAGTCAAAGGACTGTAAGGTCCTAACACTACTGCTGACTACTGGTACCTGTCTGTGATGGTGACAAGGTAAAATTAACTTGGGATCTCCAAGCAATTTCCTGCTGTATATATACACAAGAAAGACTAATTACAAATTGAAGCCAGTGTGAGAAAGGAAGTCCTAAGAATAAAGAGAAGTGTCGTAGACACAGTTGATACCAGGGAATTTATCCCCATTTTCTCGAATTTAAACGAAGACAAACGGACGACATTTTCAATCACGTGACCTCGGCGCTTATAACATACGCTAAGCGCCGAGCCACGTCCCCTTCCGCGCTTAGTCAGCATGAAGTCCTAAGAATAAAGAGAAGTGTCGTAGACACAGTTGATACCAGGGAATTTATCCCCATTTTCTCGAATTTAAACGAAGACAAACGGACGACATTTTCAATCACGTGACCTCGGCGCTTATAACATACGCTAAGCGCCGAGCCACGTCCCCTTCCGCGCTTAGTCAGCATACGTAGCCACCTCCACCTGATGACATCACTATGACACGTCAGTGACACGTATGCATGAGTAAGGCCAACTGAGGAACGGGGTTCTTATTTGATACGGTATTGCATATAAATGTATTTGTAATTAGTTAGCTCTGTAATATATAAGGAGGCCAACCAACCATGGTAACACCCAGGTCGATTACCTCTTGTTGCATCCACTCAGTGTACGAGGGCCTTACAGCCCAGCAATTACTTAGTTAAGCCACTTAGATAGTCCACACCGCCTTAAGCGGCTTTGTCGTTGTACTCGTCGCCGCAGATAGGTTTGTTGTCGCCTTACTGCAACTTTCTCATTGTACACCGCGGCCACAAGCGCCATCCCCCTCGACGCCCTAACGGACGTCTAGGACACTAGGTAATCGACCTTAAGTCGGTTGCAAACCGTGCCCACAAAGCACACCCTACTCAGTCTCGACAAACGAGAAGGTCCCCTGTACTAGCACAAGGGAAATCACCTGATTGGGCTCGCCTTTCGCTATCAATAATCAAACTAGCGTTGGCCCCAGGTAGTACCAAATTGCTATAACAGACGGATCCTGATCGTCGCCCACCGGTCACCGCACCCTTTGTCAGCGGAGCTAGTCAGCAGATCCACCCGCTTGCAGAAAACCCGTTCCATATCACGCCCGTACACGGCAGTTGATTGGTCAATAGGGACTGTCCAACGCTAGGCGGTTGACGCAAGCTCTTAGCGCCAGTACAATAAAGCGCCCCATAAGTCCTAATACAGGCACCCTTGGCTATACAGCCCCCATTACCCCCACTCTCGCCCACCATTACGTCACGCACCCCCTCTCGCGCTTCCTCCCGCGCTTCCCAACGCGCCACCTCCCACCAAGGCCGTTCATATCCTCATGAAATGGCAACCCGCTCCCGGAGCACCGCTCGTCCCCAATCCCCTCTCGATCAAGGAGAGTTGGGACCCACTCTTCAGGCAACCGCCGATGAGTCAGGGAGCCTCGAACCAGAGGTCTACGGGGAAATATCCCTCAGCCGCGCAATCTCCCTCATCCTGGGATTGCAAAACCAAGTCATCCGGCTCGAGCGGGAACTCGAGGAAGTCAAGGAAGTCAACAAGGAAGCCCGAGACTGGATGGGAGCAGTCGACCAAGCCCTCACTCGCATCGAGGCTAGGGGTGGAACCCCACACACACCAGAAGACCGGAAACCTCCGGCAATCGAGGCCACGCCCAGGCCCCTACCCAAAACCAACCCTCTTCCAGCGCCTAGTGCGCCCCTCGTTGCCTGGGCTAACCCCACAAAGGTCCCCCCCGTCTTTGCCCAACCAACCCCTGTCCGGGCTCCCCAAGAGTCCATACTCCCGCTCCACCTTTGCCTATCAGGCTCCACTCCCCCATTGCCCCTCAGCCAGCGGCTCCAGTAGCCACATATCAAGCCCCTGTCAAGGTGGATCCCTGACGCCTATACGGGGAAGATTGGGAATGAGTCACGACAATGGCTCACAAGAATGATGGCATGGGTTTGCCTTAATCAGCGTATGTTCCCAACAGATCAGGAGGTACTTTCGTTCCTCCTAATGAACATGAAGGACACAGCAGGAGCATGGGCGCACCCCCACCTCGACCAACTAGGGTCCCACAGGGCCATCATCCAAACGGTCGAAGACTTCAGGAGGGAATTCCTGGCGGCATTTGGGAACCCGGACGCCACAAGGGCCGCGGAGCGGCAAATTACCCACCTTACTCAGACAGGTACCTGTGCTGAGTACATTACGAAATTCAGGACCATTGCCATGGATCTGGATTGGAACAACGCTGCCCTCCGTGGGCAATTCGCCCGAGGCCTCCACTGGGAGGTCAGCCGACTCATTGCCACTCGAGAACGGCGCCCAACCACCCTCCTGGAGCTGCAGAACGCGGCCCTGGTCATTGACAACGCCCTCCACGAGGAGCGTGCCAGCCACCCGCCCAAGGGTAGTAAGTCTGGAACTTCCTCCACCCCCAATAGGGGGGCGAGTACCGGCCAACAGGCCACAAGACCAGGACGCCTTTCCAGTGATCCCAACTTTGTCTCCGAGGAGGAGCAAAACCGCCGCAGGGCTGAAGGCTTATGCATCAAGTGTGGCAAGGCAGGTCACAAGTTCGCGGAATGCCGCACAGGCTGGAAGGCCACGCCTAAGGAGGAAGGCGCCAAGAAAGAAGCCGCCAAGATTGGCGAAGAGTCTGGACCCGAATCGGGAAAAGACTAAGGGTACCTGCTGCCGCGCGCAAGGACCCCAAGGACTCTGGTTGTATAGAAATATGTAATATATCAAGTAGCTTGAATAGAATATCCCCACTCTTCACCATTTCTATTACACCAGAGAAACAAGCGGAAAACCTAGAAGTCCTGATAGATTCAGGCGCCACTTCCTCATTCCTACACCCCCATACCACGGAGCTACTCCGCCTCCCACTCATTGATCTCCCTACACCCCGTACCGTTACTATGCTCGATGGGTCGAGCCCCCAGGCAGGCAAAATCTGGAAAAAGGCAATCCTGACCTTCTCCTTTGATGGCAAGAAAATGACAGAAACCTTCCTTATATGTAATACAGGGTCTCATGCTGCCATCTTGGGGTTGAAATGGTTGGATGCCCACAACCCGGAGATTGATTGGAATATGCGCACCCTTACCTTTCCTCATGCTACCCCTGAACATGTGGCCATTGCCCAGGAAGAAGAAGCAGACAAGAACCCCCTTGAAGGAGTACCCTCCGAGTACCATCAATACGCCAAGGTATTTGGAGAAGAAGAATTCAACAAGCTTCCTCCACACCGGCATTACGACATTGGAATAGAACTCACGGAAGAAGGCCCCCTTAACTCTCCCCTTTACAGTATGACAGACGCCAAGTCCGCCACACTCAAGGACTGGCTCAGGGATGAGTTGAAAGCTGGGAAGATCCGTCCTAGCAAATCCTCCATTAGTTCACCGGTCATGTTCGTACCTAAGAAGGATGGCTCCCGCTGATTGGTTGTTGACTACCGTCGCCTAAACAACCGCACCAAGAAAAACGTATACCCGCTTCCCCGTCCAGATGACCTCATGGCCCAGCTCCGTGGTGCCAAGGTCTTCACCAAGCTAGACTTACGATGGGGATACAACAATGTGCGGGTAAAAGAAGGTGACAAATGGAAAACCGCATTCCAAACCAAGTACGGTCTCTACGAATCCCTGGTCATGACTTTCGGCTTAACAAACGCCCCAGCCGCTTTTCAACACTTTATGAACGAACTATTCAAAGATTTGTTGGATGTATGCGTCATCATCTACCTTGATGATATCCTGATTTACTCAAAGGATGACGTATCCCACACGAAACACGTTCATGAAGTCCTAAAACGGTTAATGGATAATCAGCTGTTCTGCAAGGCATCCAAGTGTACATTCCACGTTACCTCTGTGGAATACCTGGGAATCATTGTCTCCAATAAGGGTTTTAGTCTGGATAAGCTCAAAATCCAGGCGGTACAGGAATGGCCGGTACCCACTAAAGTCAAGGAAGTCCAATCGTTCTTAGGGTTTGCCAATTTCCTTCGCCAATTTGTCGCCAACTTCAGCCACATGGCTAGGCCATTACACAACCTAGTCAAGAAAGATACACCTTGGAGATGGGACACAAAGGAACAGGAAGCATTCCAAGGACTAAAGGATGCCATTACCAACGCCCCTGTACTCTGTCACGCCGACCCTGCCAAGCCCTACTTCCTAGAAACGGATGCTTCTGGTGCAGCCTTAGGTTCCATTCTTAGCCAACAACAGGAAGACGGCCGCTTACACCCACTAGGGTTCCTATCGGAGTCTTTCAAGGGTGCCGAACAGAATTATGACACCCACGACAAGGAACTCCTGGCCATTATCCGGTCGTTTGAATATTGGCGCATCTTCTTGGAAGGAACCCTGCACCCTGTAACAGTCTTCACTGATCATTGGAACTTGGAATACTGGAAGGAGTCTAGAACTTTCAATTGCCGCCATGCATGCTGGCACCTCCTCCTGGCTGGTTACAACTTCCAAATTGTGTATCGCCCGGGCAAACAGTCCGGCAAACCAGATGCCTTATCCCGGCGATCAGACCATGCCGACGTCCCACCTGCTGCCCAGACCATGCTCCCAGACCCTATCTTTGCCAACGTCGCACTAGTTCTACCAGAAAAGGAGTTACAACAGCGTATAGAGTTGAGTCTGGATCAAGACGAATCCCTGGAAGAAATCCTACAGTTCCTGCAGAATGAATCCAAGGCGCCCCCATCCATCAAACAAGCATTCAAGGACTACCAGATGGAAGCAGGATTACTCTTCTACCAAGGACGGATTGTGGTCCCTGACGTCGGGACCCTACGTACGGATTTACTCCAAATCTTCCACGACAGCCCATTGGCAGGACACCCAGGCAGGCAACGGACCCTGGAGCTAATCTCGCGCAACTACTATTGGCCAGGCATACGCGCGGACACATACTGGCACGTAGACTCCTGCGAGACCTGCCAAAGGATTAGGAAACCCAAATACGCGTCAATCCCACCACAGCCATTAGAACTCCCTGTACGCCCATGGCAACACATTTCCTATGATATGATTGTTGATCTGCCAAAGGACGGGGCCTATGACTCCATATTAGTTATCGTTGACAGCTTTACCAAATACGTCATATTGGTAGAATGTTCCAAGAAACTAAAAGCCCCTGAACTAGCGGAATTGTTCTTGCGACACGTCTGGAAAAAGTACGGAATGCCGGAAAAAACAATCTCAGACCGTGGAAGAGTATTCAATAACAAGTTTCTGAAGGCGTTGTACCAACGACTAGGCATAGACCCGCACTTCTCCTCCGCTTATCACCCCCAGAGCAATGGACAGACAGAACGGGTGAACCCCTCCGTAGAACACTTCCTAAGAGCATACTCCGGCACTAACCAAAGGGACTGGGTCAAATGGTTACCAATGGCAGAATTCGCCTACAACAACGCAGTACATAGTGCCACGGGGAAGTCACCTTTCAAAGCGCTCCACGGATGGGAACCAACCTTAACCCCTTCCAACATTCCTACGGACGTGCCAGAGGCCGATGAACTGGCGGAAGCCATGGAAGCACAATGGAGAGAAGTCAAATCCGCCCTCCGGCATTCTAAACAACGGATGGTAGCCGGAGAACACGGAAGCCCAACAGAGTTTGAGGTTGGAGAAGAAGTATGGCTTGATGCGAAAAACGTTAAACTCAAAACCTTAAGCCCCAAGCTAACGGAACAACGCTTAGGACCATTCAAAGTCATGGAAAAAATCTCCAACCGCGCTTACAGGCTAGAACTCCCACCAACCATGCGCATCCATAACGTATTTTACGTGGGATTATTGTCTAAAGTCAAAAGGGACAACAAACGGGCCTTCAAGAACCGTCCACCACCAGTTACCGTGGATGGGGAAGAAGAGTACGAGGTTGAAGGAATAACGGATGCAGAGGAACGCAACGGAAAATGGTTCTTCCGAGTCAAATGGAAAGGCTATGGCCCCGAGGAGAACACATGGGAACCTCGAGAGAACCTGAAAAATGCGGGAAAAATTTTGAAGAAATACAAGGAAGACATGAGAAAGAAGGCCCTCGGCGCTGCCAAGGCCCTTAAGGGGGGGGCAGTGTCGTAGACACAGTTGATACCAGGGAATTTATCCCCATTTTCTCGAATTTAAACGAAGACAAACGGACGACATTTTCAATCACGTGACCTCGGCGCTTATAACATACGCTAAGCGCCGAGCCACGTCCCCTTCCGCGCTTAGTCAGCATACGTAGCCACCTCCACCTGATGACATCACTATGACACGTCAGTGACACGTATGCATGAGTAAGGCCAACTGAGGAACGGGGTTCTTATTTGATACGGTATTGCATATAAATGTATTTGTAATTAGTTAGCTCTGTAATATATAAGGAGGCCAACCAACCATGGTAACACCCAGGTTGATTACCTCTTGTTGCATCCACTCAGTGTACAAGGGCCTTACAGCCCAGCAATTACTTAGTTAAGCCACTTAGATAGTCCACACCGCCTTAAGCGGCTTTGTCGTTGTACTTAGATAGCTCGTCACCGCCTTAAGCGGTCTTGTCGTCGTAGGATAGCTGCTCGTCGCCGCAGATAGGTTCGTCGTTGCCTTACTGCGACTTTCTCATTGTACACCGCGGCCACAAGCGCCATCCCCCTCGACGCCCTAACGGACGTCTAGGACAAGAAGTGTACTGCAGACTGTGCAGAAGCATGGGACATGTCCAAGCACCCTTGGTATGGCATCTTGGCAGGTCTTGGTGCAGCATCTTGGCTTGATAAGCACCAAGATCACATGATCAAAAAAGTGAAGGTAAAGAGTCCATAAAAAATAGTAAAAATATGAGAAAAAACAGGCAGTTCTGGTGGTATAAGTTGTAAGGGTGTAACAAGCTCTATGGCTTAGTGGTCAAGCTGGTTCAAATCCAGCTAGTTCTATTTTCCTCTATTTATGACAATTGCTCTCATGACCCTTCTGTGATTGCCTGACTTAGTAACATGTATTCTTAAAAAGTTCACCCCTGTAGTGCAAATACATGTACTTCCTGTGTTTGTTTTGATGCTTATCCAATTCTGCAGTTGCACAGTGTCTGTGCTTTGATTGCAGCAACTGTGCTTTGATCTGATCTTCAAAGCACAGTCACTGCAGATTAGGAAAGCATTAGGTAACCCCCAGTAGCATAGCTACTTCTTTATGTATATACAGGGGTCCTTCCTAAATAGGAAGGACACCCTGCTCTTTACCACTTTACAATCCATTACAGTTTCACTTCACTTTGTGATTACTTGCTTGAGCTTCATTTAGCTCCAATACAATACTATCTCACCTGCATATCTACTTGTGTGGCCTAGCACTCACTGCTTGCTTGAGTACCAATTGCCTCTCTGGCAGCTATTCAACTTAAGGGTAAGCCCAAACTAATACCAGGTAGCCCTCCTAAGCCATAGCACTAGCTCTTGGGGCTTGAGTTAAACTCTGCTCTGCATTGATTGCTAGTTACACATTGTATCTGCCTTGTATAGGCCTTTGTGTGATCTAGTACTGTATTGGGACTCCTTGTTGCTTACATCAAGTAGTACCAATCCATTACACCTTACTGTTAGCTGGTCTAGGTTACTAAGAGTACAACAAACTAACTTGCTTTAGTTACATTGTCAGTTGCTGTTGGTTATTGCCTCATCTGACTAAGTCACCTGAGACATTACATCCTTTTGACTTGTAACAGCTGGAACATCAGCACCATAACAAGGCATTTGCATCCACATGCCAACTTTTTGAGCATGACTTAAACTGCATTGAGTATGTATTCTACTGTCCATATATTCACCACCCATATTCATGGAATAATCATATGGGTAGTTGTTTTCCTCATGTTATTAACCTTGCTGCCCAAGCCATTCAAGATACCCTTGCAGCTGGTGCTCATTATTTTGAAGACAAAGTTCTTGCCCAAGGGGACCAGATTGATTACAATGTTTGAGAATACCTGGATGCACCCAAGTTATGTCCAACTGATTTGTGTCACAAATCAATCAAGGCAATGCATACTAGCAGTCTCTAATGTGAAGGCCTCTGCAACATGATACAAGAGTGTAGCTTGAAGCAATAAACAAATCAGGCTCTCACCTTTGGCTTGGAGCATTAGCAAAGAAATTTAACAATCTCCTAGTCAAAGGTACTTTTGCCTACGTTTTGTAACTCCCATCTGGTTATGAGTCCCTTAAAGGAATGCTGGTGTTTACTATTAATGTTGATGGGACATATAAACTAGGTCTAGTTATCAAAGAACGTGCACAACAACTGGGTTGCGACTACAAGGAAACATTCCCCCCAGTCACCCAATCCGCATCAATATGCCTTGTTGTTGGCATTGCTCTGCAAACCAGTCTAACAATCTACGCCGCCAATTTCACAGTGGCATTCCTCAACGGGGAGCTGAAGGAGGAGATCTGTATGGAGCAGCTTGAGGGATGGAGTGCCCTGCCCAAGGATCAAAAATCTTACCTCAAAGTTGTTCAGACACTCTATGGTCTGGGACAGGCCGGTTGTCTATGGTACAAATGCCTCTCCACAGCTCTTGCCGACCTAGAATTTGTTTGCTTCAACTCGGACAACTGCGTTTTCATGCCCAGAAGAAAGGATACTGGGCTAATCCTGATTGCTGTCCATGTCAACAACTTGACCGGTGCAACTTCAAACGATTCTGTGTGGAGCCAGTTCTGCGATGAGCTCAACGCTAAGCACGAACTAAAGAACCTAGGCCGTGCAAAGGAACTATTAGGACTGGAAATCACACAAGACTCTCAGACTGGCACGGCTTCGATAACACAGACCCGATATATTGAAGAACTAGCCAAACAGTACAACGTGTCCCATCTTCCTCCCCTATCACTCCCACTCCTTCCCCGACAGAAGTTTTCAAAGGTACAGTGCCCGACATTGGAGGAGGAAAAAGTCAAGATGAAGGGCGTTCCTTACTTAGCCTTGGTAGCACGGTGAACCCCCAAGGTTCGGATCTTTGGCAAAATCCGACCCCCGGGTTCGGATTCTCAGCGCTCACGCCTGAGATATGAAGGCAAAGCTCAAATTCAGGGTTCGGATTTTTGGCAAAAGGGTCCGGATAATCCGAACCTTCTGGTTTCACGGTGTAGGCGCGCTAGTATGTATATGATGCCAAACTCGCCTGACGTATCTTATGCGGTATGCACATTATCATGTTTTAGTTTCAATCCTGGCTTGATACACTGGGAAGCCTTGCCTGGTGTCCTGCGATACTTGCGAAACACCTCAACGAAAGGGATATCGTACTCGCGCTCTGGATCCAAATGCTTATTGATCTATTCTGATGCGGACTATGGTATATGCCCGGACACCTGTAAGTCTACGACAGGATGGGCCATAGCCCTGTGTAGAGGCCTCATCAGCTGGTGTAGCAAACTTCAGTCTGTCATCGCCCAATCGACCATGGAAGCTGAAAACATAGCGATGTCGATGGCATGCAGAGAGGGATTTTGGACTCGGAGCTGGCTCGCCGAACTAGAAGGTTTTCATCCCGGTCAATGACCGGTCCCGACCCTACTGTTCTGTGACAACCAGGCCGCAATTGCCATCAATCTAAATCCCGAATCACACCAGTTGGCCAAACATACTGCTATTCGATAACACTATGTATTCGGACAGGTAGCTCAAGAGGAGTACACAATATATCACGTCTCTTCACGAGATCAACTGGCCAACTTTCTTACCAAGTCCACCATGAAATAAGTCTTCCAGCACCGCCGCACTCGGGCTGGAATCCTATAGCTCCGAACTCATTCTTCTTACTTTCTCCTGACCTGTTATCACTTCTACTTTCATGAACCCTTGTAATCTTCTAGTTTTATCCTGTATTTTTTTTCCTGCTTGTAGTTCGCGTCTAGAACCAGGGGGAGTGTTAGGTGCGCGGCACGCCAGCGCCGCCACGTGATCGTGTGGTCCTCGACGGAACGGATGTCCTACCCCTATTCAGATAGGGGATCCATATATTCCTGTGTCAGTGGTCCCGCTCCTGCACGCTCATCTCCCACCGTACTGAGACGTCCCCATGCAGGTGTTAGGCACCCGACACTTAGTCAGCAGGGCATAGCTCACGACGGTATCGTTACAATACGGATGGGTTTTGACATTCCTTCTGATGAGACGCTGATGAGACGAATCCAAAATCGGTCTCGTCTCGTCTCTCCCCAGCTCGTGGCAACGCTATCCGCAGGCTTCGTCGCAAAACGTCCAACCGTAACAAAGTCACATAACACATGAGGTTCATACAATGTCCTTGTCAGCCATGCTTACCGAGATTGATGAATATCATGAACGCTAATATTTATTAATGGCAATACTGGCCTCACAGTACAAGGTAATTGATGATGTGAGCGATATATGTCAGATGTCAACTCAACCTCACATTAGTATAGATGGCTAGCATTTACTTAGAGATTGGGGACCATTAGAGTACTAAGAACCGGTCGAGATAAGGCACTGCAGAATGGTATTGAATCAGACCCTCCCAATGTGGGCAGTCTAGCATCGTGTTTGGGCTTCAAGTTTGACGGGTGGTAGATTATTGAGGAAACTCCTAACAATAGGTACTGGCAAGTCAATAATATAAATTCTCGAATCGAAAGCAGCGCTTTTATGAAAATTTCGCGTCAAGTTGCTTTATTCTCTCCGAAGGGACATACCGTGCATATATGCAACTCCGTACGTACACGTATGGCAGCTGGCACATTTGAAATGTACAGCGATCGCACAATTATGGCAGATTATCCTAACACGTGATCTATACATACAGAAAGGCCCACCACCCTACCATTTAAAACAGGGCGGTGGCCGTTCTTCCCACCTCAGGTTGAAATGGACTCGAACTCCGGGTCGTCAGACTCAAAAGGACTTTCCCGAGCTCGCAATTATGTCAAGACTTTGGGCCGAAAAGCAAAAAGCAAGCTCAGGTCCTTGTCTCAATCTACATCTACACTACCTATGGGCGAACTAGAATCAGACTCAGCAGCGATCCCCCTCGTCTCTCCTTACCGGATGTCTACATTCTCCGGCCATGACGCGTCTTCAATCCCGCCCAAAGTCCATCGATCCGAACCCGCCCTCAGTGCAGACCCATCTCTCCAAACTAAACCTCAGATATCCCTATCCGAGTCGTTACCTGGTGGAACGGAAACCACAAGCACGGGATGGGAGGGCCTGCGGTCTACTCTCCGAGTATTGCATAGTGCCATTGAGACATTCCCCCCACTCCAATCGGCAATTGGTTCTTTGGTTGGCTGTCTAGGCCTTTTTGAGGTTTGGTTCCGATTCCAAGTACTTATGAGCTGGTGTACTGATATTAAGCTTTTAGACCGCTTTCAAGAATCAACAAAGTCAAGATGATCTAGCAGCGGAACTTCGGCAAAGTGTAGTATTTCTGACACAGTATCTTCAAGATCCGCAGTCGGCACATATGGTTGGCGCAATTAACGGTATATCCAAGTAGGCAGCCCAACCCAGCATTACGTTAGGGTAATTGATCATTCCGGCTACTTAAGAAACATTGACAAAGAGCTCAAATCAATCATCGAATCTCAAGAGCAAAGTAAAGGAAAACAGATTGTTGCAGCTAAGCATAACGAAGACCTATTGTTGAGGGATTACAGGCGAATAGAGAATTTATTTCGTCGACTACAGGTGAGTGGTGGTTATATGAAGCTTGGATGCATATTTAAAGTACATAGATCGAAGTCAGCATGAGTGCATGGAGCGTTGCGCATGAACATCTCGTGGTGAGACTAAATCTCCTTCCCTTTGAAGTTTATATTTTTCATTCCTAGTTTGTAGGTCACTCGACTTGAGAATTTGACTCCAGCTAAACTGGCTGCCTATGACTCGACCCATGGCACAGAAGTCAACCGTCGTACTTGCACAAAGAACACGAGAGAAATGATTTTGCATGACTTGAATCATTGGTCTGACGACACGGATGCTAAACGAATATATTGGATGAATGGTATGGCTGGTACTGGTAAAACAACAATTGCGTGTAGCCTGGCTCAAGCGCTCGAAGCCCGCGGTCAACTAGGAGGTAGCTTCTTTTGCTCTAGAGCATCCCCCGAGTGTCGAGACGCTAATCGGATCGTACCAACCATCTCGTACCAATTGGCTCAGTACTCGACTCCGTTCCGTGCAGCATTGTTTCAAGTCCTTGACGAAGATCCCGACGTTGGTTCCCGAAACATCACCTCGCAGTTCGAAAGGCTTCTGAGAAATCCGTTGATGGAATCGAGGAATCAACTAATAGGCAATGCTGTAATCGTGATCGACGCACTCGATGAATGCGAGAGCCCAAGTGCTGTCAAACTCGTCTTGGAAGCACTACTGAAGTGTACATCTGGCCTTCCGATCAAGTTCCTTGTCACGAGCCGGCCTGATCCAAGGATCTACGATAAAATATCCCAAAACAGCCACCCTCAAGGCATGATGCATTTGCACGAGATTGAACACTCTATAGTTCGAGCAGATATTGAATTATACTTGAAGGAAGAGCTTTCAGATATGGCGCCTAAGGAATCTCAAATCCTCCAACTGAGTAATCTTGCCGGTAACCTGTTCATATATGCGGCCACTGCGGTCCGATATATTCAACCCGATGATGTGTTTGTAGACTCGGAAGACCGACTTGAAAATGTTCTCAACACCCAGCTTGCGTCCACTAAGAGGCTCGCAGACCTCGACAATTTATACAGGGCAATACTCGTCACAGCACTCAAGAACGAAAAGCTCGAAAAGGAGGAAGCTCTACGCATCCAACTTGTTTTATGGACTGTCGTTTGCTCAAGAGAGCCAATGGATATAAACACAGTCACCATGCTAGTCGACAAGGGCGAAACAAAGCACATTTTCACAGCGCTCAAACCACTTCGGTCCGTATTGCATATGTCAGAAGCTACTGGACTAGTGTCGGCGTTACATGCTTCCTTTTCCGACTATATACTTAATCGGGAACGGGCAAATGAATTCTTTTGTGATAAAGAGGCTCATCATCTGGTCCTTGCTTCTCGGTGCTTTGATATAATGAGCGCTACCTTACGCTTTAACATTTGTGACCTGGCTTCATCCTTTGTCCCTGATTCTGCTGTTCCGAACCTTGAAATGCACGCGACTGCCCGGATATCTTCACCTTTATTTTATGCTTGCCGTTATTGGGGAGATCATTTTGTTCTTGCTTCCGAATCCGGGAAAATAGGGCAGAAACTGAGCGAATTCCTGACGCACCGGCTTCTTTTCTGGATGGAAGCTATGAATCTGAAGAACTGCCTAAAAGCGGGTCTTTTGGTACTAGTGGGTGCTCAAAAGCGGATCATGGTACGTAAAACTAGAGTATTGAAGATGGATGGTGTCTGATGCATTTCATCAGACTTGTCGCGAATATCGAAGCTGTCGAAGAAGTATCGCCGATGCTCACACCTTCCTCACCCGAATCGTTGCTACCCCAATTGTGCAGTCGACCCCACACCTATATATCCGCGTTTCAGTTCTGTCCAAGATCCAGCTCCGTATTCAATAATTACGAGGGCATGATACAAGAACGCATGAACGTGAGCGGAACCGCCATGATGCGACGTGATACAGCGCCTCTAGCAATATGGAGTACCGAGCATGGCCTCAATTGCTTCGTACTCTTTCCAGACGGCACTCGCATTGCCTCTGGCTCGTCTGAGGGTACTATAAGTGTCTGGGATACAGCCAATGGGACACTCGTTGTTGGACCAACTGAGCCTCGTGGTCACAGCGTCCTCGCGATAGGAGTTTCGCCTGATGGTCAGCTAATCGCGGCCGGATATGAGGATGGCACCGTATCTACTTGGAATACAACAACCGGTTCGCCAGTATCCGGACCATTTAATGGCCACTTTGACAGCGTATTAGCGGTGACATTTTCCCACGACAATATGCGTATTTTCTCTGGATCTAGGGATCATACTATACGAATTCGGAATGCATTCACTGGTGTCCTCACTACTGGGCCTCTCGAAGGGCATGCCGGCAGTGTCCATTCTATTTCAGTGTCACCTGACGGTAAACTTATCGTTTCGGGTTCGGCCGACTACAGCATCCGTATCTGGAACTCGATTGATGGAACACCAATAGGGATTCCTCTAGTGGGGCACAGTGGCACCGTGTGGTCTGTCCAGTTTTCTCCCGACGGTACCAGCATAGTCTCAGGGGCGGACGACAATCTCGTAGTGGTGTGGGATGTAAGCGACAGACAATCCATCTCTGTACGGTCAAAGCTCGAGGGACATGAAGAAGGCGTTGTATGCGTGGGGTTCTCTCCGGGTAACGAATATATCGTGTCTGGTTCATACGACGGTACCATCCGTACGTGGGATGCCATCAATGGTGTCCTGATTTCCGGTCCGTTTGAAAGGCGCAATATAGGCTTCCGTTCTGTAGGCTTTTCTCCTTATGGCACCTGGTTTTATTCCGGTTCTTCCGACGGCACAATTTGTCTCTGGGATGCTACCTCCAGAGCCATTCTGGACGGATTCCCTCGTGGCCACACTAGGAGCGTAGAATCAGTCCAGTTTTCGTTAGATGGTACGCATATCATCTCTGGTTCCGAGGACCATACTATATGTGTGTGGGACTCTCGCGAAGGCAATTTGGCGGTTGGGCCATTCAGGGGGCATACGGCTGGTGTGATATCAACCGCGCTATCTCCCGACGGTACTCGAATAGTATCTGGTGCATTTGATCGAACTATCTGCATATGGGATTCGGCAGACGGTAGACTCCTGCTTGGCCCGTTTCGGGAGCACAAAGATTGGGTAAAATGTGTGGAGTTTTCGCCCGATGGCGCCTCTTTTGTCTCATGTTCAGACGATGGGACTATATGCGTGTGGGATACGATGCGAGGCGTTCCGCTTGTGGGGCCATTTAGGCAGCATAACAGTAGCGTGCGCTCCGTAGGATTCTCGCCTGATGGTGCATGCCTGGTTTCCGGGGCTTCCGACGGTACCATTTGTATATCGGACTCGGCCACAGGGAAGCTACTGCACGGCCCATTCAAAAGGCATAGCGACTGGATCAGCTCCGTGTCATTCTCTCCCGATGGCCGATTCATTGCTTCTGGCGCTGGGGTCAAAGACCGCACCATCTGTATCTGGAGTGCGGATGGTGAAATGTTGATGTGTGGTCCACTACGGGGCCATGAAGGCGGAGTGTTGGCGGTGTCGTTTTCTTCTGATAGCCAGCGAATCGTTTCCAGCTCGGACGACCGTACTATCCGAGTGTGGGACACACAAAGTGGCGACCTCATATTTGGGCCACTCAAAGCACATCATCAAAGCGTTCGCTCCGTTCGTTTCTCACCCGACGGTACTCGCATCGTGACCGGCTCCCGTGACCAAACTATACGCATACATGATATCGAACACTCTAGCGATCACAGCGATGCCCTGAACGGGATATGGGAGATAACGGATGATGGCTGGTTCAAAAACGAGAAAGCGCAACTCCTTTTCTGGGTCCCTCCGGAGATCAGGCGTTCGTTTCCGAGGCCATACAACCCATTGACTATTGGTCCAGAAGGATCGATTCAAGTTGACTACAGTCGACTGCGCCTAGGAGTGAATTGGCAAGAGTGCTATAAACCCAACTAATTGGGGATCCGCCTTTTCTTTGCAGGAATAGTACTTTCGTGTTTCGATGCTCGATGAGGTGTTTATTCATTCACAAGATTTCGTAGAGGGGTTCCCTGATCTTACCAGCAATCAAAGTGTGCTTGATGTCTTGTGGTTCTTTCTACATTTAGTCGCGATAACATGAATATCGGTCATGAAAATCCTCTATAAATGTGTCCTATTTGTTCACTATCTTCCTGTGCATTCCAATGTACGAGGTTATTAATTATGTAGCTATCGTAGAGCCAGTTTGTCACTGCTACCAGTTTCTGTATTCAAACTTACATATGCATCTTCGTTGATTTTAGATAACAATAGCCTGCCAAGTGGTCCCCACGCTTTTGTTAACATTGGTGATATTATTCTCCACGTCTTCACTTGTCTCTTGAGGGAGGAGTTAGGATGAAACCCTAGCACTAAAGCAACAAATCACCCGAGTCTGGCTTGTTAATTACTGGAAAGCAACACCCAAACCAATCAAACCCCCTAAAAAAGGTACTCAACGTCACTGTACAAGGTTATAATGCTGAAAATCAGTGCGTGTGTTTAAGTGAGAATTGAGCTGAAATCAAGATCAATACATACTGATTTTAGGTATCAATTCTTCCATAGTCTGATTCATGCTGAGGGAGGCACACTAACATTGTAATTTTCAGACCATATCCTACTGAAAAAAGGGATCTTTTACTGATGTACTGATTTTCAGGATCTTATCACACCACAGTGGCGTCAACAACACAACTTCAAAAATCTCTCCGCATACCAATCTCTCAAACAATCAAGGTAGACCAAATTTTTGATAAATAATCCTAAAACAGCTTGTTATTGTATTTGACCAACATGGAAAAGCAATGAATGCTAGTGCCAGTGCTGTGGTTGGATGTTTTGCAATGAGACCTGCAGAGACTCAAAATAGCAACTTAGCCGGGGCATGTAACAAGCCATGTCACAACCACTTTTTCTTTGGATTCATATTTTGAGGGCTACATAGAAACAAGACAAACCACTCTGATAGTTACATAAGGGGGGGGGCAGGGAAGGAAATTAGAACACAAAATCACAGACAATAGTTAAACCATTACCAAAGGGTCAGCTTGCACTGGTCTATCCAGGTTCCTCATGTCTCCATGGTGTGGCCATGGATGGGGGGTTGGGCTGCCCCCTGAGCTTGTTGGGGTTGGGGTTTTGGGCTTGACTATCAATGTTTGACAGTGACTGGGTTGCCAAAGATGAAAATGGGGTCTTGAAGAGACAGTGAGCAACAGAGCTATCAGGACCTTCAACCATAAGAATGATCAAAGAGTGAGTGCTGGAGATGTTTGCAGGATTGCAGATCCATCAAGCAGGCCTAGGATTGGTAATGTCACACATCACAGGGTTACAAGCAAGAGAGATGTCTACATCAGCCTCAGAGAAGACCAGGGCTTCAACCAAGAGGCAGGCTAGTATACTGAAAACCAGAAACCTGGTCCAGTGCTTGTCAATAAACATGACCACAGAATCTGCAAGTCTGAGAGAATTGCAAATCCCAGGACAGAGGTCCAGGAGGGTGGCATCAGGCCTGCCAGGTGGAAATGAGACAATGATGTTGTTGCTCTTGTTCCAGTGAGCCCTTAAAATGACAACCCTAGTGTGGGTGGGATGGATGTCCAGTATGCTAGAGATCCATTTGAAAAGGTTGGGCTGAGACATGCTGTGCACTTCCTGAAGAGGCTTCCTGCTGAAGCAAACAACCAGTTGAGCACAGTGGCAGCTTCCTTAGCTGCCCTGTGGCCTGGAACACAGCAAGTGGGCTTACAAGGGTGTTAAACTCCTGGGAATCATACCATTAGAATTGCCATATTTTTTAGATATTTTGAGTATTTTTTACAAACTCTTTATTCTTACTTTTTGTCATGAATCTCACCTCCTGACATGGCTATGTGTTGTCTGTTGCTTTCTCCTTCCCCCTAGTGCATGTGTCTAGGGAACTCATGTACATCTCATCTGTACCCACCTGATCTGTTTGTATGTTTCCTGTCTTCCTTATTTATGTTCTTCTCACTTCTCTGCTCCCTTCTTGCACTTAGTCCAGACTTACTCTGCTCTAAGCACTTCTATATTGCTTATCTTGGTGTGCACCAGCCCAGGTTACTGTGCAGAGCTTCTGAGCCATGTGCTCCATCTTCCTTCTCAGTTGTATGGCCCAGATTCTGTCCCTTCTCATGTAGTTACCCCTTTTTCCACTTTGTTATAAAAGAAGACTTTGAATTGGCTTGGAGACCCCAAGAACAATCCACCTTGTCAATTTCCCACTTCCTTACCTGTGTGAATTGTCCCACTATCTCACAACAGTCATTTCATTCTTGGTTGTGACACTTTTCAAGTCATGTGATCTTGATGCTTGGCAAGAAACAGGTGCTTATATGTGCCAAGTCCTGCCAAGGTGCTGCACCAAGACCACATGACACTTCTGCACTGTTACACCCTTGACAATTACACCGTTGGAATTGCCTGATTTTTTAGATATTTTTACTATTTTTACAGACTTATTCTCTTTACCTTTTTGATCACATGATCTTGGTGCTTATCACACCAAGATGCTGTGCCAAGATCCCATGCCAAGAGCACTTAGATACCATCCACACTTCTGAACTGCCTGCAGCATGCTTCTATCTATCTTTAGGGCTTCTTTTCCCACATCTTATCAACTTGTAAATAGTTATCACTTGTGTATATATACTAGCAGGGAGAAAAAGTTTGGAAATGCTGTCACATGATGGCCCAGAATTTGTACAATACATCTTACTATGTCTTGCAAACACAGTCAAGAGCTCCCTGTGACTCATCAAGCTCAAATAATTACACTACACAATGAGGGCAATTCATATCCTGAAATATTTGCAAAAACTGGTGTTCCCCCATCTGTGGCATGCAAAACTGTTAACATTGGGAAACATATGGCACCCTTGCCTCCTTGCCTCATTCTGGCTGCCCACACAAATTCTCACCTCAATTGTGCTGTCTAGTCATTTGTACCCTCCTTTGCCATTGTTTCAAGCCATATTCATCTATTGCTACTAGAGTTGGTAATGGCCTTACTGCTGTGCAAGTCAAGTACATTGCCCAGAGCCAGCGCTACTGCCAGTATGTTGCACACCAAAAGCCATTCTTAGATAAGCAAAAGGTCCTAAAGCGTCTAGAATGGGCTTGTGTGAACTGGTTTAGGAACTGGGATGAAGCCATTTGGACTGACAAGCTCCAGTTGGGGACTGGCAATCACTCAGTTCACCCAATGGTCACCCAGAAACCTGGAGAGGCTTATCTCCTGGAATGCCTAGCCCCAACCTTTCAAAGTGGCTGTGAAGCATTAATGGTATGGGGGTGTATCTCCCATGGGTATAAGGGGCCACTTATCCAACTGGAGATGGCTCCCTGGCTGCAATTGCATAATGGGAGGTGGAGGGGGGGAGGGTTCAACTTGGAAGGATATGTTATGCAGGTCCTAAATGGTCCACTTAAGGACTTCATTGCACAGATGGAGAAAGTCAAGGGACATAGGATGCTAGTAGTTGAAGATGGGGCCCTGGCACACCAAGGAAAGCTAGCCAAACAGGCTTGTGAAGAACTTGGTATTAAACACATTGCACACCCCCCAAGTTCACCAGACCTAAACCCAATAGAACCATTATGGATGGAACTTAAGCAACATGTGTACAGTACCCCTGGGGCCCAAAGAAGTCTTGAGCACCTTTGGAATGCCACTGAAGCTGCCTGGAAATCCTTCACAGCAGATGATATCAACAAGTACACACAGAAAATGCCATCTTGGGTAACAGCTTTAGTTAAGTCAAAGGGACTCCCAACAAAGTTCTAACACTTGTTTGTCTCTCCTACTGTATTTTAACCAATGTATTTCCTGTTTCTATATACTACATTCATACAGCCAGGGGAGAGCAAGTTTTCTTTTAGTGGCCAAATCACATGCCATTTCCAAACTTTTTTCCTCTGCTAGTACAGCAGGGAAATTGCTTGGAAACACCAAGTCAATTTTGCCTTGTCTACCTATCAGATAGGTCTCAGAAGATCAACAGTAGCTTAGGACCTTAAGTCCTTTTACTAACCCAGTAGCTCAACCCCTTACAGGGCCTTACCCAATCAGTAGTATAGTTGCCACTGGCCTTAGGCCCCTTCCCATTGTAGATACATCCCCACTCATTGCCTTATGCAGTTTTTTCTAGTAGTTAGCCTAGCTTAGTCAGCAGTGTTGTATAGTAGTACAGCCATAAGTGACTGCCACTAGCAAGTAACCCACCTTACAGTGTGGTTACAACATGCAGTCCTCAACCACTTCTTATTTGATACACAATTTGTCCTTACATATTTGTAAATAATTCAGCTCTTGTGTATATGAGCCACAGGGATATTGCTTGGAGTCCCCAAGTCAATTATACCTTGTCTCTTGCCACAGACAGGTCATCAGCAGTCAGCAGTTAGAGTTGGGTCCTTACAACCCTTTACTTACTATTAGCTTACCAGTAGTCAACTTATCACCAGTCTTAGGCCCTTCCACACCACAGACCACCCCTTCCACATTGCCATAAGCAATCCCCTCCATAGTTTAGCCTTAGATAGAAGATTTCAGTGTAATAGTTATGGCTGTAAGCACCCATACCAGCAAGTAGCCAGCCTCACACCTAGGTTACAACAAGGGGATAGAGACAGGTGCAATCCAAGGAGCCAGAGCCACCCAGGGGGTGGATGTATGGTGCAACATAGCAGGCTTAGGTGGCACCAGAGCCTATATGTTCTGTGCAGTTGCCTCTGCATAGGACTTGACCAGAGAGGTTGAGGTGGTAGCAGCACCATGGCACACATTGAGGCAAGGCTGACTCATGCAAAGCTTGCAGGATGCAATCATCCTGCCAACACAATTTACCTCATCCACTAAAACCATCCAAAGTTGGCTTGGAGTGGACTCAGCATTCTGCAGGGGGAGCTGGGTAGGTCAGAAGTCTTCAAGGGGAGTGAGCAGGGCCTAAGGATAGTGTCATAAGCCATATCTGGAAGGGTTATTACCATATATATCCACTGTCAAAGATGTATATAGTATATATGATGCACAGTGATATATTAATAATATAAGTTGCTGGGGGACATTGCACTCCCCCTGCCCCCCTGGCTGCAGGCCAATGTTAAGGCCTGTTGTTGTAGACACACTCAATACCAGGGAATTTATTCCCATTTTCTCAAATTTGAACAAAGGCAATTGGACAACATTTTTGATCACATGACATTGGTGCTTATATCATACACTAAGCACCAAGCCACATCCCCTTCTGTCCTTATTTAGCACACATAGCCACCTCCACCTATGATGTCATCATGATACATCAGTGACATGTATGCATGAGTAAGTCCAACTGCAGAACAGGGTTCTTATTGGATATAGGATTGGATATAGTGTATTTGTAATTAGCTCACCTCTGTAATATATAAGGAGGCCAACCAACCATGGTAACACCCAGGTTGATTACCTCTTGTTGCACTCTACATTGTACAAGCCCTTACAGGCAGTAACTACTTAGATACAACACCTTAAGCATTGACTCTGCTGTACTTACCTAGCCCACCATTGCCCTTAAGGCCTTGGTCATTGTAGGATAGTTGTTTGACATTGTAGGGTAGATAGTCACTGCCTTAAGCAGTTTGCCTTTGTATCACATACAGCTGTAAGTGCCTGCACCCTTGATGTCCTTACAGACGTCTAGGACACCTGTGGGCAAGGTCTGAATAATATATATTATAGAAGAGATCATGTCATCCCCCCCCTCCTCAATCTGGAGTAGTTCAGTATAGTATTTGATAAAGGACTGGAAGGGGGAGGTCATGTGACCTGGACTTAGAGAATATCACTAAGTCCAGCAATGTTGACCATGTTATGTATCACATAATATTTCATTTACAGCTCACCATCCACTATAATCTGCATATATCTGACTTTCTGATTTTAATGGCCATTTGTCTCCTATTTTCCATTATTCCTGTCATTACTCTATGTAATGCTCATGTTAACTGTATGTGTTACATATTGTTCAATAAAACTCCTTTTGCTTGTTCTAACACTGCCTGTCATGTGCTCATAAAATAAGATCTCATGGAGATATTAGCTTCACAAGATTCTATCTATGTGGCTCAAGTACCTTACTAATCATTATATTTATATCTTTACATCTAGCTCATCACATGACTAGCTCTAACTTGGGAAATGAACCTTATTCCTAGCTTAGTTGAGTCATACCTCTCATGAGATTACTAAGGTTCTCCTTATCTAGTAATTTCTAGTGGCACTGCAAATCCAGCTTATGAGTCATTCTGCTTGCCACCAGAATGACTCACACTAATGACTCACTCTAAGTGCTCATTGGCTGCCAAGCATTTCTTGATAGACTGAGTCATGTATTTAGATGTTTCTATTTCTAACTAATTGCAGTTCAACCCAAGAGCAGTCAAATTCCATCCTAGTCATATCTGTGCCTTCCCACCCACCAATCAAAGTCTTAGGAAGCACAGTCCTAAGCAAGTCATACTCATACTCTGACCAGGTGAATGACTCAGTAACCTTGCCACTCTAGGGTATAAAAGGGGACTCTTGCATACCCTTGGAGGGCACCACCTACTTTACTCCACCTTACTGTTACTGTTGACCGTCACTCTTGGGTTTGGGCTTGCCTGCCTCAATTGCATGATATATTGTGCCTCAAGATTTCAAATAACTTAAACTTGTATAAGTGGATCTCCCAAGTACCCATAGCGTGGAAAGGTAGTAGACCTGATACAGAGTTCTTAGGTTAAGTGAACAGAGGGCAATCATCCTTAAAGAAGGATATATACTAAGTAACCAGTTAGTTCCTGCAACTAGGAGTGAAACTTAAATAACTATCTCTGCCAAAGGGAACCTGAGCCAGTACTCTTGCTCTTACAGAAATACTTACTAAGACACTTTACACTGAGAAAGGATATATCTGTAGTTGATTGTATTCAAGATAGCTAGACCCAGAGAACCCTAAAGAAGCTACTTGTTTACTTAGCTTGGAAATTGGGAAATCTTCCAACACAGACTCTGCTCAGCACCAGAGTCTCAACCTCTTTTCCCCCAATTTACAACAGACCATAAGTCTCTTATATGTGGGAACCCAGAGGTCCTGAGTGTATAAATGCAAGTATATGCGTGCTTGCAGTCATGTTCATGTGCAACATGAGTGTGTTGGAGGCTTGACTAGGTTAGGATTCATGGAAAGGAATGGAGTGGGTCATGACAGATAGCCACCAATGTGGGACAACCATTGTTTGCAGTGGGAGTCAGCAGGATGACCAGCAAAGAATGCCTTGGGAGGGACAAAGGTTGGGAGGGCCTTCTCAAACCCCAGGAAATATGGTTTATAACCAGATGAGATAGGTTTACCAGCAGCATGGGGCTCATTTCTAAGTAGACAGGGTAGAATGGCAAGTGGGAACAAGATAGGGCTATAAGAGCTAAAGTTTGAAATGGCACTGGTGAGTTGCTGTCCTAGAGACAGTCACATGACCAGTACAAGTAGTTGCATGCAGGCCCAAGCCCAAATTTGGGGGGTGGCAGGTGTAATCATGGGTTGTTTTTACACCCTAGACAATTACACCACCAGGCTCACCTGAATTTTCTGATATTTTTACTTTTTTTTACAAACTTCATATCTTCACTTTTTTGATCACATGATCTTGGAACTTGTTAAGCCAAGATGCCATGCCAAGGGCAACTAGATAACAAACACACTTCTGTGCAGTCTGCAGCACAATTCTCATTTCACATTTTACTTCTTTCTCTCACACCTTATCTATTTGTAATTAGTAGACCTTGTGTATATATATAACAGGGAAATTGCTTGGAGTCACCAAGTTGATTTTACCTTGTCTATCATCACAGACAGGTATCTAGTAAGTCAGCAGTAGTTGTTAGGGCCTTATAGCCCTTTCACTTGATTGCAGTAGCAGTAGTACTAGTAGCTTTGGCCTTAGGCCTGTCCATACCATAGAAATCTCCTCCCACACTGCCTTAAGCAGTCACCCAGTAGTATAGGCCTAGATAGTAGATCTTGCACTGTAGTAGTACAGCCATAGGCACCTACCACCAGCAAGTAGCCCACCTTACAGTAGGGTTACAACAGTTGTTGGCAGAAGAATAATATGGCTCTATGGCTTAGTGGTCAAGCTGGTTCAATTCCAGCTAATTCTATTTCCTCTGTTTCTGATAAGTGGTGAGGTATAAGAGCCTGTCATGACCCAAGAGGCATGAACACAGATACCCTATTATTCTATCATCTTTTTTTTTTTATCTATTTTTACGAATTATATGCACTAGGGGATGTTCCCAACATGACCACAGGCCATGCAGGACTCCCCTGGCAGAGCAATCAACATGGAATGTGAATGGTTCCTTTGTTTAGCATGTCTGCTTTGTCCTCTGGTTACTTAGTTACCACATGTCCTTAGTTGCATTGTTCTATTGTTCTTTTAGTTACCCATACCTTTGTAGTATGTCTTCCATGGTTCTCCTTTGTACTTTACAGTTCCCTTGTTCTGTATGATGTATATAATGAAGGGAGAGTTCTGGAATTCAGACCAGAACTTGACCTCCTGTCAATCTACTGACTACCCTCCCCACTCTCCTGCTCTACTCTAAGGGGTCTTGTGCCATATTTGGCAAGTAAACTCTCTCTCTAAAGTGTTGGTTGCAGTCTTCTGCTTATCCCCAAAGCCAGCACTGCCTCTTTAGGCATCTATCTCATTCTTTATTAGTCAGACTCTGACAAGCCTGGAAAGGCCATATATAATATACCTTAAGAACTCTTTTGAGTTGTGCTGTACACTATGGTGTGATAAGATCTTGAAAATCAGTACATCAGTAAATGACATCTTTTTTTGGTATAATTTGGCCTGAAAACTACAATGTCAGTATGCTTTCCTCAGTACAGATCAGGCTAAGGGAGAATTGATATTTAAAGTTAGCATATATTGGCCTTGATTTCAGTTTACTTCCTATTTAAATACATGTTCTTATTTTCAGTATTCTAACCTTGTATAGTGGTAGAAAGCATAGCTTTCTACTGCACATGTACTAAGTGACTTGACACTTGACTTGATTACTGCAATGATGTAACATATTAGATTATGCTATTATTCACAAGACATTTCTACACACCCCCTTAAGCAAGTATCATAAACCAAGGAAAATAGAATTAGCTGTAATTGAACCAGCATGACCACTAGCATCACAACCAAGAGAAAACTAGTTAACTGTGAGAGAAGTGAGGATTTACACAATTAGGAATGGTGGAATCAACAAGGTGGATTGTTCTTGGGGTTTCCAAGGCAATTTGCAGTCTTCTTTTATATCAAGCAAGAAAAGGGGGTAAATACATGCAAGCAAGTGGCTCCTGGGCCATACAACTCATGGAGAAGTGTGAGCACATGTCTAAGAAGCACTGCATGAGATAGTGGACTGTTGCACAGCCAGATAAGCAGGATAGAAACACTGGGAGCAGGATAAGTTTGGACTTGGTGCAAAAAGAAGTGGAGAAAGAGAGAAGACAGGAAACACAGAAGATCAGAACAAGCCAAAAAGACAAGATGGATACAGATCAAGCAGGGGGTGCATTCTCTAAGTACAGGGTATCAAGGAACTGGAGAGCAAACAGGCCAGTACCCATGTCAGGAGGTGAGGCTCATGACAACTAAGCCATAAAGCCCTAATAATCCTCTGCAGACAACCACACCTGAAACTGCCTAATTGGGATTAGGCCAGCATGCAATCACTTGTACTAGTCTGTTTAGACCATGTCTACAACAGCAAGTTAAGTGTAGATACATTTATAAATGAGCTTTTACATTCAGTCAAATTCCAAAACCAATGGCTGTTCCTATACTTTGCTTTATAATGCTCAGTTATATAGCTATTAGTAGTTGTTGTAGACACACATATACCAAGGGAATTTATTCCCATTTTCTCGAATTTAAACAAAGGCAATTGGACTACATTTTTGATCACGTGACATTGGCGCTTATATCATACGCTAAGCGCCAAGCCACGTCCCCATCCGTGCTTAATCAGCATATGTAGCCACCTCCACCTATGACATCATCATGACACATCAGTGACACGTATGCATGAGTAAGGCCAACTGTGGAGCAGGGTTCTTATTGGTTATGGTATTGCATATATTGTATTTGTAATTAGTCCTACCTTGTAATATATAAGGAGGCCAACCAACCATGGTAACACCCAGGTTGATTACCTCTTGTTGCATCCCCTATACTGTACAAGGCTTTAGGCCAGTAACTACTAAGTCCCCTACCTGTACTTGTTGCCTTAAGCAACTTCCTCATTGTAGATACATAGCTTGCCATTGCCATAAGGCCTTGGTTGTTGTACTTAGGTAGTTAGTTGTTGTAGGTAGCATTGTCACCGCCTTATGCAGGTTTACTTAGTTCCATACAGCCACAAGCGCCTGCTGCCTCAACACCCCTTACAGACGTCTAGGACAGTAGTTGATTAAGTTGATTTGGTTAGTCAACTTTGTCCTCAATTGATGCACCTGTTGCTTTGCCTATAATAGGTTGCATAATGTACCTAAAATGAGGAGCAGATAAAGCTTTAGTAAAAGCATTAGTTGTGGATATGCCATTTCTCCATTAATCTGTACTTATTTAATTAATTGTACAAGTCAAGCTAAGGTGAATAAAGTGAGATAAAGATGCAAACTAGGGTTCTCAAGGTCCCTCTCTCTGATCAAAACCTTTGCATGACCTCTAAGCCTCAGGAATACCCTCAATGTGCAATATCTTCTGCATGTATGCTGTTTTCTCACTCATTTAAATACATATAAATTCAGCTGAGTAGATAAACAGTAACTACCAATATTTTTCCTGTTTGTAGTATTCATTATACAGTATTCTATCTTGTGGCTACACACAGAAATATTCAGGGTCCCCTCCTGTTGCATAGGCAAGTGCCCCAGCACTTAATTGGCACTTAAATGCCAACGCACTAAATGCGCCTTTTCTCAATCACCTGGGCATCCCACACTGCTGAATTGCTTGCAGTTAGGTGTGCCTGCTTGTGTGCTCCAGAATGCCAGCTCAAACAATCAGAATGGACAACATTTGGCTGTTACACCCTTGACAATTATACCACTGGAATTGTCTATTTTCTCTAATATTTCTATTATTTTTTACAGACTGTTTATTTTCACTTTTTCAATCACATGATCTTGGTGCTTAACATTGCCAAGATGCCATGCCAAGACTTGCCAAGATGCTGTGCAAAGGGCACTTATCATAAGTCCATGCTTCTGTGCAGCCTGCAGCATGCTTCTCTTTCTTCTTTGACCTTCTCTTTCACATGCACAGACCACTTGTAAATTGCTCCCCTTGTGTATAAATACAGTAGGAAAATTGCTTGGACACCCCAAGTCAATTTTACCTTGTCTACCATCCAGACAGGCACCAGTGGTTAGCCAGTAGTTTGGGCCTTAAGCCCTTCACTTATCAGTAATCACTTGGACCTTACAGTCCTTCACTAACAGTAGTCAGCTGGTCCCCAGCCTTAGGCCTGCTTACATTGTAGTTAAATATTCCCAGACCACCTTAAGCAGTACTCAGTAGTAGCCTAGTTAGATTAGTCATCAGTGTCTTGTAGTAATACAGTCACAAGTGCCTGTCCCACTAGCAAGTAACCCACCTTAAAGTGCAGTTACAACATTGAAAATTGACTTCTTGTAGGCTGTGTTTGACAATGAGAGGACTCCCAGTACTAGCACAAGGGAAATACACGTGCTCAGGGCCACCTTGGGGACAGAATAATCAAAAGTCCACCACCCCCACATAGTACCAAATTGCTACAAGGCTGACAAGCTCTAATTGCCTGCATACCACAAGTTTCACCAGAACTCAGTAACTAGCAACCTTAGTCAGCTGAGATACCTGCTTGTAAAAAACCCACTCATATCACAATTGCCAGATCTGTTGATTTGTTGTAGGGGCTATCCAACGCTAGATACTTGAAGCAAAGGTTTAGCATTCACATGTTACATAAAAACTGCTCATAAGTTCTGTCACAGGCACCCACTTTTCCCCGCACTGTTTCTACCATTCCCCCCACACACTCTGGCACCCACCATTCCTACTCTTGCCCCTCCAGTTGCTCCTCTCAATGTTCCCTGGCAGCCCACTCCCAACCGCCCTCTTGCAGCACATCACCCACTCCAGAATACCTGCCAGCTATGGAACCAGAACCAACCCTTAGGATCCTCCTCAATGCAATCAACACCTCTCCCTCCAAGTTGGGTCCCTACAGGACCAAGTTAAGTCTCAAGGCAAGACTATCCAGCAACTCCTTGCTGTATGCAAGGAAACCAACAATCTTGCCAGAGACAAGGACCAGGGACAAGCCAAGCTTGGCCCAGCAGCTGGCCCTTCCACTCCCCCAGACCAACAGGGGGGCCAAGCCAACACTCCTAAAACAGTTAGGTCTTGGAGACAAGGACTTGGAGACCCCTTCCAAGCAATCAGAAGTACAGTTGGATACAATTCAGAGGAAGAAGAAGAGCCAAGGCAAGAAATCAAAAAGGAGCCTTGCAGAGCATCTAGGGGTTTGAGCTCCCTCACCCCATTTGATGAAGCTATGGGCACCAAACACCTCAAAATGGAACTCCCAGACCCTTACAAGGGCAACACCAGGGGATGCAAGGCCACTCAATGGCTAGACCACATGCTGTTGTGGGTGGCACTTCACCAGCACCAGTTTGACAAAGAGGAGCAGATGATTGTGTGGATTCTTTACTGCATGGAAGACAAGGCTGCTAACTGGACCCTCCCTCTTATCAACAACATCATCAAGGGCAAAGGGAGCACCCCTAAGACCATCAAGACCCTTGGACTTCAATTCAAGGAAGCATTTGCGGATCCTGACACTAAAAGAGCCATGGCATGCAAAATTGCCATCCTGGTCCAGACCACCTCTACAGCAGAATATGTCACCAAGTTCCAAAACCTCATTGCAGAGCTTGACTGGAACAAGGAGGTGTATATTGCACAATTAACAAGGGGCCTTCACTGGAAGGTCAAAGAGCTCCTGTCCACCAAGGATAACATACCAGAGGAGTATAAGGCCATTTTTGCAGCTGCAATAAAAATTGACAACATGCACTGCAAGAATGAAGAAAATTGCCCAAAGAAGGTGCACAAGGCCCTGGTCACTGCAACCACCTCCACTACCACCACCCATAGGGTCTGCCTATCCAAGGACCCCAATTACATCACACTGGAGGAACAGGATTGTTACTGCGCAGCTGGTCTGTGTGTAAAATGTGGGTAGAAGGGCCTTGGGATCAAGCAATGCCCTAATGGATAGAAAGCTGTAATCCCTGTAACAGCTAAGGTGGCAGAACTAGAGTTGGGAAAAGACTGAGGCCAAGGATTACCACCAAACCCTTGGTCCCCCCAATCATGCCTGTAGAATCTTTAGAATCTGAGTTTGTATCTATTGCTCTTGATTCAAATAAACACCCCCTTCTATTTGTTGATCTACTAGTGCATGACTTCCCAGTGGAACCCATCAAAACACTCATTGACCCAGGAGCCACCTTGAACTTTATATCCCCTTCTGTTGTTGAAAAATACAAGATTCCAAAAACCCTGTGTCATAGACACATTTGATACCACGGAATGTATTCCAATTTTCTCAAATTTAAACAATAACAAAAGGACAACATTTTTTATCACATGACTTTGGCACTTATATCATACACTAAGCACCTTGCCATGTCCCCCTGCTTGCTTAGCCATCATACATAGCCACCTCCACCTGACGACATCATTATGACACATCAGTGACATGTATGCATGAGTAAGGCTGCACCTGGAGCAGGGTTCTTATTTGATACAGTATTGCATATAATGTATTTGTAATTAGAACTCTTGTATAATATATAAGGAGGCCAACCAACCATGGTAACACCCAGGTCAATTACCTCCTGTTGCATCCCATACACTGTACAAGGACCTTAGGTCCAGTAAATACTTACTCAGTTACTTAGTCACTGCCTTAAGCAGCTTTGTTGTTGTACTTAGATAGTTCCTAGCTGCCTTAAGTAGTCTTGATGTTGTAGTATAGTTGGTTGTTGCCATAGATAGCTCCATTGTTGCCTTAAGCAACCTTACCATTGTAGGCTGCAGCCACAAGTGTCAAGCCCCTCAACATCCTTACAGACATCTAGGACACTCTGCTTGAAAATCCACAAGTAGTGAGAATGTTAGATGGTACTAACTCCCAGACTGGTTGCATTTGGCACCAGGTTCACCTTGTGGTCTTGGCCAATGGCCATTCACATACCATTCCCTTCTTACTTTGCCCTATTGGTAATACTTTGGCTATACTTGGCATGTCATGGTTAATAGCAGAAGCTCCCCTCATTGACTGGCAACAGGAATCAGTCACATTCCCTGAAATGGTTCAAATTGCATCAGAAGAGGAAGCTGACCCACATCCCATTGCAGACCTCCCTCCTCAGTATCACAAATTTGCCAAGGTCTTTGGTGAAGAGGAATTCAAGGTCTTACTGCCTCACAGGGAGTACAACATAGCAATTGATCTCCTCCCCAATGCCAAACTCTCACCAGGACCTATTTACAGCATGACTGATGCCAAATCCAAAGCACTCAAACAACACATAGACAAGGAACTGGCCACAGGCAAAATCAGGCCCAGTACCTCCTCCACAGGCACCCCAGTCATGTTTGTAAAGAAGGCAGATGGATCTCTCCAATTGGTAGTAGATTATAGGAAACTCAACAATATCACACATAAGAACATCTACCCCCTACCAAGGCAGGATGACCTAATGGCTAAACTGCAGCACACCAAGATCTTTACAAAACTGTATCTATGTTGGGGTTACAACAATGTCTGGATCAAGGAAGGAGATGAAAGGAAGACAGCTTTCAGAACCAGGTACAGCCTCTTTGAGTACCTAGTGATGCCTTTTGGTTTAACCAATGCCCCTGTGGCATTCCAACATTTTAAGAACAATCTATTTAGGGATGTAATTGATGTCACTGTGGTCATTTACCTGGATGACATCTTGATCTTCTCCAAAAAGCCCAAGGACCACCCTGTGCATGTAAGGGGAGTCTTATGCAGACTCATGAAGAATCAACTGTTTTGCAAACTATCCAAGTGTCACTTCCATGTCACTACAGTTGATTATCTGGGTATTGTCATTTCACTGGCAGGCTTCTCTATGGATCAGAAAAAAATTGAGGCAGTCACATCCTGGCCCATCCCAAAAACAGTCAAACAGGTCCAAGCTTTTCTGGGATTGGTCAACTATCTTAGAAGGTTCATTCCCAATTTCAGCTCAGTAGCACAACCACTCCACAACCTCACCAGGAAGGACTCTCCTTGGTCTTGGGGACCCTCAGAAGAGACTGCTTTCCAGGAATTGAAAGCCTTAGTCACCAGAAGCCTGGTCCTAATTCACTCAAACCCAGAGCTACCTTACTACCTGGAAACAGATGCCTCAGGAGTAGCCATGGGAGCAATCCTCAGTCAGAGGGGAGCCAATAACTGGTTATATCCCATTGCTTACATGTCTAAACCCTTCTCTGGGGCCAAGGCCAATTACAATACCCACAACAAAGAGTTGTTGGTAATAATAAAGGCACTCAAGGAATGGGGAATCTTCCTAGAAGCAACAGATAAGCCAGTACAAGTATTCACAGACCATTGGAACTTGGAATATTGGATGGGTGCACAGACCTTCAACCATAGATGTGCCTGTTGGAGGGTGTTCCTGAGCAACTTTCACTTTGAGATCCACTGCTGGCCTGGGAAGCAGTCAGGAAAACTGGATGCCATATCCAGAAGGGCAGATTACAGTGCTGTTCAAAACTGTTCACAGGATTGGAACTTTTGTACTGTATCAGTTGTTACTCAATCATTTGTCAAACAATAAATTTGATATTTGTCTGGCAAGTTTGGTAGTGTCTTCTCTGTCTAACACAATTTATCTTATTCAGTTTGAATCAGATTTGATCAAGATACACTCAAAACAATGGAACAATCTCTGTGAACAGTTTTGAACAATGGACTACAGGATATACAACTCAAGCAAATATCAATACTTGGTTGGGCCACCTTTGGCTTTGATCCAAGCCTGAGTCCTCCTAGGCATACTCTCTATCAAATCCTGGCACTTCTGAGCACTAACTTTGTCCCAAATCTCCTGCACCCTCTCCCATAATTCCAACATCCCACTTGCAGGGGTTTCATAGCTATAAAGCTCCCTCTTGATTTGATCCCAAAGGTTTTCAATTGGATTGAGGTCTGGGGAGTTAGCAGGCCACTCAAAGACCTCTAAGCCACTCCCTTGGAACCAGTCTTGTAAAATATGGGCCTTGTGGGAGCTTGCATTGTCTTGCATAAATATGACCTTCTCCATGTCTAACCCATAGTACTCCAGAGTTTGCTTGAGTTCATCTTCCAGGATCTCCACATAGAGTTCCTTGGTGAGAGACCCATCTATCTTGCACATAAAACCAGTACCTTCCAACCCCATGCATGCCCAAATCATGATATGGCCTCCTCCATGATTGTGGGTTTTGATGATCTGGTGGGGCTGAGGTGCCTGGCCAACCCTTTTATAGGCATAGTGGTGCCCATCTGACCCAAATATGCTGATCTTGGTCTCATCTGACCACTGGACCCTCTTCCATTCATCAATTGTCCAGTGCTGGTGTACCATAGCAAATTCATAGCATGCCTTGATATGTTCCATTGTCATAGCTGGCTTTTTGGGCTAGACAAAAGGCACCACACCAGCTTTCTGCACTGCTCAACACACAGTAAGGCTTGAGAAAGGGACCCCATTTGTGTTAGAGAGCTCTTGAGCAACTAGGCATGGGGTTGTGGGGGCAGGGCAAGTCAACAAGTGGGTGGCATGGTGAATACTGGTTAGTGAGAGTTTAGAAAGGCAGCCACCAGAGTGCTTGGGGAGCTCAGGACAGTGCATTGCCCTTATCCTGCTAATTACTCCAGTACTGACACCGGTTTGAGTGTGAATTTCTGAGAAGTGAAGGCCCTTTTTGAGCTTATCAACAACATTCTGGACATCAGAGGTTGGCAAAGCTTTAGGCACAGTAGGCAGAGGACAGCAGAGGGTTGAGGCAGACTCAGAGCAATTGGGAGGGATTAAAAACCTGCCAGTAGAGCATGACATCATTGAATGACATCATATGACATCACAGCTGATGTCACCATAAAATCATTGGGGGGCTAGACCCCATTGTTCAAAACTGTTCACAGACATACCCTGATAATTTTGTTTGTCACTCAGTCAATTCTCAACCAAATCAGACCAGACAAAGTACACTGCATAGAAGAGGTAATAGTACTTGTCTGAGTGGAGTTTCAAATTAATCTGCCCACTAATGGTGAAATAATGGCTTGTTCTTGAAGAAAACAGCATCTCTGTGAACAGTTTTGAACAGCAATGTATGTCTAAATTCTCTATTCCATAACACTATCTGTGTTAAGAGTTGTGTAAGTACAGGAGTAAGAGAGAATTACTATATACAAAATGTATATGGGAATAGCTAAGAACTAGTATTAAGTATCAGAATATATGCACAGAATACATGCACAATGTATCCTAAGTTTATCAGGAATAAACAACTCCTAACAAATAGTCTACCAACTATGAAGTGCAGGTGGTTGGTTATATAGTACCTTACACTAATGTTACTTAAACCTAGGTCACTAAGGGTATGTATACTTAAGGTTTCTGGGATAGTACCTTAAGTAAGAGGGTTACCTGACTAATGTACAGGATTTATAAGATTTGCCTCATAAGTATAGGACTTATAGATACTTAAGTAAGACTTAAGACTTATAGGATTTACCTAAACATATCTAGGGCTCATGAGATATTGTAGATAAAGCTATCTATAATATGGGAGTATGGATGATTGATACACTATCACTCAATCACAACAATCCTTACAGTATTGTTGCACTATTCTTAATATTGAGCTCAACAACTGTGACAGTCAAGGGGCACAGGGTTGCAGTAAGTAAAGTAATAGGCTACCCTGTGTCTGTTGGAACTGGCCTATGGTCTCAGTGTGCCAAATAACCTCCTTTGCTATTTACAATGAGTCAATCACTAAAGTAAATGTGCAGATAAGCTGTTAAAGGCTTGTGTGTATATGACTATATATAAAAGTGGATGAATGGATGCATTAGAAGCGTCTTCACAGGGTCCTTTTGTACCCTGAGAAGGTGCACAAATAAGTATATACATGATTGATATCAAGAGGGGGTACAGGAGATTCAGGTGGCAACTGAAACACTTGAAAGAGCCAATACTCTGGTACATAGTAAACAACAACAGTCCCTGATATTTGTCCCAAGGCAATATTTGCCCCAAGGCAGTATTTACCCATGTGGGTCCTTGGATGTCCCAAGGCTAAGTGTTTCATCCTTGGAGTAAACAGTCCCAAAGGTATGATACCTCTGAACTGGGTACTTACAGTAAATAGTGCATAACTCTGCCAAATGTTGTCTCTTCTGAGTGTTTGAGCCATTTGTCTGGACCACACAAACAGGCACACCTAACTGCAAGCAATTTGGCAGTTTGGAATGCCTGGGTAATGGAGAAAAGGTGCATTCAGTGGATTGATGCTTAAGTGCTGATTAAGTGCTGGAACACTTGCCTATGCAACAGGGGGGACCCTGAATATTTCTGTGTGTAGCCACAAGATAGAATACTGTATAATAAATACTACAAACAGGGAAAGTATTGGTAGTTACTGTTCATCTACTCAGCTGAATTTATATGTATTTAAATGAGTGAGAAAGCAGCATATATGCAGAAGATATTGCATATTGAGGGTATTCCTGAAGCTAGTAGGTTTTGCAAAGGTTGCAATTGGATAGAGGGACCTTGAAAACCTTAGTTTGCATCTTTATCCCATTTTATTTACTGTAGTATTAGTTGTGTAAATAATAAAATAAGTACAGATTAATGGAAAAATGTCATATCCATAATAATCTGGCAGTTGTAATTGGCCAACAGTGAATGCCAGCTTGCATGTTGGCAGTTGAAGGTTGCAGTGGTTGGCAGACACAGTGATGGGATGAGGAGTACTTTCTAAAAATACATGCCATCACTCAAAGGACCAAATGACTGCCAAGAGCTCCTTGTCATGGATGTTGAAATTAAGTTTTGCACCTTTGAATCACTCCAAAAAGAACCCCAGTGGATGGAGGCAACTGTCTTCCTGGCATTGACTTAGTATAGATCCAAGGGCTGCTCCCAATGCATTTGTCCCAAGGTAATATGGTTGACTGGGGGCTGCATGGGCTAACACCAGCGCCTTGGCAACAACTGTCTTGATGGGTTCAAATGCCTGTTATTCTTTCTCCAACCAGCACCAGGGCATGTTCCTCTTGACCAGTTTATACAGGGGTTGTGCCATGTGACTGAGATTGGCAACAAATTGGTGTAGAAAGACAGCAAAGCCTAGAGAATATTGGACTTCCTTAACCTTCATGGGTTTTGGCTAATCTTTTACTGCCTGGATTCTGGGTTTGTCCAGGCTGAATCCCTTCTCTGCTACAATAATTCCTAGGTATTCTACTGGCTGTTTATGGAACTTGCATTTGAAAGCTTTGCAGAATAACTGGTTTTCCATTAGTTGCTTTATCACTTCATGGACATGGCTGGTGTGGTCTTCCTTGTTGCATGAATAGATCAGGATGTCATCCAAGTAAGCAATCACACATACACCTGACAGATCTTTGAAGAGTTTGTTCATGAAATGTTAGAACATAACTGGGGTGTTGATTAAGCCAAACATCATTACCAAGGATTCATATAGCCCATTCTTAGTCTGGAAGGCTGTTTTTCATTTGCTGCCTTCTTTGAAAAATATTCTTGTACCCCCAGTGCAAATTGAGTTTTATTGTTACAACCTATCAGATCTTACCACCAGAATCTCCTCTTTTTCTGATATTTTACTATCTTTTATGGACTCTTTATCTGTACTTTTTTGATCACATGATCATGGTGCTTATCAAGCCAAGATGCTGCACTAAGACCTGCCAAGATGCTGTGCCAAGGGCACCTAGATAACAAACATGCTTCTGTGCAGTCTGCAGCATGCTTCCTATTTGCATATCTTACTTCATTCTCTCACACTTTATCAATTTGTAATTAGAGGTTCTTGTGTATATATACAGCAGGAAAATTGCTTGGAGATCCCAAGTTGATTTTACCTTGTCTACCATCACAGACAGGTACCCAGTAGCCAGCAGTAGTGTTGGGACCCTAAGTCCCCTAACTTACCAATAGACAGTCAGTAGACCCCCTTACTCACTGGCCTGGGGCCTTTCCACATTGTAGTTGGCATCTCCCATGCCACCTTAAGCAGTCTAGTCTCAGTAGAGAGTGTCATAAACAGAGGAAAATAGAACTAGCTGGAATTGAACCAGCTTGACCACTAAGCCATAGAGCCCTATTATTCCTCTGCTGACAACCCATGATTACACCTGCTACCCCCCAAATTTGGGCTTGGGCCAGCATGCAACCACTTGTACTGGTCGTGTGACCATGTGCAGGACAGATAGCTTTAGAGTAGATTTGCCCTGTTGTAGTATGGCCTTAAGGACCCACCACTAGTGTGTGACCCAACTGTCATGTTGGTCACACACTAGTGAGCAGGTGCTTGTAGCTGTACTAATACACATAAATCTTCTAGCTAAGGCTAACTACTAGAGAGGCTGCTTAAGGCAGCATGGAAGGGGGGCTACAATGAGGAAGGCCTAAGGCTGGTGGCTACTGAATATCTACTGTGACTATGTTGTAACCACACTGTAAGGTGGGCTACACGCTAGTGGTGGGTGCTTTAGGCTGTACTACTACAAATACTGCTTATCTAATCTACTATCTAGGCTAACTACTGGTGCACTTGACGCTTATGGCATCCTACTGCTAGCTACAGTAGATGCAAAGGGCCCTTAGGGCTGGGAGGTGTGATAGGTCTGATAAAGGGGTTAACAATGTACTATTGGGGTCCTAGCTACTTAGCTAGGCTTCTGATATCCTCCTCTAATGAATAAGAGACAAGGTAAAATTGACTTGGGGGTTCCTGTTATGGAATGACTAATTTAGACATATGCGCCCCTAATTACCAATATTGAATAGTGCAAACTGCAGTAATCATACTTGCTCTATCCAAATATGGGCATGAGCATTACTATATCTGGAAACTGGCAGAGCTATAAGACCTTTTATACTTTATTTCCTCATTGTGCCTGCATATATACATGTCTAATTATGCAAAGTGGTCATACTATTATTTCTATGATTTATAGTATCTTTTGTATTATACATTTATATGTAGGAATGGTACTTACAGACCATAGAACAAGTGCAAGTAAGCATGCAAGCACCAGCGCTTAGTCATTGCAAATAAGCGCCAAAGGTTGGCAGGGCGCACCAACGCCAATATCTTGGCGGGAAATAGGCATATTACTATGCGGACAAATACCAATAGGTCGGAGGCTCCGGCATCTCAGTTCCCAAAAAGGAATTGTCTGATTCTGAGCCAAATTGATGGAGATACTAACCATTTAAGTTTCTAGCTTTTTCTATGAGATCCTACCTTGCCTCAAGGTTATTTTTAGCATTCACACTAATGTAATTTAGTCATGTATGCTCTAGAACATTCTGTAAATAGCCTTGAGTCTATCCCGCTAGGACTTATTGGGACTAATTGGTCTTGATGTATCAAATAGCTCAGACTGTACCTCTCATGTAACTTCCTCTTTTGTACATCATGTATATAGTTATTTGTTCTCCCTCTGGGGTATATAAAGCGCCTGAGGGAGACCCTTTGAATACATCTTCTTTTCATCCCATTCTTACCCCTTGTGTGAACTTGAAGATCTATTAGATCTTCTTAACTTAGTTTAGAGTGTCTTATTTTGCTTTCTTAGCCTCTTAAGCTCACTGAACTTAACCTGTAAGGTATCTCGGCGCATATAGCCTCTAGCAAGGTCCCAACAGATACTGGGTAGCTAGGAAAGGCTCTAGGGCAACCCTGAACCTCTTGAGTAAGTCAGTTGGGAGAGTTTAAGGCCTTGAGAGCGGCATATACACCTTAACTGAGTGCAATCTCAGTCAAATAAATTACTAACAAATCCAGATAAATTGTAGTAGGTAACTAAGACTCAATACTAACTTTCATACTATAGGTATAGGCATAACCAACCACCTGCATCTGCAGTAATTGCTTGATTACTTGTTAAGTGTAGGGATCACCCTGATTACTAACCTAATTTACCCTTATATAGCTAGTCTATTGCCTTTTATATCCATAGATAATTGATCTATTAATAACTTTATTATATTCTGTATATATTACATAGTCCCTAAAACTCTACTCTATAACAGTTCCAAGCAATTTT
The DNA here is from genome assembly GCF_016906535.1 of Rhizoctonia solani. Lineage (NCBI taxonomy): Eukaryota > Fungi > Basidiomycota > Agaricomycetes > Cantharellales > Ceratobasidiaceae > Rhizoctonia > Rhizoctonia solani. Next base: position 1,471,838 of record NC_057378.1, read on the forward strand.
CCTGCTGTTTATATAGACAAACTAAACAAGTACATGTGGTCTGTGTGTGTGAAAGGAAGACTAAATGTGAAAAAGGAAGTGTGCTGTGGACTGCGCAGAAGTGTGGATTACTCCTATGTGCCCTTGGCACAGCATATTGGCACAGCATCTCAGCATAATAAGCGCCAAGATCACGTGATTGAAAAACAAAAGATAAAGGGTCCGTAAAAAATACTAGAAATAATAGAAAATTTGTCCAATTCCAATGGTATATTTCAAGGGAGTGCAACAGACTACTAGTAAGTAAAAAGCACTTAGGGTCCTCACACTACTAGCTGGCTACTGAGTACCTGTCTGTAATGAGTGACAAGGTAAATTTGACTTGGTGTTGTAGACACAGTCAAACAGACCAGCATAAGTGGTTGCATGCTGGCCCAAGCCCAAATTTGGGGGGTAGCAAGTGTAATCATGGGTTGTCAGCAGAGGAATAATAGGGCTCTATGGCTTAGTGGTCAAGCTGGTTTGATTCCAGCTAGTTCTATTTTCCTCTGTTTATGACAGAAGCTTGTTGAATTTTTCTCCCCAAATACTTCAACATATGGGTGGCATTCCAGGGGTACCCCTTCTAGTAGATCATTGTCTGCTTCCTCCTGAGCAATGGCAAAGGTTTCCAGGGGCAAGTGGGGATTGTGAGTGATTGGTGGTTCCAGTCTATCTCTGGGTTGTTCCAGTCAAGCTGTTTGATTTTTAAGAAGACAGCATGTGAACCTGTGTTGGAGATAAGGAAAGTATTAGTCACCTGTTTGCCATCATAGATGTAGGTAAAGTTAGCTTTCTTCCTAATTTTACTAGTTTTGAGAAGAATCATCCAGCATGGTGACAATTTGTGGTGTAAGGAGATCAATGAGGGGGATATAGGGTGCTTTTGCTGTGTTAGGGTGTAGGAGGTTTGATGCAGCACCCAAGACTATCAGGACCCCTAATGAACCTTCTTTTGTGTTGGTTAATTGTGTAGAAATGGTGAAGATGGGTTCATTGGTGCTACTACAGTTTGCATCAAAACCAATCAAATAGAACAAAACTCTGACTTAGGACATGTATAACTTGAGAGCCAGAGAATGTATAACAATAAGAGCTTCACTGGTTGATTGCTACTCCACTTGGCTACATAATGCATGTAAACAAAATGCATTTGAATGAAATTTGGCAGAGATGCATGCAAAACAATGCAGCACGTGCATTTGATCAGTTTTGATGCAGGCTCCACTGCTTTCTAGTGTGGACACACATATCCAAAACAAAACATGTTATGCCTTTGTGTTATGTTGCAGTTCAATCTAGCATTATATAGGTTCCCATTGCATACCAATTTGTAGTAATTGTACCCTTCTAACTATGCCTAAGGCGCTCTCCCAAGATACACTTAATTTTGTGCTATCTATGCTTGATGGCCACAGTTCACATGTCAAAATCATATCACAAATGGGTGTTTCAGCTGGCTACATAGCTAAAGTCCAAGCTGAGTACTGTCCAGACTGGAAGAAGTCCAATGGGGCCAGCCATGCAAACTAAATGCTACCCCTACCCATTACACTGTTTCCCTTGTGACCCATGGCTCATGTTACACCCTCTTAACATATACCATTAGAATTGGACAATTTCTCTATTATTTCTAGTATTTTTTATGGACTTGATATCTTTTGTTTTTTGATCACGTGATCTTGGCGCTTACAACGCCAAGATGCTGCGCCAAGATGCCATGCCAAGGGCGCTTGGGAGAAATCCACGCTTCTGCACAGCCCACAGCACACTTCTCCTTTCAAATATACTCTTCCTTTCTCATGTGCACAGACCATGTACATACTTTGCTCTTATCTATATATACAGCAGGAAAATTGCTTGGAACCCCCAAGTCAATTTTACCTTGTCTTTCATCCTACACAGGTTTCAGAAGCTTAGCTAAGTAGCTAAGATCCCAGTAGTACATTGCTCACCCCACTCAGTAGACTCATCACACCTCCCAGGCATGAGGCCCCTCCTCATTGCCAGTAGATAGTTAGTTGTTGCCTTAAGCAACTCAGCTGCAGTAGTATAGCCTTAGAGTAGTTTTTGCAGTGTCTAGTACAGCCTTAAGTGCCTGCTCCATTAGTGTGTACCCACCTTACAGTGGTGTACAACAGTTCAACAGTCAGCACTTGCCAGGCTATGCAAACCTTATCTGAGCTTACTGGGGAGTCCATCAGCACTAATACAGTTTGACATGCCTTGAAACAAGGTGGTTTACATGCTGTGAAGAAGGTCCAAAAACCAAAGCTAACCACAAAACATATCCAAGAATGCCTTGCATTTGCCAGGGCTCATAAAGATTGGACTGTAGAAGACTGGAGGCAAGTCTTGTGGTTGGACAAGACCAAAATCAATCAATTAAGGTTGGATGGGGCTCATTGGGCCTGGGCTAGGCCAGCAGAGGAGCATGATGGACAGCTGGTAATTCCAACTGCCAACCATGGCAGAGGTTCCCTCATGTTTTGGGGATGTATGGGTTGGCTAGGGACCAGATTTGGATGCAAAATAGAAGCCTCACTGACTAAAGAGGTCTACATGCAAATTTTAGAGGATGAATTTTTGCAGAGTCTGGAGCATCTTAGAATGGATTTGGACAAGGTGATCTATATGCACAACAATGCAACCCCTCACAAAGCAAAAATCACCCTCAAATGGCTAGAAGAACATGGGATTGAGTGTCTTGAATGGCAAGCTAACTCTCCTGATCTCAATCCTATCAAGAACTTATGGGCAGAGCTCAAACAGAAACTAGGCAAGTACAAGGAGCCCCCAAATGGGATCCTGGAGTTGTGGGAGCAGGTTCAGGTGGTTTGGGACCAGTTTGCGCCAGCTTATTGTCAAAACCTAATTGAAAGCATGCCAAGATGCATGGCTCTGGTTTTAGAGAAGAAGGGAAAACCCACTCCTTATTGAATTACTATGTTCTGGAGAATATGATTCCTTGTATCAAAACTGATCACATGACCTACTGACACTGTTTCATGTATGGCTCCACTGTTTATTTATCAACTGTTGTGTATGTACATACATTATGAAGTACAGTGGACTGGCTATTTATGGATGTAATTTATATTTGCATATGTTGCCTGGCTCTCAAGTTATATATGTTACAAGTCAGAATCTTGTTCTATTTGATTGGTTTTGATGCAAACTTTAGATACATTACAAACTTCTATACAATTATTTAATACATTGGCTTCAGGGCCCTTGCATGTGGCAGCAGGTACATATAGTCATCTCCCAATTTGGAAGACCCTTTGTCAACATTGGCAGTTTCCTTGGTCTTCCCCTTACCTTGTATAGGGGCAGCCTTCCATCCAGTGTGGCTTTCCACCAATTTGTGGCCCATCTTCCCACACTTGATGCAGGCTCCCTCAGAGGAGACATTTTGGCTGGTAATTGCCCCCCTGTTGGGGGTACTGGAAGTGCTGCTATACTTATTACCCTTTGGCAGGTGGCTAGCTCTTTCTGCATGGGAGGTATTGTCAATGATGAGGGCAGTGTCTTGTAGCTCCCTCAGGGCCCTTGGTTAACAATCTGTTGTTGCAATCTGGCAACAAACTTCCCAGTGGAGTCCTCAAGCAATTTGGCCCCTAAGAGTGGTGTTCTTCTAATCAAACAGCATTTGCAGCATGCAAAACTTTGTGTTGTATTCAGCACTTGTGCTGGTTTGTATTAGGGAAGTAGTTTTCTGCTCTGCTGCTCTGGTTGCATCAGAATTGCCAAAGGTGTGTCATTCAATGCCTGACATATGGTTTGGAAAGAGGAATACATGGTTATATCTGATAGTCAAAACAAGAAGAAAGTTTCAGTTGGGCTCATCTTTTGTGATGAAGATCCAATGTTTGATTGGAACAATGAAGGCCCTTCTTTTCCATACAAATGCTTGAATAGTTGCAATAGTCCCACAGATCTTTATCTTGGTATGCATGTATTGCATAGAAATGCTATGAGTCTGGCTTGAGACCCCAGGTCTTATTGAAGAGGCTGCAGTACATCTGTGGTTTGAACCTATCTTGCTCTGGCTAGAACCAAGGTAGTTTACATTGATTTGTGTGGAGATTTTGAAGACTAAAATTTATGTAGTCCCACTCAATCTGTCACTTTTGATCCTCAACTCACTCTTAGGGCCTACATAGTCAAGGATGACAATGGAATGTGATTATCTGCTCTCACAAATTACAGGCAATCCCAATTCTGGAGGAATTGGGAGGTGATCTTTCAGGCCAATCACATGTATTTGCATGCTACACCCCATATCAACTATATACCCTACAATGATTGCTGTCAATATGATACAATTAACCCAAATTGTTATAGTGCTGACATTCTGGCCATTACAAGTCAAAAAGATGTAATGTCTCAGGTGACTTAGTCAGATGAGGCAATAACCAACAGCAACTGACAATGTAACTAAAGCAAGTTAGTTTGTTGTACTCTTAGTAACCTAGACCAGCTAGTAGTAAGGTGTAATGGATTGGTACTACTTGATGTAGGCAACAAGGAGTCCCAATACAGTAGTAGATCACACAAGGGCCTATACAAGGCAGATAAAATGTGTAACTAGCAATCAATGCATAGCAGAGTTTAACTCAAGCCCCAAGAGCTAGTGCTATGGCTTAGGAGGGCTACCTGGTATTAGTTTGGACTTACCCTTAAGTCTAGTAACTGTCAGAAGGGCAATTGGTACTCAAGCAAGCAGTAAGCTCTAGGCTACACAAGTAGATATGCAGGTGAGATAGTATTGGAGCTAACTGAAGCTTAAGCAAGTAATCACAAGGTGAAGTGAAACAGTAATAGATTGTAAAATGGCAAAGAGCAGGGTGCCCTTCCTGAATAGGAAGGACCCCTGTATATACATAAAGAAGTGGCTATGCCACTGGGGGTTACCTAATGCTTTCCTAATCTGCAGTGACTGTGCTTTGATGATCAGATCAAAGCACAGTTGCCTGTGATCAAAGCACAGTCACTGTGCAACTGCAGAATTGCAAATTGCTGCAGACTGCGGCTGTGGCTGTGCATTATGTAATAGCTGTGCTGTAGTGACTGCAGAATTAGATAAGCATCAAAACAAACACAGGAAGCAGATATATTTGCACTACAGGGGCAAACCTGTAAGAATACATGTTATCAGGTCAGACAATCACAGAAAGGTCATGAGAGCCATTAGATAACTTCATATCTAGGTGTTTGAAGGCTGTGTTCTAAGGTATCAGGTAAGCATCCTATGACACAAATTCTCCTTGCCAATTGATCCTACTTCCTAGAAGCACCAGTGACAATCCACCTGTGCACCCATTTTTGTATGTGTATTCTTGGCATCTACTGTGCAAATGTTTGATTTCATGGTTGCCCACCTGAATGCATGGACTTTCTGTGGGTTTGTTGGCTTGACTATGACAAGGAGGAAGTGGGTGGATGGAATTTTGATTACCTGGACTGTGTCTCTTATCCACAATGTCAAAACAACAAGGAGTTACTTGATGGATTTGGATTTGTCAACCCATGCAACAATGTGTCCTGGACAGTCACATGACAAGTACAAGTGGTTGCATGCTGGCCCAAGCCCAAATTTGGGGGGTAGCAGGTGTAATCATGGGTTGTCAGCAGAGGAATAATAGGGCTGTATGGCTTAGTGGTCAAGCTGGTTCAATTCTGGCTAGTTCTTTTTTCCTCTGTTGATGACACATTGTATGTGTGGCTCATTTGATCCCCAACTTCAACCCTGGTTTCACCATTTCAACTTCTGCTACCAACTCCACATTAGATGTGTGTGACAACTCAGACAGCAACCATGACTGGAAATATCACTATGTCAACTGGTAAGTAATAATTCTGTATCAGAAATATATATTATACAACTAAAATACATTCTAAATGTATGTTTGTTGACAGAGACATGATGATGCAATACCTTGGAGGCAGTATAGGTCACTTTAATCAATATACAAACCAAAATCACCCTTCTGACATCACTAATGGTATGCATACAGCTAGCATTTCTATTGAATGTACAGCTCACAGAACAGAAAATGTAGAGATCAACAAGGATGAAGTTGAAGCAACCAAGTTGGAAGAGTTTGGGGTCAATGAACACAGCAATGTGATTGGCAGCAATGGGGGCATCAAGGCTGATGGAGTTCACCCAAAGGAGGACTTTGAGGATAATGTTTTGGAAACTAGCAATTGCAAAGAAGCCTATGGTTTTATGAGCAGAGAGGAAGATTTTTGACAATTTGTATGATCTACAGTACACATACAATAGAACAACTTGATTTCTAAACCTAGCAAATTGTACTTTGTTATGGTATAGATAATTTAGACATATGCAATCCTAATTACCAATAGTCAACAGTGTAAACTAGGGTAACCATCTTTGCTCTATCCAAATATGGACATGAGCATTACTGTATTTGGAAACTGAAGGTGCTATAAGACATTTTATTCTGCATTTCCTTATTGCACTTCCATATATACATGTTTGTCCATGCAAAAAGGTCATGCTATTATTTCTGTGACTTAAAGCGTTTTTGGCACCATACATTTATATGCAGGAATTATACTTACAGAGCATAGGATAAGTGCAAGTAAGCATGGAAGCACTGGCACTTAATAATTGCAAATAAGTGCCCAAGGTTGGCACACACCCCAATGCCAATATCTCAGCAGGAAATAAGTGTATTACCATGCAATCAAATACCAATAGGTTGGATGCACCAGCATCTCACTTCTCAAGAAGGAATTGTCTGATTCTGAGCCATATTGATGGAGATACTAACCATTTAAGTTTCTAGCTCTTGCTATGAGTTCCTACCTTACCTCAAGGCTATTTTTAGCATTCACACTAATGTAGTTTAGTCATACATGCTCTTGAATATTCTATTAATAGCTCTGGGTCTATCTCACTAGGATTTATTAGGCTTAATTGGTCTTTGTGTGTCAAATAGCTCAGACTGTACCTCTCATGTAACTTGTCCTAGACGTCCTTAAGGGGCGTCAAGGCAGTAGGCACTTGCGGCCATATGGAACTGTACATAAACCGCGTAAGGCAGCAAGGAAACTACCTACAACAACAAACTAACTATCTACAGTGGCAAGACGCTATAAGGTGTTTGCAAGCTACCTAAGTACAGTGGGAACAACGCTTAAGGTGTGTATCTAAGTGAGTTACTGGCCTAAGGCCTTGTACAGTGTAAAGGGATGCAACAAGAGGTAATCAACCTGGGTGTTACCATGGTTGGTTGGCCTCCTTATATATTCTACAAGCCAGCTATTTACAAATACATTATATCAAATACCTAATCCAATAAGAACCCTGCTCTGCAGTTGGCCTTACTCATGCATACATGTCACTGACGTGTCATGATGACATCATAGGTGTAGGTGGCTATGTATGCTGATTAAGCACGGATGGGGACGTGACTTTGGCGCTTAGTGTATGATATAAGCACCAAAGTCACATGATTGAAAATGTTGTCTGTTTAACTCCGTTTAAATTTGAGAAAATCGAAATAAATTCCGTGGTATTGATTGTGTCTACAACACTGCCCCCCCTCTAAGGGCCTTCTTTTTCATATCTTTTTTGTATTTTTCTAGAATTTTTTCCGTGTTTTTCAAGTTTTCTCAAGGTTCCCACGTGTTTTCCTTGGACCCATAACCTTTCCATTTGACTTGGAAGAACCACTTCCTGTTTCTTTCTTCTGCATTTGTTATGCCTTTGACCTTGTATTCTTCTTCCCCATCCATGGTAATTGGTGGTGGGCAGTTTTTAAAGGCGCAGTTTCTATCCTTTTTGACCTTAGACAGCAGCCCTACATAGAAGATGTTGTGGATACACATGGTTGGTGGGAGCTCTAGACAATATGCCCAATTGGAGATCTTCTTGACAACCTTGAATGGTCCCAGGCGTTGTTCTGTTAGCTTGGGACTTAGGGTTTTGAGGTTGACATTTTTGGCGTCAAGCCAAGCCTCTTCTCCAATCTCAAACTCTATCAGGCTTCCTTCCCCTCCAGCAATCATGTGTTGTTTGGATTGCCAGAGGGCAGACTCTACTTCCTGCCATTGTCTTTCCATTGTCTGAGCAAGGTCATTGGCTTCCAGGACATCTGTTGGTACGTTGGATGGGGTTAGAGTAGGTTCCCACCCATACAAGGCCTTAAAAGGGGTTTTGCCTGTACTACTATGTACTGCATTGTTGTAGGCAAACTCCGCCATTGGGAGCCATTTGGTCCAGTCCCTTTGATTGACCCCTGAGTAGGCCCTGAGGAAGTGCTCAATGGAGGGATTGACCTGTTCTGTTTGTCTGTTGCTTTGAGGGTGGTACGCCAAGGAGAAGTGAGGGTCAATGCCAAGGCGTTTGTACAGGGCCCGTAAGAATTTGTTGTTAAAGACCCTTCCTCTGTCAGATATGGTCTTTTCTGGCATGCCATGACGCTTCCACACATTTTCCAGGAATAGTTCTGCCAACCTGGGTGCTTTGAGTTTTTTGGAGCATTTCACAAATATCCTGTACTTTGTAAAGCTGTCAATGATCACCAGGATTGAGTTGTTATTTCCATCCTTGGGTAAGTCTACAATCATGTCATATGATACAAGTTGCCAAGGTTGTGACAGGAGTTCTAGTGGTTGCAGGGGAATGGATGTTTATCTTGGCTTCTGGATTCTCTGGCAAGTTTCACAGGAATCAACATGCCAGTACGTATCTGCATGGATGCCTGGCCAGTAGTAATTCCTAGAGACCAATTCTAAGGTTTGTTGCCTTCCAGGGTGACCAGCTATGGGACTAGCATGGAAGATGCGTAGCAGGTCTGTCCTTAAGGTCCCTACATCTGGAACTACAATGCATCCTTGGTAGAAGAGAAGACCTGCCTCCATTTTGTAATCCTTGAAAGCGCGTTTGATGGAGGGAGGTGCCTTGGACTTGTTTTGCAGGAATTGGAGGATTTCCTCCAGGGACTCATCCTGATCAAGCAATGATTTGATCTGGCGTTGCAGTTCCTTGTCCGGTAGTACTAGTGCCACATTTGCAAAGACAGGGTTGGGGAGCATGGTTTGGTTGGTAGGTGGGATATTGGCATGATTGGGTTGGTGTGACAGGGCGTTGGGTTTTCTGGATTGCTTCTCTGGTCTGTAGACAATTTGAAAGTTGTAACCAGCCAAGAGTAGGTGCCATTGTGCGTGTTGTTGATTGAATGTGCAGGATTCCTTCCAATACTCTAGATTGCAGTGGTCTGTGAAAACAGTGATTGGGTGTTCTGTTCCTTCCAAGAATATGCGCCAATACTCAAAGGAGCAGATGATTGCTAGAAGCTCCTTATTGTGTGTGTCATAGTTCTGCTTGGCTCCTTTGAATGATTTGGATAGGAAACCAAGTGGATGTAGGCGCCCATCTTCCTGTTGTTGACTAAGGATGGAGCCCAGAGCCACACTGGATGCATCTGTTTCCAGGAAGTAAGGTTTTGCAGGGTCAGTGTGGCGGAGTACTGGGGCATTGGTTATGGCTTCCTTTAGGCCTTGGAAAGCCTCCTGTTCCTTAGTGTCCCATTTCCAAGGAGTGTCCTTCTTGACTAGGTTGTGTAAGGGCCTGGCCATGTGGCTGAAGTTGGCAACAAATTGACGCAGGAAGTTGGCAAATCCTAAGAACAACTGAACTTCTTTGACCTTTGTGGGTGTGGGCCATTCCTGAACTGCTTGGATTTTGAGCTTATCCAAGCTGAATCCCTTATCCAAGACAATTATACCAAGGTATTCCACAGATGTTACGTGGAAGGTACACTTCAAGGCCTTGCAAAATAGCTGATTTTCCATTAATTGCCATAGAACTTCATGGAGGTGTCATGTGTGGGATGCATCATCCTTGGAGTAGATCAGGATGTTGTCAAGGTAAATGATGACGCATACATCCAATAGGTCCTTGAACAGGTTGTTCATGAAGTGTTGAAAGGAGGCAGGGGCATTGGTCAAACCAAATGTCATGACTAGTGATTTGTAGAGGCTGTATTTGGTACAGTAAGCAGTTTTCCATTCATTGCCTTCCTTAACTGGGACGTTATTGTAGCCCCATCTTAGATCTAACTTGGTAAAGACCTTGGCCCCATGGAGCTGGGCCATGAGATCATTGGGACGGGGTAGGGGGTAAACATTTTTCTTTGTCCAATTGTTGAGGCAATGGTAGTCCACTACCAAGTGGCGGGAACCATCCTTCTTTGGAACAAACATCACAGGCAAGCTGATAGAAGACTTGCTAGGACGGATCTTTCCTGCTTTGAGTTTGTCCCTGAGCCAATCCTTGAGTGTGGCGGATTTGGCATTGGTCATACTGTATAGGGGCAAGTTGAGGGGGCCTTCTTCTGTGAGTTCTATCCCACTGTTGTAATGCCAATGGGGGGAAGCTTGTTGAATTCTTCTTCTCCAAATACCTTGGCGTATTGGTGGTATTTTGAGGGTACTCCTTCTAGGGGGTTCTTGTCAGCTTCCTCTTCTTCAGCAATGGCCATGTGCTCCAGTGGTGCATGGGGAAAGGAGAGAGTTTGTGAATTCCAGTCAATTTCCAGGTTATGGTGTTCCAACCATTTAATTCCTAAGATGGCAGTGTGGGACCCAGTATTACAGATTAGGAAGGTCTCTGTCATATGCTTGCCATCAAGTAGGAAGGTTAGTTGTGCCTTCTTCCAGCTTTTTCTGGCCTGGGGGCTTGACCCATTGAGCATAGTAACAGTGCAGGGTTGAGGGAGATCTATGAGTGGTAGACATAGTGTCTTGGCAGTGCAGGGGTGGAGGAACAATGATGTGGCGCCTGAGTCAATCAGGGCTTCTAATTTTTCCGCTTTCTTCTCTGGTTGTATAGAAATGGTGAAGAGGGGTGCATTCTTTGATACGGATATATTACATATTTCTAACATTAAACCAGAGTCCTTAGGGTCCTTGCGCGCAGCAGCAGGTATCCTTACTCTTTTCCCAATTGGTACTTGGAGTCTTTGCCAACTTTGGCGGTTTCCTTGGCTTTCCCTTTGTCCTCAACAGGGGTAGCCTTCCAGCCCGTGCAGCATTCCGCAAACTTATGGCCCATTTTGCTGCATTTGATGCAGGCACCTGCGGTGCGGCAGCAATTCCTTTCCTCTTCCAACACAAAGTTGGGGTTGTTGGAGAGTTTCCTTGATCTGGCAGTAGTTTGGCCAGTACTTGTCCCCCTTGCAGGGTTGGTTTCTTTGCTAGGCTTATTGTCCCTTGGTGGGTGGCTAGTGCGCTCTTTGCAAAGGGCATTATTGATGACAAGTGCTGCATTCTGCAGCTCAAGGAGGGTGTCCTAGACGTCCATAAGGGGCGTTGAGGCAGCGGGCGCTTGGGGCCGTATGTACTAAGTAAGAAACCGCTTAAGGCGGTGGGGGTTACTACCTACGACAACAAACTACCTAACTATGGTGACCACGCGCTATAAGGCAGCGGTGAACTACGTATGTACAGTGGATCCGACGCTTAAGGCGTGTATCTAAGTGCTTTTACTGGACTATAAGGTCCTCGTATAGTTGGGGATGCAACAAGAGGTAATTGACCTGGGTGTTACCATGGTCGGTTGGCCTCCTTATATATTCTACAGAGTGACTAATTACAAATACATCATATCCAATATGTAATCCAATAAGAACCCCGCTCCGCAGTCGGCCTTACTCATGCATACGTGTCACTGACGTGTCATAGTGATGTCATCAGGTGGAGGTGGCTACGTGTGCTGAGGTAAGCGTGGGAGGGGACGTGGCTTGGCGCTTAGCGTATGATATAAGCGCCAAAGTCACGTGATCAAAAATGTTGTCTGTTTGTCTTTGTTTAAATCCGAGAAAATGGGAATAATTCCCCTGGTATCGAGTGTGTCTACAACACTGCCCCCCCTCTAAGGGCCTTGGCGGCGCTGAGGACCTTCTTTTTCATGTCTTTTTTGTATTTTTCTAAAATTTTTCTGGCGTTTTTTAAGTTTTCTTGGGGTTCCCACGTGTTTTATTCCAACCCATAACCCTTCCATTTGACTCGGAAGAACCATTCTCCGTTCCTTTCTTCAGCATCAGTGATCCCCTCCACCTCATATTCCTCTTCTCCGTCTATGGTGACTGGTGGGGGACAATTTTCAAAGGTGCGTTTTTTGTCCTTTTTGACCTTGGATAGGAGTCCCACATAGAAGACATTGTGGATACGCATAGTGGGAGGTAGCTCAAGTTGGTAGGCGTGGTCGGAGATTTTCTCGATGACCTTGAATGGCCCTAAGCGTTGCTTGGTTAGCTTGGGGCTCAGGGTCTTGAGGTTTATGTTCTTGGCGTCCAGCCATGCTTCCTCTCCAATCTTGAATTCTACTGGGTTTCTGTCTTCTCCGGCTACCATCCGTTGCTTAGATTGCTGCAAGGCGGATTCCACTTCCTTCCATTGTGCCTCCATTGCCTGGGCAAGGTTGTCAGCTTCCGGAACATCTGTTGGTACGTTCAATGGGGTTAAGGTGGGTTCCCATCCGTATAGGGCCTTGAAAGGAGTTTTTTCGGTACTACTGTGTACGGCGTTATTATACGCAAATTCCGCCATGGGGAGCCACTTTGTCCAGTCCCGTTGGTTGATGCCAGAGTATGCCCTTAGGAAATGTTCGATGGATGGGTTTACTTGTTCCGTTTGCCCATCACTTTGGGGATGGTAGGCTGAAGAGTAGTGAGGGTCTATTCCTAAGCGTTTGTACAAGGCTTGTAGGAATTTGTTGTTGAATACCCTGCCCCTGTCCGATATTGTCTTCTCTGGCATCCCATGGCGTTTCCAGACATTTTCCAGGAATAGGTCTGCTAGTTCTGGCGCTTTCAACTTTTTTGAATATTTGATGAAGATGCCGTACTTAGTGAAGCTGTTGACAATAACCAGGATGGAGTTGAAATTCCCGTCCTTGGGCAGATCTACTATCATGTCATAGGAGATATGTTGCCAGGGTCTGGATGGGAGTTCTAGGGGCTGCGGGGGAATTGAAGCATACTTGGGTTTGCAAATACGCTGACAGGTTTTGCAGGAGTCCACGTGCCAGTAGGTGTCGGCGCAGATGCCGGGCCAATAATAATTCCTGCAGATTAATTCCAATGTTTGCTGCCTCCCGGGGTGTCCAGCCAATGGGCTGTCATGGAAAATACAAAGTAGTTCCGTCCTCAGCGTTCCAACGTCAGGGACCACAATTCGTCCTTGGTAGAAGAGTAGGCCCGCTTCCATTTTGTAATCCTTGAATGCCTTTTTGATGGACGGCGGTGCCTTTGACTCATTCTGGAGGAATTGTAAGATTTCCTCCAGGGATTCGTCTTGGTCTAGGCTGGCCTTGATTTGGCGCTGGAGCTCTTTCTTGGGAATGACTAGTGCTACGTTGGCAAATACGGGGTTGGGGAGCATGGTTTGATTGGCAGGTGGTATGTCAGCATGATCCAATCGCCGTGACAGTGCATCTGGTTTTCCCGACTGTTTTCCAGGGCAATAGACAATCTGGAAGTTATATCCAGCTAGTAACAGGTGCCATCTGGCGTGACGACGGTTGAATGTGCGGGATTCCTTCCAATACTCTAAGTTACGGTGGTCCGTGAACACGGTGACAGGGTGCAGGGTTCCTTCTAGGAAGATACGCCAATATTCAAAGGACCGGATGATGGCTAGCAGTTCCTTGTCATGGGTGTTGTAATTCTGTTCTGCACCCTTAAATGATTCTGACAGGAATCCTAGCGGATGCAGGCGTCCGTCTCCCTGCTGTTGACTGAGTATGGAACCTAGAGCTGCGCCGGACGCGTCCGTTTCGAGGAAGTACGGTTTACTGGGGTCTGCATGACAGAGGACTGGGGCGTTGGTGATGGCGTCCTTTAACCCTTGGAACGCTTCCTGTTCTTTGGTATCCCATTTCCACGGCGTGTCTTTCTTGACCAGGTTGTGTAATGGCCTTGCCATGTGGCTGAAGTTGGCAACAAACCGGCGTAAGAAGTTGGCAAAGCCTAGGAACAATTGGACTTCTTTAACCCTAGTGGGCGTAGGCCATTCCTGTACAGCCTGGATCTTGAGCTTGTCCAGGCTGAAACCTTTGTCCAAAACAATGATTCCCAGGTATTCCACGGAAGTGACGTGGAAGGTACACTTGGACGCTTTACAGAACAGTTGGTTTTCCATCAACCGGTGTAGGACTTTGTGAACGTGCTGGGTGTGGGTTGCGTCATCCTTGGAGTAGATCAGGATGTCATCAAGGTATATGATGACGCATACATCAAGCAAGTCCTTGAACAAATCATTCATGAAATGTTGGAATGAAGCCGGGGCGTTGGTTAAGCCAAAGGTCATGACAAGGGATTCATACAGGCCATACTTGGTACGGAACACGGTTTTCCATTTGTCACCTTCCTTAACCCGGATGTTATTGTAACCCCATCTTAGATCTAATTTGGTGAAGACCTTGGTGCCACGGAGCTGGGCCATGAGGTTGTCAGGACGGGGTAGCGGGTAAACGTTCTTCTTAGTCCGGTTATTCAAGCGGCGGTAGTCAACAACCAAGCAACGGGAGCCGTCCTTCTTAGGGACAAACATCACAAGGGAACTGATGGAAGACTTGCTAGGGCGTATTTTGCCCATCTTGAGTTCGTCCCTAAGCCAGTCTTTGAGTGTAGCGGACTCAGCATCAGTCATACTATAGAGAGGCAAATTGAGGGGGCCTTCCTCCGTGAGTTCAATCCCAATGTTGTAATGCCGGTGTGGGGGAAGCTTGTTGAATTCTTCCTCCCCAAATACCTTGGCGTACTGGTGGTATTCCAGGGGTACTCCTTCAAGGGGTTTTTGATCAGCTTCCTCTTCTTTGGCAATGGCCACGTGTTCTGGTGGTGTATGGGGAAAGGAGAGGGTTTGCGCGTTCCAATCAATCTCTGGGTTATGTGCATCCAACCATTTCAACCCCAGAATGGCGGCATGAGACCCTGTATTGCATATGAGGAAGGTCTTGGTCATTTTCTTGCCATCAAGGGAGAAGGTCAGGTTGGCCTTCTTCCAGATTTTTCTGGCCTGGGGGCTCAACCCATCAAGCATAGTGACAGTGCGGGGTGAAGGGAGATCTATGAGGGGAAGACAGAGTGATTCTGCAGTACAAGGGTGGAGGAACAAAGACGTTGCGCCTGAGTCTATCAGGACTTCTAAATGTTCCGCTTGTTTCTCTGGCTTAATTGAAATTGTGAAGAGTGGGGATATTCTATTGTTACTATTCGATATATTACAGATTTCAACAAGCCCAGAGTCCTTGGGGTCCTTGCGCGCGGCAGCAGGTACCCTTACTCTTTTCCCAATTGGTACTTGGAGTCTTTGCCAATTTTGGCGGTTTCCTTGGCTTTCCCTTTGTCCTCAACAGGGGTAGCCTTCCAGCCCGTGCAGCATTCTGCAAACTTATGGCCCATTTTGCCGCATTTGATGCAAGCACCAGCGGCGCAGCGGCGATTTTGTTCCTCTTCCGACACAAAGTTGGGGTCGTTGGAGAGTTTCTTTGAACCGGATGTGACTTGGCCGGTACTTGTCCCCCTTGTGGGGTTGGATGGTCTGCTAGGCTTATTATCCCTCGGTGGATGGCTAGCACGCTCTTTGCGGAGAGCATTGTCGATGACGAGTGCTGCGTTCTGCAGCTCAAGGAGTGTTCAGGGCCGGTGTTTGCGGGTTGCAATTTGGCGGCTGACCTCCCAGTGGAGGCCACGGGCAAACTGGCCTCTAAGGGCCGCGTTGTTCCAGTCCAGTTCCATTGCCAGGGTTCTGAACTTTGTGATATAGTCCGCGCATGTGCCGGACTGGGTGAGGGTGGTGATCTTCCGCTCAGCGGCCCTTGTGGCGTCAGGGTTGCCAAATGCTGCCAGGAACTCCGATTTGAATCCCTCAACCGTTTGAATGATTGCTTGGTGTGACCCAAGCTGGTCAAGGTGAGGGTGGGCCCATGCTCCCGCGGAATCCTTCATGTTCATTAGGAGGAAGGATAGGACCTCTTGGTCCGTAGGGAACATGCAAGAGTTCAACCGGGTCCAAGCCAGCATCCTTGTGAGCCATTGTTTGGCTTCACTCCCAATCTTGCCTGTATAGGCATCTGGGTGGTCTACTTTGACCGGGGCAGGATAGGCAGCGATTGGAGCCGGAGGTGGAGGGGCAGATGCTCCAATCGGGGATTGGAGATGCGGAGATAGAGGGGGAGACAGGACTCGTGGGGGCGCAATTCTTCTTGGGGTAGGCTGGGCGAGGCCTGGGATTGCCCTGGGTGCTTCTTCCCAGAAGGGGACCCTACTAGTCGTTCCAGTAGGCTCGACTTTTGGTATGGGGCGTGGCGTTTCTTCCATGGCCTTGGGTTGGGGTCCTTCTGGTGTTCTGGGCCCTTGGAGCTGAAGGGTTCTAAGCCCATCCTTGACAACATCAACGGTTTGGGATATGTTTTTGACATTGGTCCGGGTTTCAACCCCTGCTTCCTTGATTTTGGCGATTTCCTGTTCCAGGCGTTTGACTTGGCTGAGTAACCCAAGGAGGAGTTGGGTAACCCGTTCGAGGGAGACTTTGCCATACTCAACAGAGGTGGCTGGCGGAAGTTGGGGTTCCACGTAGCCCTGATCAAAAGGGGATTGGGTTTGAGAGGTTGTCCTGGAGCGGGTTGCCATAGAAGGTTGGGGGTAGGAGCGGCCAGCGTGAGAAGAGGCCCGTGAAGAGGAGCGCGTGGGAGTGCGAGAGAGAATGGTGGAGTGGGGGGGGGATGACAGGCTGTGTAGCCAGGTATTGCCTATATCAGGACTTATGAGCGCTTTGTTACACAAACGCTAAACCTCTGCGTCAAACAACCTAGCATTGGACAGTAAGTGCTGCTAATTACAGCCGTTGGCGGGCGTAATGTAGGGTCTCGTCTCTGCAAGCGGGTGTATCTGCTGTCTGAGGTTGGTGGTAACAGGTGCGGCAACTGTGGGTATGTGGACGATTAGAACCCGTCTGCCTTATAGCAATTTGGTACTAGGTGGAGCCGACGCTGGTTTGATTATTGACAGCAAAAGGCGAGCTTGATCACCTGTTTTCCCTTGTGCTAGTACAGGGGGTCTTCTTGTTTGTTGTGGCTAAGTGAGTGTGCTTGGTGGGCACGGTTTGCAACCAACTTAAGGTCGATTACCTAGTGTCCTAGACGTCCGTAAGGGGCGTCAAGGCAGCAGGCGCTTGGGGCCGTATGTACTAAGTAAGAAACCGCTTAAGGCGGTGGGGGTTACTACCTACAACAACGAACTACCTAACTACGGTGACCACGCGCTATAAGGCGGCGGTGAACTACGTATGTACAGTGGATCCAATGCTTAAGGCGTGTATCTAAGTGCTTTTACTGGACTATAAGGTCCTTGTATAGTTGGGGATGCAACAAGAGGTAATTGACCTGGGTGTTACCATGGTTGGTTGGCCTCCTTATATATTCTACAGAGTGACTAATTACAAATACATCATATCCAATATGTAATCCAATAAGAACCCCGCTCCGCAGTCGGCCTTACTCATGCATACGTGTCACTGACGTGTCATAGTGATGTCATCAGGTGGAGGTGGCTACGTGTGCTGAGGTAAGCGTGGGAGGGGACGTGGCTTGGCGCTTAGCGTATGATATAAGCGCCGAAGTCACGTGATCGAAAATGTTGTCCGTTTGTCTTTGTTTAAATCCGAGAAAATGGGAATAATTCCCCTGGTATTGAGTGTGTCTACGACAGAGGGTTCAGGGGTGTTGCTTGTGGGTGGCAATTTGGCGGCTGACCTCCCAGTGGAGGCCTTGGGCAAACTGGCCTCTAAGGGCCGCATTGTTCCAGTCCAGTTCCATGGCTAAGGTCCTGAACTTTGTAATGTAGTCTGCACATGTGCCGGACTGGGTGAGGGTGGTAATTTTCTGCTTGGCAGCCCTTGTGGCATCAGGGTTGCCAAAGGCTGCCAAGAACTCCAGTTTAAAACCCTCAACAGTCTGGATGATAGCTTGGTGTGATCCAAGCTGGTCAAGGTGTGGGTGGGCCCAGGCCCCAGCGGAATCCTTCATGTTCATCAGGAGGAAGGACAGAACCTCCTGATTGGTTGGGAACATCTGCAAATTTAGACAGGTCCAGGCCAGCATTTGGGTTAACCATTGCTTGGCTTTGCTCCCTATTTTGCCTGTGTAGGCATTGGGGTGGTCAACTTTGACCAGAGCAGGGTAATGGGCTGCTGGAGCCAGTGGATGAGAGGCAGGGGCTCCAATCAGGGATTGGAGACGCGGAGATGGAGGGGGAGACAGGACTTGCAGGGGCACGGCTCTTCTTGGTGTTGGCTGGGCAACAAGAGCAGGAGCCCATGGTTTTTCTGTCCAGAAGGGTGGCCTACTAACCAATCAAACAGGCTTGGCCTTTGGTATGGGGCGTGGCGTTTCTTCCACGGTTTTTGGCTGGGGCCCCTCAGGTGTACAGGGTCCTTGGAGTTGGAGGCTTCTAAGCCCATCCTTGACAACATCAACAGTTTGAGATATTTTCTTGACATTGGTTTGGGTTTCAACCCCTGCTTCCTTAATTTTGGCAATTTCCCTTTCAAGCTGTTCAACGTGGCCAAGGAGGCCAAGGAGGAGGCGTGTGACACACTCAAGGGATACCTTGCCAAGTTTGACAGAGGTGGTTGTTGGAAGGTGGGGTTCCATGTATCCTTGATTGAAAGAGGATTGGGTTCAAGAGGCCATCCTGGAACAGGTTGCCATGGTAGGTTGGGGGTAGGAGCGGCCAGCGTGTGAAGAAGCCCGCAAAGAAGAGCACATGGGAGTGCAAGAAAGAATGGTGGAGGATGGGGGACTAGTATGTGCCTGTGTCAGGACTTATGAGCGCTTTATTGTGTGTATACGCTAAACCCTTGCCTCAACTGGCCTAGCGTTGGACAGTTCTTACCCTGATCAGCTGCCATGGACAGGCATGATATGGGGCAGTGCTTCTGCAAGTGGGTGGATTGGCTGTCTAGGGTTGCTAACAAAGGGTGCAGCAACTGGTGGTATGCAGACAATCAGAACCTGTCTGCCTTATAGCAATTTGGTACTGAGTGGGGACAACACTGGTTTGATTATTGACAGCAAAAGGCAATCCCAATCACTTGATTTCCCTTGTGCTAGTACAGGGGGTCTTCTTGTTGTTGACTGAGTAGCGGTGTTTGTGGGCACGGTTTGCAACCAACTTAAGGTCAATTACCTAGTGTCCTAGACGTCCTTAAGGGGCGTTGAGGCAGTAGGCACTTGTGGCCATATGGAACTGTACGTAAACTGCGTAAGGTGGCAAGGAAACTACCTACAACAATGAGCTAACTATCTATGGTGGCAAGATGCTATAAGGCGTTGGCAAGCTACCTAAGTACAGTGGGAACAACGCTTAAGGTGTGTATCTAAGTGAGTTACTGGCCTAAGGCCTTGTACAGTGTAAAGGGATGCAACAAGAGGTAATCAACCTGGGTGTTACCATGGTTGGTTGGCCTCCTTATATATTCTACAAGCCAGCTATTTACAAATACATTATATCAAATACCTAATCCAATAAGAACCCTGCTCTGCAGTTGGCCTTACTCATGCATACATGTCACTGACGTGTCATGATGATGTCATAGGTGGAGGTGGCTACGTATGCTGATTAAGCACAGATGGGGACATGACTTTGGCGCTTAGTGTATGATATAAGCGCCAAAGTCACGTGATTGAAAATGTTGTCTGTTTAACTCTGTTTAAATTTGAGAAAATCGAAATAAATTCCGTGGTATCAATTGTGTCTACAACATAACTTCCCCTTTTGTACATCATGTATATAGTTGTTTGCTCTCCCTCTGGGGTATATAAAGCGCCTGAGGGAGACCCTTGAATGCATCTCATCTTTCATCCTGCTTTTACCTCTTTTGTGAACTTGAAGATCTCCTAGATCTTCTTACTTAGTTTAGAGTGTCTTGTTTTGCTCTCTTAGCCTTGTAAGCTCACTGAGCTTAACCTTCAAGGTATCTCAGTAGATTTAACCTCTAACAAGGTCCCAACCAGCACTGGCTTGCTAGGAAAGGCTCTAGGGCAACCCTGAACCTCTTGAGTAAGTCAGTTGGGAGAGTTTAGGGCCTTGAAAGCAGCATATACATCTTAATTGAGTGCAATCTCAGTCAAATAATTTTTTATTCAATCCAGATAAGTTACAGTTAGTAGACAAAACTTGGTACTAGCTTTCATACTATATATAAGTATAACCAACCACCTGCATCTGCAGTAATTGCTTGATTACTTGTTAAGTTTAGGGTTCACCCTGATTACTCACCTAACTTACCTTTATATAGCTACTCCATTGCCTTTATATCCATAGATAATTGATCTATCAATCACTTCATTATATTCTGTATATAATTACATAGTCCATAAAACCCTATTCTACAACATACCTCAATGAATATGCCTCAAGCTCAACATTTAGTATAATTTATCAGGCTGTTGGTATCTGTTGAAAGTACAGGGATAGCTGACGCTGGATTTGCTTGACTGTTACAGACATTTACCAATGGGCCATCCAGCCTGAAGTCAGCCATTGTCATAAACAGAGGAAAATAGAACTAGCTGGAATTGAACCAGCTTGACCACTAAGCCATAGAGCCCTATTACTCCTCTGCTGACAACCCATGATTACACCTGCTACCCCCCAAATTTGAGCTTGGGCCAGCATGCAACCACTTGTACTTGTCATGTGACTGTGTCCAGGAGACTGGCCTTCCTGCTACTGTTTTGGTGATGCAACAGCATATTGCACTTGGACTCATTCATCTGGTGTTTGTTGGGCTCAAAATAGGTGAGTACACACCATTTGCACATGCACATTTGCTTTGGATTTCATATGTATTATACACATTTGAAACACATTCTTGTACACATCAGAATTGGTTGTACACATAGGTGTATGCTTCTTAAGCATCTACTATTGGTCTAGAACAATCACTATATGTACATATAATTATATCTTATCTATATATCATTATTTGTGTGATTATTTATATCTTATATATACATCATACATGCAGATCATTGACTTTGGCATAGACACAAATAGGTGTGTAGGGTCCAATGTTTGGATATCAAGGAGAGGTCCTTTGAAATGCACCCTTGCAGCACTGATTGCACTCAAAGAACAGTCAAAGGACATCCTTGTGTCATGAGCCACACCCCTATTGTGCCCTCTATTCACATACCAGGGCACTCATGGTACACACTACAGCCACCGGAAACACGCATATACTCGCACTTATGCACTCAGAACCCCCAGGTTCCCACATATAAGAGACTTATGGTTGACATGGCTGGACTTAGTGATATTCTCTAAGTCCAGGTAACATGACCTCCCCCCCTCCAGTCCTTTATCAAATACTATACTAAACTACTATGGATTTGAGGTGGGGGGGGATGACATAATCTCTTCTATAATAATATACTATTCAGACCTTGCCTGCAGGCCTTAACATTGGCCTGCAGCAAGGGGGGCAGGGGGAGTGCAATGTCCCCCAGCAACTTATATCATTAATATATCACTTTGCATCATATATACTATGTATATCTTTGACAGTGGATATATATGGTAATAACCCTTCCAAATATGGGTTATGACACCTTGCATCCTCTGAACAACTTAATTGACTCTGACTGGTACCTTGAGTACCCAGTTTTGCATTCAAAGTCAACTGGAAGTATGGCTACCAGTGCAACCCACAAGTCATATCAAGAATTTATCATACAATTAAGCTATGTGCACACTTGGTTTGCAGGCAGCCATGTGATAAGATTGTAAATTCATACAGTGGTGCCACTCAGGGCTACTGGATGTGCCTGCTTGCAGCTTGCTACAATGTTTCAGCCTCAGGCATGTGACCCAGCAAAAACCTTAATGTAGGGCTAAGGCTGCCTCCAGCTATTTATTGTTGTATCCATAAAATATATGGGCATCCTGGACTACATGCTGGCTTGTGCCTTAGCTCATCACAAATTTATTTACTCTGGCCTCTATTTTGGTCTTGAAAGTTCCACATATGTAGTCCTGTAAAGTACTGCAGTGCCTTTCAAGTCCCACATACCTGAAATTATCATGTACTGTTTTTCTATCACATCAATTAAGTGTTTGTGAACTTGTCAATTAGTCTTTATACTAAGATTTTTATGAGTCTATCTACATTTGATCAATGGATTTTTACACATACTGAACAGCTGGCCCCCAAGTCTGGATGTTCCTGGGGTTGGACTGTCCATACCTTTGGGGCATACAGTGTGTATAATGCAAATGGGGTTTGCAGATCTGTGGGGGCAGGGCAGTTTGATGCCAAAGTGTCAACATGATCCCAGATCCTTGACCACTAAGCACCAAGGAGCTACAGATCTGTACCCCTTGCCCATTTGGTCCTCCAAACAGGTGAAGTACATCTGTACATTAGTGAAAGCAACTAGTGGCTTGATTGTTATAATATATGTAAGAAGCTGTATTTGCCAAGTAGGGATGCCCTTGGGTACCAATGCTGACCTGTTGTGCCTGGGAGGGGCCATGGATCTGCAAGCATTGGCACCAAGTGCCAAGGAGCTGTGGAACTGTAGCCCTGTCAATACAAGCATGCAGTAGAACTGGCTACCCATTGTACTTGTGTGTAGGATGAATTTTAATAGAATAATATATATCAAATACATAGAGTGCTTACTAGGCAATCCATGTACTGAGATGTGATGTTGTTCAAAGCCATCAAATGGGGGTCATGGATCCATAGGTGCAGAATTGTTTGCCAACAATTTGTTGACATGAACCCTAGTCCTTAGCTGGTATGTGCTGAAGGTCTATAGATTCATACCCTTTGCTTGTTTGTTGCTCCAAACAGGCAAGGTACATCAACACCCTTGGAAAGGCAATTAGTAAGTCAATTGTTGTAACCCATATAAGATACTGTACTCACTAGGCAGGGATCCTCCTGGGTACCAATGCTACTTGTTGTGCTTGGGGAGGGGCTATGGATCCATAGGTGCTGGTAGTAGGCACCAAGAGGCTGTGGATCCATAGGCCTGCCAACACCAGCATGCAGTACAGTCACATGTTGAAGGATCAGTCTCAGGGCCAATATTGTATGTTTTTGCAAATGTATTTACAAATGTTTGGATGTATAGTCACTGTGAAGCTCTGTTATTGGCTTTTGAGTACCTCAGTTAACTATTGTACAGTCAAACTGAGGTACATATTATCATTTTATATTGTTTATTCTAATTTGCTTATCACCATGTACATAACTATTGTTTTCATTCAATACCATATAATATTGAATACTCATTGTGCCTGCATGTAGGATGAGTTTGAGGAGAACATTACATGTGAAATAGATATAGTACTTACCAGGTGATCTGAATGTTGAGATACAATGTTAAGTACTAAATAAGCACTGGAGCACTTGCCTATGCAACAGGGGGGACCCTGAATATTTCTATGTACAGCAAGGAAAATATTGCTTGTTACTACCTGCACACTCAGATGAGTTTATGCATATTTAAGTGAGTGAGAAAACAGCATATATGCAGAGGATGTTGCATATTGAGGGTATTCCTGGGGTCCAGAGGTTTTGCAAAGGTTGCAATTGAAAAGAGAGAAGTTGAAAACCTCAGTTTGCATCTTTAACTCATTGTATTTACTACAGTATTACTTGTGTAATTAATACAATAAGTACAGATTAAAAGGGAATGTCATGTCCATAACAGGGTCCATAGTGAGCATGCATAGTAGTGTATCTCAAGCCACAATAAGGCTATGAAGTCAGGACTAGTTGTCAGCATGACTAAATTATCATGATCAGAGTGTGTACCAATTCTGGAGGGAAAATGGCAAGGTCAAGTGGAACTGGTTGGCAATAGGTCCTTAAGGCTGTGCTCATAAAATTAACAAAATTGATAATTTTTGACCTCCATGAAGTTACACCAAAATTTGAGGGTAGGTGCACATGAGATACAGACCCCTACCAACAAAGTCTCATGCACTTTGGATCACAGGAAAAAGCAGAAACCTGAGTTTTCTGTCAGAATGCAAGAGATATTTCATACTATAACAGTGGCTCAGAGAAGATGTGATCATGCCCAGAGGGCTAGAACTTTGTTAGGGAGCACAGTGCACATATATAAACTATCAGCTCACTGGGTACCACCACAAGCGTCTCCAAATTTCAAAACTGGTTATGTTCATGTCTGCATCACAAATTTTAGTGGACAAACACATGTTGTATCTTACAGATTGGACTTACAAAACTCCTCCAGAACCCTCATCCACAAGTGCTAGGAGATAAGGCACTGGGTGTTGTGGTAAATCTTCTTGATCATCTTTAAATACAATTTGAGCTTGTTCAACATGCCTTGCATACAGGTGAGCTGAAACATGAGATTCAAAAAAAGAAGCAAGGAATGGAGTCAAAGTCCCAGAGGATAGAAACTCAGCAGGGGAGCAGAGAAACCCAGGATGAAAGCCTAAGATATGGGTCAGTCACCCAATATTGTGCCAGAACAGTGCAAGAGTCTCCAAGTTGTCTTTGCCTGCACCAGTTAGCTGAGCTAGGGACTAATTCTGCAAGTAAAGAAAAACTGATTGCTCCAACTCCAAAGGCAGAACATCTCCAGCATGGTTGGAGGTGGCCTGAATCTCAGGGAAAACTCAAAGCCAACAAACAGCAGTGTGACCAGTAGTGAAGGTCTGAGTGTCAACTTCTATCTCCAGTTCTTCCTGTTGATCTTGCTTGGAGGGACAAAAATTGTGGAAATGTGCCTGTTGCACACTTGCTGAGACTCCAAAGCATGGAGATGGACCTGTGTATTTTATACACATCCAAACCTTGCTGATATGAAGAAAAGGCAATGGGGGAGGTGTCTCTCCAATGAAGGATCAAGCTCTGACAGCTTCAAACATAATGTCAAGAGACTACAAGGATTTTGGTGGGGCAGGAAGGCATACCAATCAATCATCAACATTCCACTGCTCACAACTAGCAATAATGTGCTGCTTTGATATTTTCTTCATTGACAAAAAGTGTCTCTTGGTATGAGTAGCACAGGTGCTCAGACCAAGCAAGGTTAGCTGCAGGTGAGAAATACAGCACAATGAGTTGCAAGATGAAACAATCCCAAGGTGCCATGCTTTCAGAGTGGGAAAATCACAACCCCAGGCAATTCAGGCACTGAAGTGAATACATTGCTGGAAGAAGATATAAATGGGGTTTGTTATGATATAGATAAATGAGACATATGCACCCCATATTGCCAATAGGGAAAAGTGAAAACTAGGGTAGTTCTATCTGCTCTATCCTAATATGGGAATGAACATCACTATACTTGGAAACTGGCTGTGCTGTGAGACATCTTCATGCTTGAATGGGTAATCAAAGCCCCTCTTTCCATTTATGGTAGTCTTAACTTCCAAAAATGGAAGGTGCATGCTCTGTTTGGCATTAGTACATCAATTTCATTGATGTTTGCAAATTGGCATGATATGTATATGCATCAATGTGGAATCATGCGGTTTTTTAGCATAATTTCATTTCCAGGGTTGCCTATGCAACAAGCTTTGACATAGATCAGCTATTTCATATCCAATAATTGATACATAAATTCCATTAATGTTTTGGAATTGCCCAATAGGTATGTGGATCAATGTTGATCAATGTGGATTCATGTGGTGAAATTCCATATTCAAAGTAGTGTATCCAGTGGGTTCAGGCAGAAAAATGCAATTTTACTTAAGGCTCTTCTCAACGCCCCCCTTGAGCCAAACCCCTGTAATGGGGAAATCTCTTTTGCCATCATGTCCTCCTTGTGTAATCTTCAGTAACAAATCAAGGTCTGGGGTTGAGTCTGTCAACCAACATCCATGACACAGCTTGGGGCCAAAATACTTGCACCTAAATGACACACCCAAATGGCATGTGATTGAGCAGCTGATTGTAGTCAACTCCAGCAATTTTGCAGTGAAGTTTAAATTTTGCTTGACTAGTATCTGACCAATTAAAGTGAGATTGACCCATGACTTATGCAGGTTGAGACAATATATGGCAGGAGAACCTGCCTGGTCATCAGTTGGAGCCAAGCTTCCCACACAAACAAATTCCTTGTTATTCAATCTGCCTTTGGACTCAGAATGTCCAATGAAGGCCTATAGATAGCACTTTGTTTTCTAGGGGTAATAAAACCTTGTCTCTCCATTTAGGTTAGTGAAGACTTCCAAAAATAGGGCATGCATGCCCTGTTTGGCAATTAGTATGTGAGTTTGTTAATAATTGCAAAATAACTTGATATGTATATGGATCAATGCAGGATGACATGGTTTATGAGTAGAGTTTTGTCTCTAGGGTCACTTATGTAAGATAAAGTAGAAAAAATTCTATCAAGATCATGTGATATATGTACCAATCAATGATGAAGTCACTGGTTTTCTACAAGGATTGATATCAGGGTTGATCATCCAATAACCTCTCATCCAGTGGTGCCTTGACAATTAACATTTGCACAGTCAAATGATCCTCCAGCTGTTTGAAGGCATGAAAAATCCTTACTTGGTGTACATGATACAGGGCTCAATTTTGATTTACTATGTTATGTACTTCTGATACATACATCACCATGAAAATCTAGAATATCTGAAGCCTATTCAATTGTCATCATGCACAAAGATTTTGACAACACACATGCAACACAGAAAATAGCAGGAAAACAAAAAAGAACTAAAAAAGGAGTAGTTTGTCTTGCAGAGGGAAAAGCCTGGGAGAGGTTGTAGAAATCTCATGTTTTTGTTGTGATTGCCAAGCCCAACTACATTCATTGTATATTTGGGTATGCACCTTATCTATCTGATCTGTTTATATTTTTCCTGTCTTCCACAATTGTGCTCTTCCATCTTCCTTCTCTTCCTTGTATTCATCCTGGACTAAATCTTTTCTAAATGCTACTATCTAGCTTATCTTCCTGCAAATTGGCCCAGTTGATTCTGTACAGTCTCTTAGGCATGTGCTCTGTCATCTCTCTTGGTTGTAAAGCTCAGGCGCCACTCTCTTGCATGCAGTAACCCCTGATATGTTTAATTAGAAAAGAAGACCGCAACTTGGATTGGAAACCATGAGGACAATTCACCTTGTCAGTTTCCCATTCTGCAAATTGTATGAATTGTCTTCTTGCTTCACAACAGCCTCTCTATCTTAGTTGTGACATTGTGAAGTGTTCTTACCTGGCTGTAACAAATCTATCACCCTGGACATCAATCAAGACCTCATTACAACCTTCAACTCTTACGGTTTACTGTCCCCTTGCCATGGAGTGCACTGCATTGTTGCACACCGCCAACTAGGCTATCCCTACCCTGATGTAGACAAACCCAAGCTTTTTCATGTCAGTGTACCTCCCTGCTCCCATAGAGCTTCCAACCACCTCAAATGCAGCTTCAGCAACAACAAGCATACCCCTGAGCAAATGATAATTCACCCTGGGGAAACAGACAAGGAAAAGGAGGCAAAAACGCTGCATAACATTGCTACCATCATGGGCAGAGCCTTACCTGTCCCACTGCAAATCACTTT
This sequence comes from Rhizoctonia solani, assembly GCF_016906535.1. Classification (NCBI taxonomy): domain Eukaryota; kingdom Fungi; phylum Basidiomycota; class Agaricomycetes; order Cantharellales; family Ceratobasidiaceae; genus Rhizoctonia; species Rhizoctonia solani. The sequence continues at coordinate 1,499,477 of NC_057378.1, forward strand.
CAGGGGACTGTCCCAAATACCTGGGCCCAGCCCAAGCAAAATCAGATATCCCTACTCCTGAGAAATATAGTGTCAAGAAGAGCCCTGCAGCCAAAATTATTCATCATAAATTGCAAGTCTTATTATTGCTTCACCAATGCTTCTTCCTTCCCCCTCTGATCACAGTTGAATCTTTTTTGTTCTTATGAATCCAAAAATAGACAGCCCATGAATTAAGCCAAATTTATCCAGAAAGACTCCTGAATGGCAATCCTAAGCCAAACTCACAGTCTTGGGACTGATTTGAAGCAGCATTCCTTTTGAAACTTGAGCTACCCTGCAGCTGCCAGTGAAACACAATAATTGCACAAACTCATGCAATCCATATCTACCAGTGGCTATGTAAGAGACTTCACAGTTGTTGCTAACAAACTGGAGTAGTCAGACAATGCACTAATCTCCACCTTCCATCAGGAGCTCAGGGCAGAAGTTAGGAACAAGTGGGTTAAGTTCACTCTGCGCAAAAACATCAGCTTCTTGGACAAATTTATCTCCACTGATTTCCTGAGTCGTGACAAACTGTTTAAAGCATGCAAGGTACTCATAGGAGAGACACTGGCAACAATGACAATTCATCTCCACAACCAAAATAGGATCAAAAATAAGATTATGTTTCCAAAAGAATCCAGGAAGCCAGAAGAAGTTTTGGAGAATGTCCAAAGCGTGGAGAGAAGATACGCAAAGGGAAAGACTGCATGAATGGATGGCGCCTGATATTAACATGTCACAGCCATAAAATCAGTTGACTGTATTGAAAGTGAGTATTCACACAGTATGGAATGGTGGGATCAGCAAGGTGAATTGTTCTTGGGGTTTCCAACCCAATTCACAGTGTTATTTTATAACAAAATGGAAAAAGCAGTAATCACATAGAAAGGAGCAGCGTCAGGGCTGTACAACTGGGAGAAAAGGCAGAGTATAAGTCTAAGAAGCTCTATACAATAAGCCGGGCCGGTGCGCAGCAAGATAAACAAGATGGAAGGATTTAGAACGGAGTAAGTGCGGACCAAGATCTAGGAAGGGGAAAAGAAGAGGGAAGGACACAAATAAGAAAGGAAACGTACAAGCAGATGGGATGAATACAGATCAAGCAGAAAGTGAATTCTCTAAGTACATACTGGCATGGGACAAGAGAGCAAACAAGCCAGTACACATGTGAGGAGGTGAGGCTCATGACACAACAGACTGCTTTGCGCCTGAATCAAAAAAAAGGCTCCAGAAGTAGAAGAGCTAGAACTGCGGTCTCAAGCAGGGAAAGCCTGAGGATGTCCTTCCCTGTTTCCAGACTTCTTGTAATCCCCCCTGTGTCTATATATCCATTGTTTAGTTGTCACAACCAAGGCACAGGCCATTGTGAGTCAAGAAGAGTGATCCCAACAGTGAGGAATGAGAGAAATCAACACAGTAGGTTGTTTATACTTTTCCCAAGGCAATACACAATCTTCTATACAACAAACATGGGCGGCTTGTGGGCTGTAAAATTGAGAGAGACAACAAAGCACATGTTTGAGAAGCTGCACATGATCAAGTGGGCCAGTGCGCAGCAAGATAAGCAAGATAGAAGCACTTGAAATGGAGTAAGTCCGGGCTGAGTGCAGAAGTGGAAAGGAGGAAGATGCACCGAACGAAAAAGAAAGGATGTCCACATACAGATTACATTTGATAAGACATGTATAATTGAAGGCACATGCTAATAGGAAAGTAGAGCAACAGAGAGCAAACCGGCATGCCAGGAGGTTGGGGTTTATCAAAATCATTCTCCTGATATTGACATTGATCTGTATGAAAACAAACACCCCCTTACGGCCCTCTCCACTTCATGAGTCCTGCAGAAAGATGCACTGAAAGGACATATAATTGCTGAGCTTGTTGCTGGCAGGCTTCACTTAGTTGTGCACTATTGCCAGCTTAACATTATCACAATCCAAGACAGGTTTGCCCTGCTAAAACGGAAAGAGCCGATTGAGAAACTCTGCCATGCCAAAATCTTTACAAAGCTGGATTTGAGGAAGGTGTACCCTAACAACAGAATCAAGGAGAGCAAAGAACGGAAGCCTGCACTTTTCACTGTCATTGGTCACTTGACTTCCCCAGTCATGCAATTTGTTCTCAGCAACAACCCTGCAGCGTTTGTGTGCTTCATGAACTACATATCTTATAATTTGCATAATATTTCTGTGGTTGTTTATTTGGACTACATGTTGATTTTCTTAAACTCAAGGAAAGAATATTTGGAACATGTCAAAGCTCTGTCTTGCCTCTAGAGGCACAACCTGTTCTACAACCCTGAAAAAAGCCACTTCTTTGTCACAGAAGTAACCACATTGGCCTTGAAATCAGCACTGATGAAATCTCCATGGAGAGGTGATATAAGGTCCAAATAATTATGGACTGATTGAACCCCAGAATGTGAAACAGATGCAAATACTGCTTGGCTTTGCAAACTTCTATCATTGATTTATTCTCAACTTTTATTGCTGAGCATGCCCTCTCAACGCCCTCACTTGGAAGTAGCGGCATTGGATGAAACAAGAAAAACAGACGGGTACTGGAAATTTGCCAAGACCTTTGGCAGTTGTTGTGCATGCTGGGTCTCATTGTAACATTAAACAACTTTGTTATCAGATACCAGTCCAGGGAACAGTCATACAAACATGACTCTTTATCGAAACAACTGGATCACATGTATCTGAAGCCATCTCCATCGGTTATGATTCCAGAAACTCAACTGGAGGCATTTTGAGCAAACTTGGATTTTTACTTGTTGAAACCAGTACAGGAAGCAATTCAAGAAGATCCCAGCCCGGATACTATCCTAGCTGCAGTCTCATGTCCTAATTTAATGCCCCATAGTATTGCACAGAAATGCAAGGACTACTCAATTCAAGATAGGCTGCTACACCAGTGTCATAAATCTCTTGTCATGAGCCTTACCTCCTGACATGATGATGTATTGCCTGTCACTTCCTTCCTCCCTTCAGTGTATTCGTCTGGGGAACTCATCTGTATCCATCTCATCTTTTTGCATAGTTCCTATCTTCCCTGTTTATGTTCTTCCCTCTTCCTTGTTCCCTTCTTGCACTTAGTCCGGACTTATTCCGCTCTAAGTGCTTCTATCTTGCTTATCTTGCTGCGCACCGGCCCAGTTCACTGTGTAGAGCTTCTGAGCCATATGCTCTATCTTGCTTCCAAGTTGTGCAGCCCGGACACCGTCCCTTCTCCTTTTATCTACCCCTTTTCAATTTGTTATAAAAGAAGACTGTGAATTGGCTTAGAAACCCCAAGAACAATCCACCTTGTCAATTTCCCACTCTCTCATCTGTGTGAATTGTCTCAAATATCTCACAGCAATCGTTTCATTCTTGGTTGTGACATCTCTCCCTCTGGCATAGTGCAATCCCTGTTGCTCCCTCCTTTTCCTCAGTGTGTGTATTTGAGGAACCTCACGTGTATCTCATTGCTATCTACCTGATCTCTTTGGGTCTTTCCTGTCTTCCATATTGGTGTTCTTTCTGCATCCTTCCCTTTTGTTGCACTCAGACAGCACCTATCCGTTCTAAGTGCTTGTATCTTGTCCATCTTGTTACGCACCGGCGCGGTTGATTGCGTACAGCTTCTTAGGCATGCGCTCTGTCCCCTTTCTCAGTTGTACGGCCTACATGCCGCTCCCCTCTACGTATTTACCAGCTGTTCAGTTTTTCATAAAGGAAGACTGTGAATTGTCCCTTTTAACTCATAACGGCCTCTTTGCCTTGTTTGCAACAGAGAAGAAATGTTGTGCCAGATGAACCCCACATCAAACAGCAATTGCGAGTTCACTGTCATGATTTCCTGACTTCTGGACCCCAGGGAGGAGCGTGAACCCCAGAAATAACCAGTTGTCACTTTTATGGGCTAGCAATGAAGTTTTCAGGTTCATTGCTACGTGGACTCATGTACAATCTACCAAAGAAGCAATGAGCATACCCACAATTTTGCTCTAGACCTGCTCTCCATCCCTGCCGGCCTCTGGGAGGACGTGTCATAGCGCAAGGGCTATAGCAGGTTAGTAGTTGTAGATTGCTTCTCAAAGATTACGCATACAGCCCCCTGTAAGGAGACCACCAGCGCAGAAGACGTTGCTCAACTGTTCGTGGAGGGTGTCCTTGAACTATTTGTCACTCCCAATGCGCTGTGACTGACAATGTGATAACATTTCACCTCTGAAATTTTCCAGGCGCTTTACCAATCTCTGAAAATTGGACCCAGCTTCTCCACTGCTTATGACCCACAGGTAGTGTAATTGGGTAGACTGCAATGGGCGGAGGAGCATTACAAATAGTTGGACAAAGGGAAGCCTCCCACTGAATAAAAAGCTATAGACAAAATTTGGCTCCTTGATTTCAACATCACCTCATAGCTTCCCAGCAAGAGGCTAGATGGCAAGCAATGTGTATATATTATGCCCTGGAAAATGTGGACTTTCACGCATATTGCTTAGTACTCCCTGAGACAATGAAGATTCAAGACGTGTTCCATGTCACTTTGCTGTCTGCTGTCAAGCAAGTCACAGAGTTCAACTGCACCTATGTTTTTCCGCCACCTCTAATCATGGCAGATGAGAAGTAGCATGAAGTGAACAAAATTGTTGATTGGATAGCAGAAGGTAGAATCTAGAAGTGCATGGTCAGGTGGAAGGGATAAGCACCCCATGAGGACATATGCAAATCAGCTAAGGTTCTACAGCATTGAAAGGATGAATTGGACAACTTCTTTGCTAATTTTCTGGATGCCCTGGCTGCCAGCAACCCTGTTCCTGCAAATGTACGGACTTCAAAGGAGGCAGGTTGTAAGGCAATCCTCTAAGTCTAAAACCTTTTGTTCAGCCGTTCTGCATGCTATCACCAACAAAACTTGTTCACCTCTTAGCTTTCTCTCTGTCTAAATATGCATATCATTCCATTTACTGATGCTCTGGCTTAGAACCACTGCACGAATATTAACTTCTACATTCTCAATAGGCCACAGGAGATGATGACATTTCCGGAACCTGCTGCCAATATCATTATGATTCATTCAATTGCGTGTGCCATCAGTCAGAACAAGGCAAAACATCTCAGGCACAGCGTCTACTAGCAGCCACGTTGACTTTGTGTATTGGTTTGATCTCAACAGCACAGACAGTCCCAACACTCTGAGTGGAAAAAGTGTGTATTGGTGGTACTTTATTGCCCCCCATCCTGGCGCTTTTGGGGACTTTGTACAATGGCTTCATTGCCATGGGTTTGCCACCCCTTCCCCCACTCTTTTTGCACCTTCCACAATAAGGAAGCTCACTCCGGTCACACAGGCCTGATCTGACCTTACCCATTCAACCCACCAGCTTGCAGCACTGCGCCCACCTTGCCAGTGATGCCTCCTCCGTGCTCAGACACTTCCAGGCCAACAGAGGCATATATCCTGGCTCTTCTCCCCCTTCCACTCTCTTCATGCACACTAAACACTTGCTAGATGCAGGGCTTTTCCTCTGTCAAAGATAGACGTTGGGAGCCCCACGATTGCCCGGGATGGAATAATGAAGAAAAAGGTTAAAAGGAGTTAGGAGATATTTGAAGGTGCTGGAGAGGGGAAAATCTTCAACTTTGAGAAAGTGCTTGCTATTGATTACTCTGAATCTATGTACGCGGCCCTGTGTCACCGCCTAAATATTTGAGGGGGAGCAATGTAATCAGTCTCATTTCTCACATGTGTATTGGCTTGTTTCCCCTGTAGTCCCCTGACAATATGTACTTGGAGAAGTTGTTCTCAGCTCCATCTGTATCCATCTTATTTGTTTAGCTTGTTCTGATCTTGTGTGTTTGCTGTTTTCTCTCTTCCTTTGTTTCATTTTGCACTTAGTCCTGAGTTACCCCATTCTAAACTCATGTATCTCTCTTATCTGGCGGCGCACCAGCCCGCCACCTCACCTAGTGCCTCTTAGACATGTATTCACACTTCTGCATGAGTTGCACAGCCCAGAAGCCGCCCCTAGGTATTACCCAAGCTTTGCTGAGTAACTCTGTCTCTTCAATCAATTGTATGCCCTAGGTGATTTTTATTGATTGTGTCACAACCAAGGATGAAATGACTGCTGTGAGATAATGAGACAATTTACACAGATAAGAAAGTGGGAATTTGACAAGGTGAATTGTTCTTGGGGTTTCCAACCCAATTCACAGTCTTCTTTTATAACAAAAGTGAAAGGGAGCAGATACATGAGAAGGGATGGTGTCCGGGCCACACAAATGGGAAGCAACATAGAGCATATGACTCAGCAGCGCTGCACAGTGGACTGGGCTGGTGCGCATGAAGATAAGTTAGATAGAAACACTTAGAACGGAATAAGTCCGGACTGAGTGCAAGAAGGGAACAAGGAAGTCGGAAGAACTTAAACATAGAAGATAGGAACCATACAAACAGATTAGATGGATACAGATGAGTTCCCCAGAGAAATGCACTGGGGGGGAGGAGACAGTGACAGGCAATACATAGTCATGTCAGGAGGTGATGACCAAGGCCCATCAACTGCCTTAGAAACTTAGAACAATTTACCTTGTCAGTTTCCTGCTTCTTTGTTGTGTAAAGTTCCTTCTTCAACCTTGACAGTTATTTTGTGTCACAACTAAGACTTAAAGACTGTTGTGAGAGAAGGAGACAATTCATACCAATGTGGGACTGGGAGAATGAGAAAGTGAATTGCTCTCGGGGTTTCCAAGCCAATTTACAGTTTTCTTTTAAAACAAATGAAAACGGGGGTAAGTACAAGGCACCGGGTTTGGGAAGCTGTATATAAGCTAGCAGGCAAGTGCGCAGCAAGATACAGAAGATAGAAACGCTCACAACACAGTAAGCCTGGATTTAGTTCAGGAAGGGGGGAAAGGAGAAGGGAGGACACAGACAGAAGACAAGAAAGGCAAACAGATTAAGTACAAGGGAATCTTAACACAGACATGATATCTTGGTACACAGAGGCAGTGAAGATGAAAGCTTGCAAAAAAAATAATCATAGATGTTGGGAGGTGAGAATTATGACACACACATCTCAACAGATAAGGTTAATGGTATCCTGTCTGTTCTGGGCAAATGGATCCTGTTATAAGCCTTACCCCCTGACGTATTTGTTGATCCCCCGTCCCATTGATCATCTCCTGTCAGCCTGTACTTAAAGAATGTGCATTGTGCTTGATCTGTATCCATCCAGTCTGTTTAGTTTGTTCTCTTCTTCTTTCTTTGCTTCTTCCTCTCAAATTTTTCCTGTCATGAGCCTCACCTCCTGACATGACTATGTATTGCTTGTCAATTCCTCTTGCCCCTAGTGCATTTGTCTGTGGAACTCATCTGTATCCATCTAATCTGTTTGTGTAGTTCCCACTTCCTTGTTCCTTTCTTGCACTCAGTCTGGACTTATTCTGTTCCAAGTGTTTCTATCTCACTTATCTTGCTGCGGACCGGCCCAGTTCACTGTGCAGAGCTTCTGAGCCATATGCTCTATCTTGCTTCCAAGTTATGCAGCCTGGACACCGTCCCTTCTCCTTGTATCTACTCCCTTTCCTGTTATAAAAGAAGACTGTGGATTGGGTTGGAAACCCCAAGAACAATTCACCTTGTCAATTTCCCACTCTCTCATCTGTGTGAATCGTCTCAATATCTCACAGCAGTCATTTTTTTCTTGGTTGTAACATTTCCCCATGATGCACTTATTCTGGAATTACTCTCTTCTAAATGCTTCCATCTTGCTTATCCTGCTGCGCACCGGCCTGCGTTTACTAGCACAGCTTTCTACACATATGCTCCCCCTTCTCTATCAGCTATAAAGCCGGATCCCCCTTCTTCTTGTGTATTGATCCCTTCTCAAGTGTTCTAAAAACAGACTGTGAATCGCCCTTGGAACCCCAAGAACAATTCACCTGGTCTATTTCACCAAACCTCACTATCTGAATTCACACCTCTCTCATAGCAAACTGATCTTGCCTTGGTTGTGACAAGATATTGATAATAATGGCTGGAAGAAAACAATCATCAACTATTGAATAAACTTGTGCTCCAGCTCATATTACAAGTATATATCATGTGGTCATGATGCTTATTTCCAAAAGGTAAAAGATGCTTCAGTTTCACATTATGCTAATGGAAGCAAGATGAGATCCAGTACATCTTACAATCTACCATTACATTACTCCATAAGGCCCTGGGTAAGCATGCAATCACTTGTTGCTTACTTGTGATGACTACGTTTAGCCTGTGAGGTTAGATAGCGGGAGCTATGGGGGACACATCAAAAATCACAAAGAAAGAGAACACAAAATTTGAGGTGGAGTGGCTGACAAGATTGGTTCATGATCCAAACAGATAGTAAGTAAGTAAAACTAGGCTGAATACAGTGAGGACCAAGTACAGGGGCTACAGGCTTGTAAATGTATGTTATGTGTAGGGGTTGGGTAGTTGATGGAAGTAAAGGTCACTTTGGATAAGACAACTGGCAAGTTCTTTGATACATGGTGCCTTTGCATGCTGCACTTCATGCTGGGAGGAAAGCATCATTGACCATGTCAACAGTCAACAAGCTGGAGATCTGGAGTCTAGTGGTCAAAGCCTAGGTACAATGAGCAAAAGCCTGAGTATTATTGTAGTAGTTCAGCCCAGCCAGCCTTTGTAACACTCTCCACACCCAAGAGGGCCTGCCCTTGATCTTGTATGTCTTGGCTAGCCAAGCAAGGGGTAATGAGTACTCTTAGCCTTCTCCCAAGGGGGGGGGGGAATGGAGCAGTGACAACTTTGGGTCTCCTCCCTCTGGCACATTATGTCTCAGTGTTTTGTGGATGTGGCTCTTGCTTCATGTTTTACTTAGATAGGCCCTAAGGTGCACAGGAGTAAAATACCTGGTGCTTCTTGCTAGACTAAATGATGTCTCTGCATAGACTTATGTTCATTATTCTTTTCTATTTGTGACATAATCTTACCCTGCATTGCACAAACCCATAATTGAATCAAGATTTAGCAGAATCAAAAACAACACTTATGTGAACACTATAAATATGATGTATAAATGTATATATACTGGTATATTTTCTAAGTGTCACATACCCTTTTTAGTCTGGCAAGAAGCACCAGGTATTTTACTCCTGTGCACCTTAGGGCCTATCTAAGTAAAACATGAAGCAAGAGCCACATCCACAAAACACTGAGACATAATGTGCCAGAGGGAGGAGACCCAAAGTTGTCACTGCTCCATTCCCCCCCCCCCCCCTTGGGAGAAGGCTAAGAGTACTCATTACCCCTTGCTTGGCTAGCCAAGACATACAAGATCAAGGGCAGGCCCTCTTGGGTGTGGAGAGTGTTACAAAGGCTGGCTGGGCTGAACTACTACAATAATACTCAGGCTTTTGCTCATTGTACCTAGGCTTTGACCACTAGACTCCAGATCTCCAGCTTGTTGACTGTTGACATGGTCAATGATGCTTTCCTCCCAGCATGAAGTGCAGCATGCAAAGGCACCATGTATCAAAGAACTTGCCAGTTGTCTTATCCAAAGTGACCTTTACTCCCATCAACTACCTGACCTACATGACATCTTTTGTACTAGAATTTCAACATTAGCTTGCATCAGGCACATGGATGATAAAATAAATTTTCCTTCAGAAAATGTGTTGAAGCTCATAGATGTGCCTTCAGTTATGAGCTCCACCTGGGATAATTCATGAGTAAACTAGCAGGTTGACCATCTAGAGATGTATTGGGACACTTGGTTGGACATCTTTCATTTTTTCCAGTTTTCCCCTTTTTTACTCCCCTCTGAGTTGATCTAGTTTTGGCTCTATGATTTCATGTGACAGCTTATCCTTGTTGGCTTTGCCATCCTATCTCATACTGCCCCAACCCCAGTATCTTTGTCCTATTTTGTGGTTATCTCATGCTTAGTCAACTTTGGTATCAATCATTACTAATTCTTTGTCAGCTATTGCATCTCACTTCCCTTCTGCCCTCCCTTTCATATATATCACTTTCCTGTGACAGTTACCATCTGTTTTCAGTTCCTACCAGATGTATGAATGGTCATCATCTTTCCCTCTATACTGTGGGAAATTTAGTGCAGTATATTTGGTCCAGGTCCATTGCCCTGTGCCAACATAACCTTTCTCTGTTGTTTTACACTTTTAGTACCCTGACCTATGAGTGATGATGTGACCCATACAGCATGATACACAGTCACTCAAGGCCCTTCAGCTCTTAGTTGCCATTCAAGATCCACTGTCCTGATTTGCTGTCTCCATGACATTATACTTGGAAGAATTTTACCCCTAGTTTGAAGTACATATGTCTGTATATGCTTATACAACATGTGATACAGGGCTTGTGTCATGACCTTCATTGGCATGACATGAATTTTTACTATTTTCTATCTTTTTTCTGAGACAGTTTCCTTTTTTGGTATATATTCATGACTCATCAAGATCATGTGACATATTTGATATATGATGTGAAATTGTAAATGACTTGTTATTTAGTACTGTTGTTTTTGATGTGGCTTTCTTCATGTATATAACCCAGGTCAAGTTGCTGCTAGAACAGCAAGACTTGACCTCTTTGTCATTTCATCCTCATGTCTTACCTACCCTTAACCCAGGCCCTTGTTGGCCATAAGTGCTCATTACTATATATCATAACCCAGGCCCTTGTTGCCCTCTACCCTACATCACTACCACTGGGCCCTAGCCACCCCTCTACCTTCTCATAGTCCATTGGTGATAGGGCCATGGACTTTAAACCCCCTTGTACCATAGGTCCAAGCTGAGTTGCAACAGCTGGAACATGGGCAATATGAGATAAAGTACTGCATGCTCAGCTATAGACACATGCACAATATACAGGGTTTATATACATTGTTACATGAGAAAAACTGGTTGAATGTTGGTGGGAACCAGCACTTGGGGGTGTGGCCACTACAAGGTAATTGGGAGGGCTATACTACTGCTGCTGGCTACTGTAATTGAGGGGCTCATGGCCCAATAGCTATCTGCTGATTGATAGTGGACTTCATTGTTCTCACACCAATTGATGACTACTAAAACTTGTTTGCAGTGGCAGATAGGGTAAATTAAATCAATGAGATGTCTAAGATTAGTCAGGAGCAATGACACATTATCAACACTGATGACAAGTTGTAAGAGTAAGCATGGTGATGATTGCTTAGTAAGCAACCTTACAACACAGCCACAATGTCACAACTTGGCTTGGACCTATGGTGCAAGTGGATTTAAAGTCTGTGGCCCTATCACCAATGGACTGTAGGAATGGGTAAGGGCCAACAAAGGCCCAAGGGTTTATGATATGGGTAGAGGGCAATGATAGCCTGGTTAGTGGTTCTTAGTTAGGTGCACTAATGGCTAACTAAGGGCCTGGGCAAAGGGGTAGGTAAGAGCTGGTGATGGATTGACAAAGAGGTCAAGCCTTGCTGGTTTAGCAGTGGCTTGACCCTGCTTATATACATGAAAGAAGCCACATCAAAAACAACAACAAAGCATGAGTCCTTTGCATTTTCACATTGTATATCCAATACATCACATGATCTTGATGACACATAAATATACCAAAAAAGGAAACTGTCCTGAAAAAAGGTAGAAAATACTAAAAAAATCATGTTGTGCCAATGAAGATCATGACAGAACTACTGTCATGTGATTGTGCCAGTGCTCCTTGTGTTTACTGACTAGTTGTCATAAACAGAGGAAAATAGAGCTAGCTGGAATTGAACCAGCTTGACCACTAAGCCATAGAGCCCTATTATTCCTCTGCTGACAACCCATGATTACACCTGCTACCCCCAAATTTGGGCTTGGGCCAGCATGCAACCACTTGTACTGGTCATGTGACCACGTCCAGAACACCTAAGGACTCTCTCCATTGGAGTTAGATACCTCCATGCTGCCTTAAGTGGTTCAGTCAGTAACTTAGCCTTACATAGTAGACCCAGTGTAGTAGTACAGCTGCAAGCACCTCCCACTAGCAAGTAACCCATCTTACAGCTTGGTTACAACATGCATCTCTGCCCAGATGGGTGGGAAGTCAAACTCTGCAAGCTCAACCTGCTAGGAGATTTTGGCAATGTTCTGGATGATCTACAAAACAGTTTCCACATTGTTGCCATTGGCCAAGTAAAACACACAGTTTTACATGACAACCATAACTCAGCCCAGGCTAGACCCATCATTATCCTAGAATACATTGAAGCCAAGTTATCTAAAGTCAGATACTCTGGCTCTTATAACCAAGTTACCCCAGAGCAATTAATTTGCCTATTTTTGGCTGCTCCCTTTGAGGTTGTCAACAAGCCATCTGTGCTGGGCAAATTTAGGATCATACAGGGTTTTTACTTCCCACATAGCAAGTTGTTGTTGTCTATAAAGGCTCAAATCAATGCAAGCAATTTCCCATGTACCTGGGGATTCTTCCATAACTTTGCCAAAATTGTCACTGCAGCCCCCAAGGATCTCTTGCAGCAACCTGTGATACTGACACAGCCTGCTGCCAAATCCCTATACACCAAGACAACTGGGTCCATGTGGTTGTACATTGGGCAGGCAATTTTATGCAGATGTCAGAGTGCAATTTGACACAGCTAGCTCCAACAGCATTTTTGCTGGATGCAGCAACTCAATGGACATCATTTATGCTTGACAGGGTTTCAGCACAATCCTCAAGTGGGTGCACAATTATCATTTCCTCCAGCCCCCCCCCCAGGAACTGCCAGCAGGGTGGGCCCAGATGTTTTTGGCAATGTTGCCAAGTTTTACAACCTTGCTGGCAACCTTGGCTAGCCCTGGCAATTTTCCATAATTATTACCTTCAGTCACTTGCTCACATACTTAGGCTTTACCTGGGACATTCTATCAAAATTTTTCTTGATTCTGTGCAAAAAAAACAGCTAAAACACTTAGGAAGGCTATGCAACTAGCTGAGCACATCTAAGGTATCACTCAAGGAGACCTAGGTGATCATTGGCTTGTTGATCCATTGCTTGGTAGTCATCCTGGAGGCCCAACCCATGCTTGCTGGACCAATAGGCTCATCCATATCATTCCCACATGCCAATCAAAAATGTCTCATTGGAAAACTGCTTAGTATACCAGCCTGATGCAATGTGAAATGTTAGTTGGATATCCTTGATGTCAAGAATGTTGGCTCCATTGTAAAGTCACCCCCATCAGAGTCAGCCTTATCCATTTATACTGACACATCTCCTTTGTTTGGTTTTGGGGTTGTCATAAATACCAAATGGGCCTTGTGAAAAATGACCAAGTAGTAAAAACAAGAAGGGGGGGGACCTTGACTGGGGCAAGGCAATGGTGTTCAAGCTAGCCATACTTTGGCTCATCCTTGATGTACATCACATTGCAGTCACTATCCACTGCAATAATCAGGGAGTGGTTTTTGCATGCAAAGCCAGCTGCTGTTGGAGCTCCCAACAGAATGATATGTTAGCACACATCATGGCCTTGTGCTGTCCTGGACTTGGTCAAACAGACCAGTACAAGTGTTGTGAGCTTCACCTCCTGACATGGGTGCTGGTTTTTTTGCTCTCTAGTCCCCTACTAGCATGTATTTAAAGAATCCTCCTTCTGCTTGATCTGCATCCATCTGATCTGTTTGTATGTTTCCTCTCTCCTTTGTTTGTGTCCTTCCTGCTTCTCTTCCCCTTCCTTGCACTTAGTCTGTTATGCTCCCATCAGTTACACCATTGGATTTGCCTCATTTTTCTAATATTTGTACTATTTTTTACAAACCCCTTAGCTCTACTTTTCTGATCATGTGATCTTGGTGCTTACCAAGTCAAGATGCCACACCAAGACCTGCCAAGACGCTGTGCCAAGGATGCATAGATAACAAACACACTTTTATGCAGTCTGAAGCATGCTTCCTTTTTCACATTCAACTTCTGTTTCCCACACCTTATCATATTGTAAATAGTCCTCTCTAGTGTATATAAACTTGCACCCAAAAGGATTGAGCCACATGAACTCAAATCAATGATGCTCATGTGTCACCTGCACAATTGAGAATTTGTTTACAAAGTAATAGTAGAGTATGTAGATACAGTAGTATAGAACATATAGACAGAGTTTTAGATTTAAACTAAGTCTCCTTGTGGAGATATGCATGAGCAAAATTTTTGGGCTGGCTCATTCTTTTTGATCACTTTACATAAGCTACCTGGTCCTCCCTCATTGATTGCCATTTACCACCTCTTTTTACACTTGAACACCTGCCAAAAATGCACAAACAGCTCAATACACTAGCCCCAAGACCAAGGCTCAGATAATTGCACTGAAAAAGCTTGAATACTCAGATTGGGCTATTGTTCAGCTTTTGCAACCTGAGACTCAGGTTTCTCATGCTACTATTGGTTGTATCTGGGCCAAGTATGGACTTACCAACTGCCCACTCAATTGAGATAATCCCATTCCTGGATACCCACAAAAATTAACCCCTAGCAACATTAGATTTGCTGCTTTGGCCCTAGCTTAGAGTAGAGTACCAACAGCAGCAAACATTAAACAGCAATACTTTCCTACTGTTGGGTCCCCTACCCTCTGCTGCTACCTCCAAGAGCTGGGTTTACAACTGTACAAACACTGCCAAGTGCCCCTGCTAACTTAATGGCATAGAAAATCCTGTTGCATGTGTGCCCACAGTTGAATATTCTGGCCATAATCACACTGGGATGACATTGTCTTCTTGGACAAAGTCAGAATCAAGTTATTTGGGGCCAACAGCAGCCAATATTACTGGAGGCAACCTAGTGAGTCCCCATGTAATCCCAAATACACCAAAAAGACAATATCTCATGGTGGCAGGTGTATTTTCATTTGGGGGTGCATTACCCAAGAGGGAGTCAGGTGATTGTACCATATACAATGCAAGCTGAATGCCCTGGGATACATTGAAATCCTTGGGGATGCCTTCTTTGGAACCCTTGCCAACCATAAAATCACCCTGTTTGACATTATATTCCAGCATGACCAAGATTCAAAGCATACAGCCAGGCTGACACAACATTGGCTTCTCAGTTGGGGTATTAACAACCTCCCATGGCTGTCAAGAAGCCTGGATTTGAATATAATTGAGAATGTCAGGTGGCATCCAAAGGAGTGCATGCATACTCACCAACCTTCTGCTTTAAATAAAGAAGAATTGTGGAAAATAGTGAAGGACAAGTGGAAACAAATTTCCCCAAAATGTATTGGCAATTTGTATGATTCATTACTGTGTTGAGTACTGGCTGTGTCTTTAGCTAAAGGTGGAAACACCAAGTACTAAAATTTGTATCCAAATTATTCCATTTTGCATGTCATTTTGGGTGCATGTGTGCAGTTGCAGTTGCAGTTTGAAAAACAATCAAAAAGAATGAGCCAGCCCAAAAATTTTGCTCACACATATCTCCACAAGGAGACTTAGTTTAAATCTAAAACTCTGTCTATATGTTATATACTACTGTATCTACATACTCTACTATTACATTGTAAGCAAATTCTCAATTGTGCAGGTGACACATGAGCATCATTGATTTGAGCTCACATGGCTCAATCTTTTTGGGCACAAGTGTAAATCACAGGAAACTTGCTTGGAGATCCCAAGTTGATTTTACCTTGTCTACCATCACAGACAGGGTTCAGAGGTTCAGTAGTAGTGTTGGGTCCATAAGACCTTTAAATGACTCAGTAGTTACAGTACTGAGAAGCTCACTGGCCTTAGGCTCTTCCTCATCATAGATAGCAGTCCCCACATTGCCTTGAGTGGTCCCTTCTCAGTAGTATAGCCTTCTAGTTAGTTTACCTTGTAGTAGTACAGCCTCAAGTGCCCACCACTAGTAAGTGACCAACCTTACAGTTGGGTCACAACATTGTAAAATTGACTTTTGTAGGCTTGATTTGACAACAAGAAGACTCCCTGTTCTAGCACAAGGGAAAACAAGTAATAGGATCATTTGGTGATAATTATCAAAACACCACCTATCTCACTTGGTACCAAATTGCTATAAGGCAGACAAGTTCTGATTGCCTGCATACCATGTGTTTTGCTGGTACACAGTAGCTAGCAACCTTAGTCAGCTGAAACACCTGCTTGTGGCAAACCTGCTAATATCACAATTGCCAGATCTGTTGATTTGTTGTAGGGACCATCCAATGCTAGGTGCTTGACACAAATGTTTAGCAACCACACACTACAAAAAACTGCTCATAAGTCCTGTCACAGGCACTATCCACCCATACCTTAGCTCATCATTTCATCCACATGCTCTGACATCCCTCACCCCTACTCCTGTCCCTCAGTTGCTCAAGCCAACATTTCTTGGCAGCCCACTCCCAACCACCCTGTTGCATCCCATCTCCCTCTCCAGAACACCTGTCCAGAATGGAACCAGAGCCAACCCTTAGGGTCCTTATGGACATCATCCAAGCCCTTACCATCCAAGTTGGGTCCCTTCAGGACCAAGTCAAGTCTCAAGACAAACAACTTGCCCAAATCCTCACCCTATCAAAAGAGACAAATAACTTTGTCTGTTCCACCCCATCTGGAGATCAGGGACCTACAACTCAGAGGAAGAAGAGGAAACAAGGGTCAAAAAAGAGCCTTGCTCAATGTCTTGGGGTCTAACCTTGCTCACCCCCTTCCAGGATGTTACACTCCCTTCACATATACCACTGGAATTGCCTGAATTTTCTGATATTTCTACTATTTTTTCCGAACTTGTTATCTCATGTTTTTCAATCACGTGATCTTGGCGCTTATTATGCCAAGATGCTGCGCCAAGATGCCGTGCCAAGGGCGCTTATGAGAAATCCACGCTTCTGCACAGCCTGCAGCATGCTTCTTATTTCATACAAACACTTCTTTCTACCATGCACAGACCATGTATATACTCTTGCCTTTGTCTATATAAACAACAGGAAAATTGCTTGGAAACCCCAAGTCAATTTTACCTTGTCTCATATCCATTGAGGAGGCACCCCAGCCAGCTAAGTAGCCGGCCCCCTAGTAGTTCAGAAGTTAACCCCTTTACCTGTGCTCATTGCACCTCCTGGGCTCAGCCCCCTTTGCCAACAGTAGATAGATAGTAGTTGCCATAAGCAACTTAGTCAGTAGTGGTTAAGCCTTAGATAGTTAGATTACATAAGCAGTGTAGTAGTAGTATGGCCACAAGCACCCATCTCACTAGCAAGTACCCACCTTACAGTGGTGTACAACACAGGAAGAAGCAAGCACCAAATGTCCCAAGATGGAGCTCCCAGATCCTTATAAAGGAAGCACCAGGGGACAGAAGGCCACTCAATGGCTTGACAGAATGTTCCTTTGGGTAGCTCTACATTGTCACCAATTTGACAAAGTAGAGCAGATGGTGGTATGGATCCTATACCACACAGAAGACAAGGCAGCTGTCCTGGACATGGTCAAGACAGACCAGTACAAATGGTTGCATGCTGGCCCAAGCCCAAATTTGGTGGGTAGCAGGTGTAATCATGGGTTGTCAGCAGAGGAATAACAGGGCTCTATGGCTTAGTGGTCAAGCTGGTTCAATTCTGGCTAGTTCTTTTTTCCTCTGTTTATGACAGCAGCCAACTAGGCACTCCCCCTCATCAATAACATCATAAAGGGAGAAGGGTCAGCCCCCAAAAACATCCAGGCCTTAGGAGTATACTTCAAGGAAGCCTTTGCCAACCCAGACACAAAATGGGCTGCTGTGCAAAAAATTGCCTCCCTTGCCCAGACCACATCCACAGCAGAATATGTCCCAAAGCTCTGCAAACTTATAGGAGAACTAGACTGTAACAAGGAAGCATACATTGCCCAGTTTACAAGGGGTCTTCATTGGAAGGTCAAAGAGCTCCTGTCTACTAAATACAACATCCCTGAAGAGCTCAAAGCCATCTTTGTGGTGGCTATCAAAATAGACAATACCTGCTGCAAGAATGAAAAGAACTGCCCCAAGTCCAAAGGCAAAACCCTGATCACAGCAACCACCTCCACCACCACTACCACACATTAGGTCTGCTAATCAGAAGACCCCAACTATGTCACACCCAAGGAGAGGGATTGCTGCCAAGCATCTGGGCTATGCATCAAATTCAGACAGAAGGGTCACAGGATCAATCAGTGCCCTAACAGCTGGAAAGCCACAATCCAAGAGGCAGCTAAGATGGCTGAGGACAAATTGGGAAAAGAATAAGGTCAAGGACTACTGCCAAGCCTTTGACCCCATCTATAGACATGCATGTATCAGAGTTTGAATTTGTATCTATTGCTCAAGACTCAAATAAAAAAAACCTCTACTCTTCATGGACCTACACATGCATGACTACCCAGCAGAAACCCTCCAAACCCTAATCAACTCCAGAGCCACCTCAAATTTCATATCACCTTGTATTGTTGAAAAACTCAAAATCCCAAAATCCCTACTCAAAAATCCACAAGTAGTGAGAATGTTAGACAGTACAATCTCCCTGACTGGTTCTATTTGGGACCAGGTACAACTTGCAGTTTTGGCCAATGGTCATTCACACTCCATCCCCTTCCTTTTTTGTCCCATTGGCAACACACCTGCCATCCTAGGCATGACATGGTTAACCCAAGAATCCCCTCTCATTGACTGGCAACAGGGAATAGTTACCTTCCCCAAATACTCCAACATTGCATTGGAAGAGGAAGCCAATCCAAGTCCCACAAACAATCTTCCAATTCAATATCACAAATTTGCCAGTGTCTTTGGAGAAGAGGAGTTCAAAGTCCTACCCCTGCATTGAGACTATGACATTGCCATTGATCTGGTACCCAATGCCAAACTAAACCCCAGTCCAATATACAGAATGACTGATGCAGAATCAGCAGCCCTCAAAACCCACATAGAGGAAGAACTGGCCACTGAATAAATCAGGCCAAGTACCTCCCCTACCAGAGTGCTGGTTATGTTTGTGAAAAAGGCCAATGGATCACTACAATCAGTAGTGGACTACAGGCAATTGAATGAGGCAACCCTACAAAACATCTATCCCCTTCCCCAGCAAGAGAACCTAATGGCCAAGCTATGTCATGCTAAAATGTTTACCAAACTAGACCTTTGATGGGGATATAACAATGTATGCATCAGGGAAGGAGACAAATGGAAAACAGCCTTCAGGAGCAAATATGGCTTATTTGAATACTTAGTAATGCCTTTCAGTCTCACCAATGCCCCAGCTGTGTTCTAACACTTTATGAACAACTTATTCAGGGACTTCATAGAGATAACAGTAGTCATATACCTGGACAACATCCTTATTTTCTCTGAAAACCCCAAGGACCACCCTGGTCATGTAAGGGAAGTCTTGTCAAGGTTAATGAAGAACCAGCCTTTTTGCAAACTCTCAAAATGTCACTTCCATGTTACCACTGTCAATTACCTGGGAATTGTCATCTTCCCCAAAGGCTTCTCTACAGATCAGATAAAGGTAGAAGCAGTTACATCCTGGCTGACCCCTAGAACAGTTAAAGAAGTCCAGGCATTCTTGGGATTTGTAAACTACCTGCAATGCTGCATCCCCAACTTCAGCACAGTTGCACAACCCCTACACAACTTAACCAAGAAGGACACCCCATGGTCCTGGGACACAGCAACAGAAGAAGCCTCTCAGGAACTTGAAACCTTGGTTACAAACAGCCCAGTTTTAATCTGCTCAAACCCCAAACTCCCCTACTACCTTGAAACAGATGCTTCTGAAGTTGCCATGGGAGCAATCCTGAGCCAAAGAAGCTCCAATGGTTGACTACATCCCATTGCCTACATGTCAAAATCCCTTAGTGGTGCAGAAGCTAACTACAACCCCCACAACAAGGAACTATTGGCAATTATTAAGGCACTTGAGGAATGGTATATCTTCTTGGAAGCAACACACTCCCCCATCCAAGTCTTTATGGATAACAGAAACTTGGAATATTGGATGAATGCAAGAAACTACAACCAAAGACACACACAATGGCAGATTTTCCTAAGTGATTTTAACTTTGAGATCCATTACCAACTGGGTAAACAATCAGGGAAACCAGATGCATTGTCAAAAAGATTGGACTACAGGGACTTGGAACAGGAACCAGAAGTAATACCACCTCTGGAGATTTTTGCACTGTATACCCCAAAGGTACAGACAGTCCAAGCCCTAAAGTCCAAGCCTTAGGGTATGGATGTCTCTTAAGTAGAAAACACACCCTTGGGTTTGGACCTTTGGCAAAATCCAACCCCAGGAATATCCAGACCC
Organism: Rhizoctonia solani; assembly: GCF_016906535.1. Classification (NCBI taxonomy): domain Eukaryota; kingdom Fungi; phylum Basidiomycota; class Agaricomycetes; order Cantharellales; family Ceratobasidiaceae; genus Rhizoctonia; species Rhizoctonia solani. The sequence continues at coordinate 1,519,819 of NC_057378.1, forward strand.
AGGGGCTGGCTATTTAATATGGGAATTGTCTGGACCCTGGCACTGTTCCTAGTGCTCATGAATACTTGCAGTCTGCTGCCAAGGTATGGATACCCAGCTGGTATCTGAGCCTGGGGTGCAGAGATACATGGTGCAAGGAGACTGAGAAACAACAGAAGCATGCAAAAAAGGATACATGAAATCATCAAAGAAAATACAGCAAGTTTGAGACACAGAGTCAAGGTTCAAAGACAGAAACAAGTAAGGAAACAGTGAGAAAGAGAAGAAATAAATGATTGAGAGCAAGTTGCAAACCAGCCTTGGTTACTTGTTTTTGGCTAAAGCCTGTGTTTTCCTGCAAGAATACTATATCAGTACCCAAAATCCAATGTTCTAAGTCTCTTACATTGGAACAGTCTTGCTCAAATCAGATTTGTTGACCATTTCCAACTTGGCTGCATGTGAAGTTGCAGCCAATAAATCCTGTGGTGGTGGGCAGGGCTTTGGCACTGAATTGAATGACTTGGAGACAGGATCAACAACAATATTCAAAGCTGCCATGGCTTTGGTTGCAGTCAAGGCAGAAGCAGGGGCTACAGCAGCAGGTTTCTTCTTTATCTTTGCACTTGCACTCTCCAGCTGCAAGACTTTGTCTTGGCAGTTCTGCACCCACAAGTTTGAGTGCCTGAACACCTTGCACCAATCTCCAGTGAGACTTTTTGTGCTCAAGAAGAAAGTTAACTTACTTTCCCTTTGGCCTGTACTACTGGACACCAAAATTATCCAGACACTACCACATGACAAATTTGCTTTCTCTTCACAATGTCCTCTGACCCCCCTTGTTGCAGCAAGGAGGTTTCTCAGCTTGATCAAGCTTGCATTTTGGCACTAAATGAGGAAGGAAAAACATACAGATACATAGAAAAACATACTGGTGTTCCTAAGTCTACAGCTTACAATATTGTAACTAGTTACTACAAGTACAGGCCTGCTGACCCTCAACCCCATCTTGGCCACCCACCTTTCCTATCCCCTGCAACTCAGCACCAAATTGTACACCACCTCCATATCTACCCACTCAAAAATTATGGGGCTATTGCTGAGCTTGTTGGGTCAGTTATTGAATGTCAAGTTCAGCATGTGGCCAAACACAACCACCTCCAATGCTTTGTTGCCTGCCAGAAACCATATCTCAAACCTAAAATGATGGAGGCACAGTGTAATTGGGCTGGAGACAACACAAATAGGAATTGGGACTGGGTTGCTTGGGTTGACAAGACCACCCTTAACACTGGGGAACAGCTGGAGCAACCAAGAGTAACTGGGAAGAAGGGAGAAGTATACCTCCCCAAATACATGGTGCCAACATTCCATAGTGGTTGCCAGGGCCTTACCTTATGGGGCTGTATTGCACACAGAAAAAGGGGGATCTGTTTTGGCTTGAGTTGTTCCCTTGGGCTGTTGGGAAGAATGGGCATGTGAGTGGTGGGGGACTCACTTCTGAAGGATATGCCAAACAGATTACCAATGGCCCGCTCAACCAATTTTTAGCTGATCTAGAGGTTGAGCAGGGTCACAAAATTCTGGTTGTGGAAGATGGGGCAGCTGCACATAGGGGTATAGCCGCACAATGCGCTCAAAAAGAGCTTGGGATAGAACAACTACCCCACTCATCAAATGCCCCTGATCTTAACCCCATTGAACCTCTGTGGAATATCTTCAAGAAGCATGTATTCAAGATCCCTGGGGCTTGTAAGAACCTGGACAAGCTCTGGAAAGCAGCCAAGATGGTTTGGGATGCATTTACTGAGGAGGGTATCAACAAATATACTGACAGGATGGATGCTCATGTTGAGGCTGTTAAAGTAGCAAAAGGCTGCCCAACTGAATTCTAAGTGATCTGGCTGATTTGTTTTCCCTTAGTATGTATGTTGAATCATTTGTTTTCTTTCAATTTTATGTTACACTTGCAAACCAACAGCAGGAACACTAGCAGGGGTGCACATCTTGATCATGTGTCTGGATAATTTCTGTGTCTGGTAGTACATTGCCCTTTTGGTGCTTGGTGGGCAGGGGTTTTGCTGGTTTAGTTGCAGTTTCAAGGTTGGATTCCACACTGAGGTTAGGTTTGGGCTGAGCTTTCCTCTTGAGACTCTATAGACCATTGGTAGTTGTTAGTGTATAAGAACATGTATATACAATATACTTACTGGCAATGCACCTGTCATTGCTGTCATTCAATTGAGAGTCTTACTGGCACTTGCTTTTTCACAGTAGCCAAAGGTATTTTTGGAGGTGGAGATGGCTCTGATTCAGACAAGGACATGGCAGACTTGGCAGTGGCAGCAGCAGTGGGGATCTTGGCCTTGTTTGTGGATGCAAGAGTGGGAGTGGGAGTGGGAGTGGGAGCCTTGGAAGTGGAAGTCTTGGATGCAGACTTGGACTTTGGAGCAGAAGATTTTGATGGGCAGGCAGGGGCATTGGATGTGCAAGCTGAGAGCTTGAGTAGCAGAACATTGGATGTGGGAGTTGGAGTTGGAGCCAAGGTGCAAGCTGTGAACAAAGGTTGCTTAACCTCTTGTTCATCCTTGCTATTGGAATCCTCAATATGACAGCATTTCTAGTTGTATTAGAGAAACATCAGAATAATAATGATATTATTAAAACTTACCTTTCCTAGACCTGCAGTTCTTGTCAGGCTCACTTGCACTTTGATATCATCCTTGTTCTTGTCAGATTCAATGGTACCAGCAAGTTCTTCATCCACAGGCTCTTTGAAAGCACAGTCCTCCTTGACAGGCTCCTCTTCAAATGGATCCTCTTTGATTGGCTCCTCTTCAAACAGATCCTCTTTGACAGGCTCCTCTTTCAGCAGATCCTCTTTGATGGGCTCCTCTTCAAATGGATCCTCTTCAACAGGCTCTTCCTTGATGGACTGCTCCTTGTTGTTCTGGATAGGGGTGTTGGTATTGTCATCTAATAAACCAAAATAATACACAATCAAGTGAGTACAATTTTAACTTACTCTTCCCTCTGCATAGCTGTCCTTGCTCATTTGCCTTGGTGTTGTGCTTGTTCTTGCATACAGTTTTCATTAAGGCTTTCCCAGCCCAGTCCTCTGGGAAGTGGTAGAGCACTGGGTATGCAGCCTTAGTCTGTAAAAAACAATTGTTTATGTTAGCAAAATGTTGTGTGATAAAGGAAAAAATAAGAATAAAATAAAACCTGCAGAGACAAGGACAGTGGCCCAAATGTTGTAAGGGACTAGCTCCCAGGTCACTCCAACATTCCCAAGCATACTTGCCATGTTGTTGTGAAATTTGGCCTAAATATAAAGTGGCTCAGTGTTAAATATCCAAAAGACCAAATGAATGCATGTGAGACTGACCTTGATATCTAACTACATACCATGAGGGAATGTTTTCCCTATTCCAAAGTCCATATAACCTTCCAATCCCCTGCACTTCTTGATCTTCTTTGGTTTTTCAATGGTCAAGACAGTTTTTTGAGTACCATTGGGGAATGTGGTCTTCACAGACTTTCCCCCTTTTAGGTGCTGTGCTGATAAGTGTCATGACCCATGCCTTTGCTGGCATGTCTCCTGACCAAGCCACCTACTAATAGGATATTCCACAGTCTTTAGAAGGCCGCATATACTCACATATATGCAGTCAGAACTGTCATTACTCTAAGGGCTCATGACTTATAGACTGACAGTCCACCAGGGTCACATGACCTCCCCCCTCCAGTCCTTTATCAAATACTATACTAAACTACTACAGATTTGAAGTGGGGGGGGATGACATAATCTCTTCTATAATAATATATTATTCAGACCTTGCCCATGGGCTCCCTTAACATTGGCCTGCAGCTAGGGAGGCAGGGGGAATGCAATGTCCCCCAGCAACTTATATTATTAATATATCACTGTGCATCATATATACTATATATCTTTGACAGTGGATATATATGGTAATAACCCCTCCAGATATGGATTATGACAATAAGGGACTTATCAGTGGTGGATAATCAAATGAGTTCTCAGTTGCTTACCATGTCATAACCCATATCTGGAAGGGTTATTACCATATATATCCACTGTCAAAGATATACATAGTATATGTGATGCACAGTGATATATTAATGATATAAGTGGCTGGGGGATGTTGCACTCCCCCTGCCCCCCTAGCCGTAGGCCACTGTTAAGGGAGCCTGTGGGTAAGGTCTGAATAATATATTATTATAGAAGAGATTATGTCATCCCCCCACCTCAAATCTGTAGTAGTTTAGTATAGTATTTGATAAAGGAATGGAGGGGGGGAGGTCATGTGACCTGGACTTAGAGAATATCACTAAGTCCAGCCATGTTGACCATAAGTCTCTTATATGTGGGAACCTGGGGGTTCTGAGCGCATAAGTGCGAGTATATGCGTGTTTCCGGTGGCTGTAGTGTGTACCATGAATGCCCTGGTATGTGAATAGAGGGCACAATAGGGGTGTGGCTCATGACATACCAGGTAGATCTGTGGCTGTGCCACCAACAGGTGCTGTGGCACTGAAGGCACTATTGAACATACCTTGGTGTTAAAAATGAGTTAAGACATGTTGAAGACACAGAAATAAGAGTACATTGTATTATTACTTGATTTATAAGGCTTTCAATGACTAGTTGAACAATTTTTTGTGGTCTTGGAGTGAATTTTACAAAATGAATGTGCTGATGGAATTTCATTGCAAAAGTTGGTAGATTGTCAGCAATAGGTGACAGGAACCTGGATAAATATTTACCAGATAATAGAATTTTATGTATGCAGTCAAACAAGAGAGGATGGGGAAGAGGGAACATGCTGGTGATGGTTGGGAGAGAGGGAGGCAGGATGTCAACCAATACTCAAGTCCCCCCAATGCTTATGTCAGCCAACAGCACTTAGCTCTTGGACCAAAGTTTTGTTTGCTCCCCACCCACAGTCTGTCCTCAGTTATTGTCATAAATGGTTGATAAGCAGAAAGTATGGTGCAGTTGCTGTCAAAATTATGTAACCACTGAGACCTTCAAGTCTCACCAACAAGCTCAAGAGGGGATGCCTTGGCCAATTTGCAAACCTCTAGGCAAGCCAAGGAGGAGACCTGGCACTGAGAAGCTTTGGTAAGTAATAATTTAATCTTTTTATATGCTAATAAATATTCATTTAATCCACCATACAGACAATGCTTATGCTGGCATTCAAGCTAGGAATTCATCCATACACACCAAGCAAATTCTCCCCCATCCCAGTTATGCAGCCCCAGCCAATCCCCATGCTAGACCTGTTCCCCCCAAGCCCAAATATATAGACCATGATACAGAACTGTATCATTTGGAGCTCAAGACCATGCCTGAACTCAACCTAACCCATATTTGGGAATAAGTCATGCAAGCATGCAGCCTGCTGGACTTGGGAGATCAAGAGCTTCACTCCAAAGGCTCTTGTTCACACAGCACACATACCTTAAAGATGCCATTGGATTTGTTGGAGCTTGGAGGAAGTGACTTAGATGAGTTGGCAGATGTGGACAATGTGGAATACAATCCTGCAACATATGGATTACTGCCTCAATTGTTCATTTGGGAGCAATTGTTAGTCAAAGTTGCTAAACTGTGTACATATTTTGTTTGATTCTCTCTGCATTTATCATATTTGCATTTCAGCTCAAACAACCATTGGCCTGGATGATCTAGATACCATCCAGGACTTTAATTTTTTTGTTAGGGAGAAGACTGCTGTATGTACACATGAAGCAATGTGAAGAACTTACTGTTGGTCTAAAACCAAAACTAAAATCCCAAGTCTTAAGTCTATCAGGACTCAAATGCTTGCACTATTGGCACTGAAACTAGTTAAATGCCACTGCTGCAAGAGCTCATGCATTTGTTATACAGGATATCTTGCCAATCTCAAGAGTTACCCTTACTGTCATTCCCCTTGCCTCAACCCTTCTGGATGTCTGTATTCTATTTTCCAATATATTCCACTTATCCCCCAGCTGCAAGCACTCTTTCAAAACTGAGCAACATTCTCAAAAATGCTATATTGGTCTGAATTCCAGCAGAGTGGAACACACATCCAGGATGTATTTGATGCTGTACTCTATGAGCTATTATGTGCTACATGCATGGTTGTTGATGGAGTTGAACAGCCACACCAACATTTTGAGGACTTCAAGAGCTTTCACTGGCAATTGCACTGGATGGCATTGGCCCATTTAAGCAACAAAATCATTCATGTTGGCCATTCATAATTATTATTTACAACTTCCCCCCCAAAATCCAAGCTCACCTCTCCAACATGATATGTACTGGCATTATCCCTGGCCCCCACTCCCCCAAACACCTCAACTCCTTCTTCCAGCAGCTAATCAACAAACTTGTGGTGCTTGCTTGAGGTGTTGAGGCTGCAGATGTGGTTAACAAAGAGGTTTTTACTCTTTGTGTGCACACTCTTGCAGTGTTTGGAGACTTACCAGTAATTGCAAAATTAATGGAGTTTGTAGACCATAATGGCTGCTTCCCTTGTTGCTTATGCAAGATTATGAGAATTCTTGACTGCACAGTCAAGAATGCATCCCATCTGTATTGCCCACTTCATTGTTCAGACAACCCTGGACTTGACCCCTACAAACTCCCACTCTGCACTCACAAGGAGTGCCTTAGAGATGGTTATGATGTCCTCCAAGCTCCAAACAACACTGCATGGGCCAACTTAGCAGCTGAATGCAGCATCAAGGGTGTGACATTGTTGGCTGAACTCTTGTTGAGCCAGATCCCCAACTTGTTCCCTGTCAAATCTATGTGTTGTAACCACACTGTAAGGTGGGTTACATGCTAATGGGCAGGTGCTTATGGCTGTACTAAACAAGGTAATCTACTAACTAAGGCTAACTGATACTATCTCAACTGCTTAAGGTGGTGTGGAGGCTCCTGACTACAGTGGTGAAGGGCCTAAGGCCAGTGAGAGTAAGGGGACTATAAGGTCCCAACACTAACTGTTGACTTCTGGAACCTGTCTGTGAGATAGACAAGGTAAAATTGACTTGGGGTCTCCAAGCAATTTCCCTGCTGTATATATACACAAGAGGTACTAATTACAAATTGGGATGTGTGTGTGAAAAGAAGTCCTAAATACAGAGGGAAGCATACTGCAGGCTGCACAGAAGTGTGGAATTTGTCTAAGTGCCCTTGGCACAGCAGCTTGGCAGGTCTTGGCGCAGCATCTTGACTTGGTAAGCACCAAGATCACATGATTGGAAAAGTAGAGAGAAAGAGTTTGTAAAAAATAGTAAAAATATTAGAGAAATTAGGCAATCCCAGTGGTGTAATTGGTTAGGGGTGTAACACTATGCATCTTGTGCAGATAAACCTAATCCCTCAGCTTGCAGACTTATGGCACAGAAAATTCAATGGGATTGATTCTGGATTTGAGAATTACTTGATCAACATGCTTGTCTGGAACTCTATGGGGGACATGTGTGTTGATTCTTTGCTTTTGACACCTTCTTTTGGCTGTCCTATTCCTCATTTTGGAAATTGCTCACATTTTGCTTCTGAATCTTGGTCTTATTGGGCAATTCATGGTGCACCAAATATACTGCACCATTGCTTTATGGACTCAAGATACTATATTCATTGTGTTTGTCTAGTCAACCTAATGAAAAAATGCACCAACCATGCTGTTGATTGCTCTGAGCTCCCAGCAATCTGTCTAGGTTTCATTGAGTGGGTGGAGGATTTTGAACAGTGAGTAATATTTATGCATATATACAAATTGAGTGGTTTATCAACTATGTGATAGGATCTACTACCAGCACAATCCAGAGTGCATACAGGTGTGTACAACAAATATACACTATCTGCTTCACATTGTGGATTCCATTGAGTGGCTTGGACCTCTATGTCATAACCTATATCTGGAAAGGTTATTACCATATATATCCACTGTCAAAGATATATATAGTATATGTGATGCACAGTGATATATGAATAATATATATTGCTGGGGGATGTTGCACTCCCCCTGCCCCCCTAGCCGCAGGCCAATGTTAAGGGAGCCCGCAGGCAAGGTCTGAATAATATATTATTATAGAAGAGATTATGTCATCCCCCCCCCACCTCAAATCCGTAGTAGTTTAGTATAGTATTTGATAAAGGACTGGAGGGGGGAGGTCATGTGACCCTGGTGGACTGTCAGTCTCTAAGTCATGAGCCCTTAGAGTAATGACAGTTCTGACTGCATATATGTGAGTATATGCGGCCTTCTAAAGACTGTGGAATATCCTATTAGTAGGTGGCTTGGTCAGGAGACATGCCAGCAAAGGCATGGGTCATGACACCCTACCTAGCTACTGGGCATTCCCTATGGAGCAATACTGTAGCTTCACTGGGGCCTCAGTGAAAAGCTGGCAATTTCCTTATGCAAACATTGCTTGGTGCATTTACAATGTTGCCCAGCTTTGTATTATCTGCAAAATATGACATACGCAATATGATCACCTTTGGGCAAACCCAAGCATCAGCCAAGGAGGACTTGAAGACTGAGATGAGGGAAGGTGATAAGTTTGAAAACTGTATGTTTATCATTTATTGTTTCAATGTCAACTAAGTATGTCTAGATCCCAACCAAATATTCCTAAACCCCTGGGCTGAGGTGCTCACTGTAACTCCCAAGCTACATGCACAGATCTCTAAATACTTGGCAACCACCTACAAAGTACAAATTGGAAAGAAATTAGCTCTAGAGCTGATTCCCAACACCCTCCAACAATGGGGCCAAATGCAAATTGCCCAGGGAGGCAACTTGATTCAAACACAAGGCTACCATAAGTTACATGGGACAGCTGCAATGCATCATTTGTTTGGGTATGTTTTAGTTTATATGTATATATGTATATTAATATTGACTCAATAAGTCTAGTATGAATTGCTGGCTGATTGACTTGCTCATTGTCCAAGAGCAACACCCAACTTTGTCCCAACTTCTTATAATGGTCAGCTTCAATGCTTGTTTACGTTGCCCCTAAAGCCCAAAAGTGTTGTCAATCCATCAAAGGATGGATCAAAATGTCTCATTCTTGCATTTATCTTGGAGGTGCCAGTGGTTATTGAAGATGCTTACAAATACAGGGTCACATGGTACAAGGGAAAGTTGGGAAGTGGGGAAGTGGTCAATGCCCTAACCATACAGTGTGCTATTGGATAAATTCAAGACAACAAGCATTGGTGGATCATTGATAGGAGTTTGGATTTGGCACACTTGGATTTTGTATGAGGTATATAATTGGTATTAATATGATTTTGACCTAGTTTACACTTGCTATGTGCTGGATGAGCAATTGCCTAGAAATTCAACCCTCATTCATGCACCCAACCCCAGTGCTCAAATCCAAACCCCTCAAATAAGCCCACCCCCAACAAAGAATGTAAATCCAACCCTTGGCCACAAATCCAGCCCCTCCAAAAATGTCCAACCCCTAACAAACCCAAGAACCCAACCCCTGAGCAGAAATCCAACCCCTTGAGAAATTCCAACCCCTGGGGATTTGTTATGGATATGACATTTCTTCAATAATCTGTACTTATTTTATTAATTACACTAGTAATCTTACAGTAAACAAATGAGATAAAGATGCAAACTAAGGTTTTCAAGGTCCCTCTATCCAATAGTAACCTTTACAAAACCTACAAACCTCAGGAATACCCTCAATATGCAATGCCTTTTGCATATATGTTGTTTTCTCACTCATTTAAATATATATAAATTCAGCTGAGTAGATAAACAGTAACAAGCATTATTTCTCTTGTTTGTAGTATTTATTATTTGAGATTCTATCTTGTGGCTACACACAGAAATATTCAGGGTCCCCCCTGTTGCATAGGCAAGTGCTCCAGCGCTTAATCAGCGCTTAAGCGCCGACGCACTAAATGCGCCTTTTCTCTATCACCCGGGCATCCCACACTGCCGAACCACTTGCGTTTAGGTGCGCCTGTTTGTGCGCTCCAGAACGCTGGGTCAATCACCCAAAACGGACAACATTTGGCAGAGTTATGCACCATTTACTGTAAGTACCCAATGCAGCAGTATCCTACCTTTGGGACTGTTTACTCCAAGGATGAAACACTTAGCCTTGGGACATCTAAGGACCCACACAGGTAAATACTGCCTTGGGGCAAACATTGCCTTGGGGCAAATATTAGGATCTGTTGTTTGTTTACTATGTACCAAAGTATTGGCTCTCCTAAGTGTTTCAGTTGCCACATGTACCTCCTGTACCCCCTCTTGGTATCAATCATGTATATACTTGTTTGTGTGCTTTCTCAGGGTATAAGAGGACCCTGTGAAGACGCTTCTAATGCATCCATTTATCCACTCTTATATATTGACATATACACACAAGCCTTTAACAGCTTATCTGTGCATTTACTTTAGTGATTGACTCACTGTAAATAGCATAGGAGGTTGTTTGGCGCACTAAGACCATAGGCCAGTCCCAACAGACACAGGATAACCTATTAGTGTAATTACTGCAACCCTGTGCCCCTTGACTGTCACAGTTGTTGAGTTCAACATTGAGTATAGTGCAACAATACTGTAAGGATTGTTGTGATTGGTGATTGAGTGATAGTGTTTCAATCCACCATACCCCCTATATTGTAGATAGCTTTATCTATAATATCTCATATATCCTAGATCTATTTTAGGTAAACCCCATAAGTCTTAAGTCTTACTTAAGCATCTATAAGTCCTATACTTAAATAGGCAAATCCTATAAATCCTGTACATTAGTCAGGTAACTCTCTTACCTAAGGTACTATCCCAGAGACCTTAAGTATACATACTCTTAGTCACTTAGGCTTAAGTAACATTAGTCTAAGGTACTATACATAACCAACCACCTGCACTTCATAGTTGCTAGACTATATGTTAGGAGTTGTTATTCCTGATAACCTAGCTTATGTTGTGCATATATTCTGTGCATATATTCTGATCCTTAATACTAATTCTTAGTTATTTCCATATACATTTTGTATACAGTAATTCTTTCTTACTCCTGTACTTACACAACTCTTAACAGACAGCCCTCTGGCAGGACACCCAGGACACCAAAGAACACTGGAACTTGTCTCACAATTGTACTATTGGCCAGGCATCAGAGCAGACACCTACTGGCATGTGGATAGCTGTGAAACCTGCCAGTGCATCCAGAAACCCAAGTATGCCTTGATACCCCTGCAGCCACTTGAGCTCACAACCCAACCATGGTAACATGTGTCATACAACATGATTGTGGATCTACCTAAGGACAGAAGTCATGACTCCATCTTGGTCATCATAGACAGCTTCACAAAATATGGCATATTTGTCAAATGTTCAAAGAAACTCAAGGCACCAGAATTGGCAGAGTTGTTCCTTCAACACATATGGGAAAGGCATGACATGCTAGAGAAAACAATTTCAGACAGGGGAAGGGTCTTCAACAACAATTTCCTCAAGGCCTTACACAAATGCCTAGGAATAGACCCCCATTTCTCTTTGGCCTACCACCCACAAAGCAACAGACAGACAGAGCAGGTGAATCCTTCCATAGAACACTTCCTAAGGGCATACTCAGGAACCAACCAAAAGGACTGGACCAAGTGGCTGCCAATGGCCAAATTTGCCTACAACAATGCACTCCACAGTAGCACTGGAAAAACCCCACTTAAAGCCCTGTATGGATGGGAACCAACACTGACCCCAAGCAATGTGCCCACACATGTGCCTGAAGCAGACAACCTGGCCAAGGCAATGGAAGCTCAATGGCTGGAAGTGGAAGCTGCCCTGTGACAATCCAAGGCAAAAATGACAACTGGGGGATCAGAGGTGGTCCCAATAGATTTCAAGATTGGTGAAGAAGCTTGGCTTGACACCAAGAACATCAAACTCAAAACATTAAGCCCCAAGCTCTCAGAACAATACCTGGGGCCCTTTAAAGTAATTGAGAAGATCTTGGAGCAAGCCTACTGCCTAGAACTGCCACCATCCATGCAAACCCATAATGTCTTCTATGTTGGATTATTGTCAAAAGTTAAAAAGGACCAGAATTGTACCTTCAAAAACTGCCTGCCACCAGTAACTGTGGACAGAGAAGAGGAGTACAAAGTATAATGCATTACAGATGCCAAGGAGCACAACAGAATATGGTTCTTCAGAGTCAAATGGAAGGGTTACAGATCAGAAGAGAACATGTGGGAACCACAGGAGAACCTAAAAAATGCTGGGAAAATTTTGAAAAAGTATGAGGAAGATATGAAGAAAAAGGCCCTTGGCGCTGCCAAGGCCCTTAGAGGGGGGCAGTGTTGTAGACACACTTGATCTCAGGGATTTTATTCCCATTCTCTCAATTTAAACAAAGGCAAACAGACTACATTTTTGATCACATGACTTTAGCACCTATGTCATACTCTAAGCACCTTGCCATGTCCCCCTGCACTTAGTCAGCTATGCAGCCACCTCCACCTATGACATCACTATGACACATAGGTGACACATATGCATGAGTAAGGCCACAACTGGAGTGGGGTTGTTATGAAATGAATAATTTAGACATATGTGCCCCTAACTGCCAATAGTGAGTAGTGCAAACTAGGGTAATCATACTTGCTCTATCCAAATATGGGCATGAGAATTACTATATTTGGGAGCTGGCAGTGCTACAAGACATTTTATGCTTTATTTCCTCATTGTGCTTCCATATATACATATTTCATCATGCAAACAGGTCATAATATTATTTCTATGACTTATAAAATTTTATGTACTATACATTTATATGCAGGAAGAGTACTTACAGAGCATAGAACAAGTGCAAGTAAGCATGGAAGTGCCAGTGCTTAGTAATTACAAATAAGTGCCAAAGGTTGGCAGGGTGCGCCAATGCCAATATCTTGGTGGAAAATAGACATATTACTATGCAGACAAATTCAAATAGGTCAGAGGCACTGGTATCTCAATTCTCAAAATGGAATTGTCTCATTCCAAGCCAAATTGATGGAGAAGCTAACCATTTAGGTTTCTAGCTCTTTCTATGAGATCCCACCTTGCCTCAAGGTTATTCTTAGCAGTCACACTAAAGTGATTTAGTCATATATGTTCTAGAATACTTTATTCATAGCCTTTGGTCTATCTCACTAGGACTTATTGGGACTAATTGGTCTTTATGTATCAAATAGCTCAGACTGTACCTCTCATGTAACTTCCTCTTTTGCACATCACATATATAGTTATTTGTTCTCCCTCTGGGGTATATAAAGCCCCTGAGGGAGACCCTTTGAATACATCCCCATTTACATCTCATTTTATCCCTCTTGTGTGAACTTGGAGATCTAATAGATCTTCTTTACTTAGTTTAGAGTGCCTTATTTTGCTTTCTCAGCCTCTTAAGCTCACTGAACTTAATCCATAAGGTACCTTGGCGCATATAGCCTCTGGCAAGGTCCCAACAGACACTGGGTAGCTAGGAAAGGCTCTAGGGCAACCCTGAACCTCTTGAGTAAGTCAGTAGGGAGAGTTTAAGACCTTGAAAGTGGCATATACCCCTTAACTGACTGCAATCTCAGCCAAATAATTTGCTATTAAATCTAGGTAAATTACTGTTGTAGACATATTTGATACCACGGAATTTATTCCGAATTTCTCAAATTTGAACAAAGTTGAACGGACAACATTTTTAATCACGTGACTTTGGCACTTATATCTTACGCAAAGCGCCAAGCCACATCCCCATCCGCGCTTATTCATCCTACATAGCCACCTCCACCTATGACAACATCATGACACGTCAGTAACACATATGCATGAGTAAGACTAACTGCAGAGCAGGGTTCTTATTGGTTATGGAATTGCACATCATGTATTGTAAATAGACTACCCCTGTAATATATAAGGAGGCCAACCAACCATGGTAACACCCAGGTTGATTACCTCTTGTTGCATCCCACGTTGTACAAGGGCCCCACAGCCCAGCAAACCTACTCAGCCACTAGTTCCACACTGCCTTAAGCGGCTTCATTGTTGTACTTAGATAGCTCACCATTGCCCTTATAGGCTTGGTTGCTGTAGTATAGCTTGTTGTTGTTGTAGGTAGCTTGCACACTGCCTTACGCAGTTCTTACTTGTATACACCTGGCCGCAAGCGCCCTCCGCCTCAACGTCCTTACAGACGTCTAGGACACTAGGTAATTGACCTTACATTGGTTACAAACCGTTCTGCAACACCCACCACTAAGACCCAACCACCAAGAAGGTTACCTGTACTAGCACAAGCAAAATCACGTGATCAGACTCCCCTTTCAGCTGGAATAATCAAAGAGCTGTTGGTCCCACGTAGTAGCAAATTGCTATAAGGCAGGCTAACCCTATTGCCTGCATACCCATGGTTGCCGCACCTTCTACCAGCAACCTCAGACAGCAGATACACCTGCTTGCAGAAATTAGATCCTACATTACGCCTGTCCACAGCTGTAATTAGCGGCACTTACTGTCCAATGCTAGGTTGTTTGATGCAGAGGTTTAGCGTTTGCGTAGTTAAGCGCTCATAAGTCCTGATACAGGCACGCCCGGCTATACAGCCCCCATCTCCCCCCACTCGCCCACCATTACCTCTTGGACCCCTACTTGCTCATCTTCCCGGGCTTCCTCCCACGCTGGCCAATCCTACCTGCCAACACATCACATGGCAACCTGCTCCCAGCTGCCCTCTAGAACCCGCTCCCCAATTGATCAGGAAGAGCTGGGACCCCAACTTCTGTCAACCCCCTTTGTCAAACTTGGGGAAGTCTCCCTCAAGCGCATCACACGCCTCCTCCTTGGCCTCCTTGGCCAAGTTGAGAACCTCAAACAGAAGGTTGAAGAAGTCCAAGAAGCAGGGGTCAAGGCCCAAATCAACCTCAAGAACATCTCCCAGACAGTCAATACTGTCAAGGACGGGCTCAGGAGTCTCCAACTCCACAGGCCAAGGACCCCAGAGGACCAAAAACCCCCAGTTGTGGAAGCAACACCACGCCCCCTACCAAAAGCCAACCCTACTGGAACAGCTAGTTGGGTCTCCTTCTGGGCTGAACCTTCCAAGGCCCCTACCATCTTTGCCCAGCCCACACCAGTCCAAGCAGTACCCCTGCAAGTCCCTTCTCCCCCTGTATCTCCATGTCTCCAATCCCCAATTGGAGCCACTGCCCCTCCACCTCTGGCTCCAGTCGCTGCCTATCCTGCCCTGGTCAAAGTAGACCACCCAGATGCCTATACAGGCAAGATTGGGAGCAAAGCCAAGCAATGGCTTACAAGGATGTTTGCCTGGACCCGGCTAAATTCACGCATGTTCCCCACGGACCAAGAGGTCCTGTCATTCCTTCTCATGAATATGAAGGATTTGGCAGGGGCATGGGCGCACCCTCACCTCAACCAGCTTGGATCACACCAGGCCATTATCCAAACCGTCAAGGGATTTAAAATGGAGTTCTTGGCAGCATTTGGTGACCCTGACGCCACAAGGGCTGCCAAGCGGAAGATCACAACCCTTACCCAGTCTGGCACATGCGCAGACTACATCACAAAGTTCAGAACCCTTGCAATGGAACTGGACTGGAATGACGCAGCCCTTAGAGGCCAGTTTGCCCGTGGCCTCCACTGGGAGGTCAGCCGTCAAATTGCGACCCGTGAAAATTGCCCTCATACCCTCCTTGAGCTGCAAAATGCAGCACTTGTCATCAACAACACTCTCCGCAAAGAGCAAGCTAGCCATCCGCCAAAGGATAATAAGTCTAGCAGACCATCCAACCCTGCAAGGGGGACAAGTACCGGCCAATCCACAACTGGTTTGAAGAAACTCTCCAACAACCCCAACTTTGTGTTGGAAGAGGAGCGCAATTGCTGCTGCGCTGCAGGCGCCTGTATCAAATGCGGCAAAATGGGTCACAAGTTTGCAGAATGCCACACGGGCTGGAAGGCTACCCCAATCAAGGATAAGGGGAAAGCCAAGGAAACCGCCAAGACCGGCAAAGACTCTGAGTACCAATCAGGAAAAGAGTAAGGGTACCTGCCGCTGCGCGCAAGGACCCCAAGGACTCTGGCTGCTTATTAGAAATTTGTAATATATTGAATAGTACCAATAGAAATGCCCCACTCTTCACAATTTCAATTCAGCCAGAGAAAAAAGCAGAAAACCTAGAAGTCCTGATTGATTCAGGCACCACATCTTCTTTCATGCACCCCCAAACCGCAGAATCTCTCTGCCTTCCACTCATAGACCTCCCCTCTCCCTGTACCATAACTATGCTCAATGGGTCAAGCCCCTGGGCTGGCAAAATCTGGAAGAAGGCCAACCTCACCTTCTCCTTTGATGGCAAACAAATAACCAAGACCTTCCTAATCTGTAACACCGGGTCCCACGCCGCCATCCTAGGATTGAAATGGTTAGATGCCCATAATCCAGAAATTGATTGGAATCTATGCACCCTCTCCTTTCCCCACACACCACCAGAACGGGTAGCCATTGCCAAGGAGGAGGAAGCTGACAAGAACCCTCTTGAAGGAGTACCCTCCAAGTACCATCAATATGCTAAGGTATTTGGGGAAGAGGAATTCAATAAGCTCCCACCCCACAGGCACTATGACATTGGGATTGAGCTAACCAAGGAAGGACCCCTAAACTCACCCCTTTATAGTATGACCAACGCCAAATCCTCCACTCTCAAGGATTGGCTCAGGGATGAGCTCAAGGCGGGGAAGATTTGCCCCAGCAAGTCCTCCATCAGCTCACCTGTAATGTTTGTTCCCAAAAAGGATGGCTCTTGCCAATTGGTTGTAGACTACCGCCGCCTTAACAACTGGACCAAGAAGAATGTTTACCCATTACCCTGTCCCAATGACCTAATGGCCCAACTCCGCGGCGCCAAGGTCTTTACCAAACTTGATTTACAATGGGGTTACAACAATGTCTGTGTTAAAGAAGGTGACAAGTGGAAAACCGCTTTCTGCACCAAGTACGGCCTGTATGAGTCCCTAGTCATGACCTTTGGTTTAACAAACGCCCCTGCCTCTTTCCAACACTTCATGAACAAACTGTTCAAGGATCTATTGGATGTATGCATCATCATCTACCTTGATGACATCTTAATTTACTCCAAAGATGACGCATCCCACACACAGCATGTTCATGAGGTTTTATGGCACCTAATGGAGAACCAATTGTTTTGTAAGGCATCCAAATGCACGTTCCATGTCACCTCTGTGGAATACCTAGGGATTATAGTGTCAGATAAGGGTTTTAGCCTGGACAAGCTCAAAATCCAGGCGGTCCAAGAATGGCCCACACCTACCAAGGTCAAGGAGGTACAATTGTTCCTTGGGTTTGCCAATTTCCTTTGCCGGTTTGTTGCCAATTTCAGTCACGTTGCCAGACCGTTACACAATCTGGTAAAAAAGGACGCAACATGGAAATGGGATACCAGGGAACAGGAAGCTTTTCAAGGACTGAAGGATGCCATTACCAACGCCCCGGTACTCTGCCACGTGGATCCCACCAAACTGTACTTCCTTGAAACAGACATGTCAGGCGCAGCCTTGGGTTCCATACTGAGTCAACGTCAGGAAGATGGACGCCTACACCCCTTGGGTTTTCTGTCAGAATCATTTAAGGGTGCCAAACAGAACTACAACACCCACAACAAGGAACTCTTGGCAATCATCCGCTCCTTTGAGTATTGGCGTATCTTTCTAGAAGGCACCCTACACCCCATCACCGTGTTTACAGACCACAGGAATTTGGAATACTGGAAGGAGTCCAGAACATTCAATTGTTGCCACGCACAATGGCACCTCCTCCTTGCCGGTTACAACTTCCAGATTGTATACAGACCGGGAAAACAATCAGGGAAGCCAGACGCCTTGTCCTGACGGTCAGACCATGCCAATATCCTGCCTGAACCACAATCCATGTTGCCAGATCCCGTGTTTGCCAATGTTGCCCTCATCACGCCAGAAAAAGAACTACAATGCCAAATCAAGCTGTCCCTAGACCAAGACAAGTCCCTGGAGGAGATCCTCCAATTCCTCCAAAATGAATCAAAGGCTCCGCCTTCCATCAAACGGGCATTTAAGGACTATGAAATGGAAGCCGGCCTTTTATTCTACCAGGGAAGGATTGTAGTCCCCAACGTGGGAACATTGAGAATGGACTTGTTACGCATCTTCCACAATAGCCCTCTGGCGGGACACCCAGGCAGACAACAGACTCTAGAACTTGTTTCCCGGAACTACTACTGGCCGGGTATCCAATCAGACACCTACTGGCATGTTGATTCCTGTGAAACATGCCAAAGGATAAGGAAGCCAAAGTACACACCCTTACCGCCACAACCTTTGGAGCTCCCCACTAGACCCTGGCAACATGTTTCCTACAATATGATTGTGGACCTGCCCAAGGACGGAAATTACAACTCAGCCCTGGTCATTGTAGATAGCTTCACCAAGTACAGGATATTTGTCAAATGCTCCAAGAAATTGAAAGCCCTGGAACTAGCGGAACTATTCTTGGAACACGTCTGGAAACGCCACAGCATGCTGGAGAAAACCATATCTGACAGAGGGAGGGTCTTCAACAACAAGTTCTTACAAGCACTATACAAACGGCTAGGCATTGATCCTCACTTCTCTTTGGCATATCACCCCCAGAGCAACAGGCAAACGGAACAAGTTAACCCCTCCATTGAGCACTTCCTCAGGGCATACTCAGGGGTCAACCAAAGGGACTGGACCAAATGGCTCCCCATGGCGGAATTTGCCTATAATAATGCTGTACATAGCAGCACAGGCAAAACCCCCTTCAAGGCCTTATATGGATGGGAGCCTACCCTGACACCCTCCAACGTACCAATGGATGTCCCAGAAGCAGACAACCTTGCCCAGACAATGGAAGCACAATGGAAGGAAGTAGAATCTGCCCTACGGCAATCTAAGCAACAAATGATAGCTGGAAAAGATGGGAACCTAACAGAGTTCAAAATTGGGGAAGAAGCATGGCTGGATGCCAGGAACGTCAACCTCAAAACCCTAAGTCCTAAATTAACAGAACAACAACTAGGACCCTTCAAGGTTATTGAGAAAATCTCCAACCAAGCTTACCGCCTAGAACTTCCCCCAACAATGCAAATCCACAACGTATTCTACATAGGGTTACTATCCAAAGTCAAAAGGGATAAAAACCGTGCCTTTGAAAATTGCCTGCCACCTATCACTGTAGACAGAGAGGAAGAATACAAAGTCAAAGGCATTACGGATGCAGAAGAAAGGAACAGAAAATGGTTCTTCAGGGTAAAATGGAAGGGCTACAGGTCAGAGGAAAACATGTGGGAACCCTGAGAAAACCTAAAAAATGCGGGAAAAATTTTGAAAAAGTACAAGGAAGAAATGAGAAAGAAGGCCCTTGGCGCTGCCAAGGCCCTTAGAGGGGGGGCAGTGTTGTAGACACATTCAATACCACGGAATTTATTCTGAATTTCTCAAATTTGAACAAAGTTGAACAGACAACATTTTTAATCACGTGACTTTGGCACTTATATCTTCCGCAAAGCGCCAAGCCACGTCCCCATCCACACTTATTCATCCTACATAGCCACCTCCACCTATGACAACATCATGACACGTCAGTAACACATATGCATGAGTAAGACTAACTGCGGAGCAGGGTTCTTATTGGTTATGGAATTGCACATCATGTATTGTAAATAGACTACCCCTGTAATATATAAGGAGGCCAACCAACCATGGTAACACCCAGGTTGATTACCTCTTGTTGCATCCCACGTTGTACAAGGGCCCCACAGCCCAGCAAACCTACTCAGCCACTAGTTCCACACCGCCTTAAGCGGCTTCATTGTTGTACTTAGATAGCTCACCATTGCCCTTATGGGCTTGGTTGCTGTAGTATAGCTTGTTGTTGTTGTAGGTAGCTTGCACACTGCCTTACGCGGTTCTTACTTGTATACACCTGGCCGCAAGCGCCCTCCACCTTGACGTCCTTACAGACGTCTAGGACAATTACAGTAAGTAACTATAACTTAGTACTAACTTTCATACTATAGATATAAGTACAACCAACCACCTGCAACTGCAGTAATCACTTGATTACTTGTTAAGTGTAGGGATCACCCTCATTACTAACCTAATTTACCCTTATATAGCTAGTCTATTGCCTTTATATCCATAGATATCTGATCTATTAATAACTTCATTATATTCTGTATATAATTACATAGTCCCAATACCCTACTCTATAACAGGGGTTCTTATTGGATATAACTTGCTTCCTTTCCCACACAAATTGCATTTGTAATTAGTAGACTCTGTAATATATTAGGAGACCAACCAACCATGGTAACACCCAGGTCAATTACCTCTTGTTGTATTCCTCATTGTACACAGGGCCATACAGCCTGGGTTTCCACAAAGTTACTCAGACACATTGCCTACGCTGCCTTAAGCAGCTCTCTCACTGTACTTAGGTAGTTTGCCATTTCCCTTTAGGCCTTGGTCACCATAGTTAGGAAGTTAGTTGTTGTAGGTAGCCAACTCACTGCCTTATGCAGTTGTCCTGTATCCTACTCAGCCACAAGTGCCTGCTGCCTTGATGCCCCTTACAGACATCTAGGACACTGGTAAATGTCCTGGAAGCAGATGAGGTAGCCAACCTCTTAGCCCAAGAATGGAAGGAAGCAGAATCAGCTCCTTGGTGTCATAAACAGAGGAAAATAGAACTAGCCGGAATTGAACCAGCTTGACCACTAAGCCATAGAGCCCTATTATTCCTCTGCTGACAACCCATGATTACACCTGCTACCCCCCAAATTTGGGCTTGGGCCAGCATGCAACCACTTGTACTGGTCATGTGACCGTGTCCAGGACACTTGGTTGTCAAAAGAAAAGATGGTGGGAACAAAGTGTCCTAGACATTGGTAGGGATGTCAAGGCAGCTGGCGCTTACAGCCAGGTAAGGTACAAGTGAAGAGCTGCTTAAGGTGGTGGGGTGCTACCTACAACAACTAACTATCTAACTATGGTGACCAAAGCTTTATGGGCAATGGCAAGCTACCTAAGTACAATGAGAAAGCTGCTTAAGGTGGTGTGGACTATCTAAGTGACTATACTAAGTAATTACTGGGCAGTAAGGCCCTTGTACACTGAGTGGATGCAACAAGAGGTAATTGACCTGGGTGTTACCATGGTCAATTGGCCTCCTTATATATTCTACAGGTGAGCCATTTACAAATACATTATATCCAATTCCTTATCCAATAAGAACCCTGCTCTGCAATTGGCCTTACTCATGCATGTGTGTCACTGATGTGTCATAGTGATGTCATCAGTGTCAGAGCTGACAACTACCACAGGGTAAACCTAACTAGCTAACAGCCCAGAGGGACTTAAGTATGGGCTAGTAGGGCCTAACAATGCTCAAGGCAATGCCAGGAAAGGGGTAGGACAAGACCTATATAAAGTAAAAGTGCACTATGCTGTTAAGACAGCTGGGCAAAGGACCTTTGACAGGGACTGGTATGCTCTCAGGCAATACTCCTAAGTGTATGTCTTAGGGTAGTAGTGTTGGATGGGGATAAGAGGTTGAGTTCTGAGGCTTAAGGCTCTCAGAACCCTCCTTATATATTCACAGAGAAGGGGAAGAGTAATTACATGTACAAACATCATAACAAAGATAAGGTCACATGACCAGAGATAAGAAAACAAGATCACATGACTAAAAGGTCATGTGATGAGATTACATAATAAGCGCTCAGCGCCTAAATAGCATAAAGATGCATATATCCATAAATCTTCATGAAAATAGCGCATATATTCACTATTTCTTTGACTTAGTGGATTTTAAGGTGGTCACGCCTCTAGGGCATGACACTTCCCCCCCCATTAAGGTCCAGCTGCCTCTGGATGTTCATGGTGAAACTTAGCCAATTTTTCAGGGGCATTGGCTAAGTGGGCCTTGGGCTCCCATGTGTTATCCTCTGGTCCATACCCTTTCCATTTAACCAAGTATTTGACTTGTTGACCCACTTTCTTGGAGTCTAGGATCCTTTCAACAGTATATTCCTCTTCTCCATCAGCTGTGACAACTGGGGGGAGTGGGACTGGATCACGGTCATACTTGTCTACTGGCTTTTTGTGTAATAGGGCAATGTTGAAGACAGGATGGACTTTCATGGATTTAGGGAGATCCAGTTTATAAGAGTTCCTGCCAATTTTCTCCAAGACCTTGTAGGGCCCCAATCGCTTATGTTCTAGCTTATGGGAAGGCCTTGAAGTTTTGATGTTGGCACTACTCAAATAAACTTTATCACCAACTTCCAGCTTGGTTGCTTCCCTTCTGTTTAAATCATAGTATTGCGCATTTTGTCTTGCAGCAATTTCTAAAGCAGCTTTTGCTTCAGTTTGGATTTCTTTCAGGAAGTCTGCTAGGTTGTTGGCTTGGGGGACATGGCTTTCCTTGGTGTTTCCAACTGTGAAGTCTGGATTATAACCATAGCACATGTAGAAGGGAGAGTGTTTGGAGCCTGAGTGTTTCCCATTATTGTATGCAAATTCTGCAAGTGGTAGTGATGCAACCCAGTCTGTTTGTCTATAGTTGATGTAGTGGCGTAGGTAAATTTCCACAAACTGGTTTAAGCATTCACTTTGTCCATCAACTTGTGGTCTGTATGCAGTGGAGAAATGTGGTTCTATCCCCAACCGCTTGTAGACTTGTCTCAGGAATTTTGCATTAAATTGGGGGCCTTGGTCCAAAATGGTTTTCCTGGGTAACCCATGTAACTTCCACACAAAGGATACAAAGAGGTTTGCAACATCAACAGCAGTAGCATCAGAGTGCGTTGGTATAAAATGAACCATTTTGGATAATTGGTCCACTACTGTTAATATTGCATCATATCCTTCTGAGGTGGGGAGTCCTACAATCAAGTCATACGTTATTTCCTCCCAGGGCTTATTGGGTAAATCTATGTTTTGAAGGAGACCTTCAGGAGCCCAGTTGGAGTGTTTGCTACGTATGCATGAATCACATGCTTGGACATATTTTGTTACAGATTGTTTCATCCCTGACCAGTAGTAATCCCTTGAAAGGAGGTCTAGGGTTCTGAACTGTCCTGGGTGCCCAGTGGAAGGGTTATCATGCCTGCTTTCTAAGATGGCTTTCCTGATTTCTGGCTCATTAGGGACATAAATCTGGTCATGATAGTAGAGTAAGCCATTATCAAGTTTCCATCCTTTAACAGGTATGTCCTCTTCCAAGGATTTAAGGATTTTGTATACAGCTTTATCATCATGCAGAGCGTCCCTTATTAGATCATTAAGGTCACTATCTGTTTGAATAGCTGCAATAAAAAGCTCTGGGCTTATGAGCACAGGGGTTTCACCCCCCTCTTTAACCGCAGACTTGTGGTCTTCATGGCGAGAGAGAATATCTGCTTTTCTATTCTGTGCGCCCGGCCTATACACAATCCTATAGTTGTAATCTGCCAAAAATCCCATCCACCTTAACTGCCTTTGGTTCAGATCCCTTTTTGTCTGGAAGTACTCCAGATTTTTATGGTCTGTCAATATTTTGACAGGGATTACTGTTCCTTCCAGCAGGTGACGCCATTCCTTTAAAGCCCTTACTACTGCTAGTAACTCTTTATCAAAGATATCATAGTTTCTTTCAGCAGGTGCTAGGGATTTTGATAGGAATGCAACCGGGTGTAATTTATCATCACTGCCCTTTTGATTAAGGACAGCGCCTGTTGCAAAATCAGAGGTGTCACACTCAAGGAAAAACTCCTTGTATGGATTGGGTTGGATTAAGACAGGGGATTCAATTAGAGCCTGTTTAAGAGCTTTAAAAGACACTTCTTGGCATTCACCCCACTCCCAAGGTATATTCTTTTGGAGTAGTTGGTATAAGGGTTGTGCCAATTTTGAGAAGTTATGTATGAAGCGTCTATAGAAATTTATAAAGCCCAAAAACTCTTGAACCCCTTTGACAGAGCGCAGTGTTGCCCAATCAACCGCTTGAGTGATTTTCTTGGGATCTGCTTTCACTCCTTCACCATTGGCAATGACACCAAGGTAATCTACTTCAGATGCATAGAAATTACACTTCTCCAGGTTACAGTAGCATGCATTGTCTTGCAGCCTTTTCAGTACCTCTTGGAGATGTTTTGTGTGTAATTCCCTGCTTTCTGAGAATATTAGGATGTTGTCTAGATATACTACTACATAGACGTCCAATATGTCCCTAAATATCTCATTCATGAAGTGCTGAAATGCAGCAGGAGCGTTGCATAACCCAAAGGGCATGACTAGGTATTCAAACAGGCCATATTTGGTTTTAAACGCAGTCTTCCATTCATCACCTTCCTTTATCCGGACCAAGTTATATCCAGATTTCAGGTCAATGGTGGAAAAGTATTTTGCGCCCCTTAGTTTCTCAATGAGAGACTGTATTAGAGGTAGAGGGTACGCATTCTTGACTGTATTTGCATTTAGGGATCTATAATCCACAACCATACGCCTTTTCCCATTTTTCTTGTTGACAAAGTGAACTGGGGAACCATATTTGGACTTGGATGGGCGAATCAATCCTTTGTCCAATTGTTCTTTAAGGAGTTTTCTAAGTTCCTCATCATCAGATGCCTTCAAGGGGTATACCATAGCCTTAACAGGTTTATCAGGATCGATTAAATCAATCCCTAAATCAAAAGGACAGTGCAGCGGCAGTTCTGTCACCTTCATGTCCTCAGAAAATACCTCCGCAAAATTGCGCAGTTCTACTGGGATACTTTCAAGTGGAGAATCCACAGTACCTCCAGTTTCCCTAGGGATGCCTTCAAGAGGTTCAATTACCTCAACACCTCCTAAGTCTTCTGGTATGCCTTCAAGGCGGTTAGAAGTCCCACCAACATTTCCCAGGATAGAATTAGAAACAGAAAGACAAGTGTTGTTACAATATTGAGAATTAAAAGTAATACGCTTATTAGGCCAGTCTATAGTAGGGTTGTGTAACTTGAGCCAGGACATTCCCAGGACTATGCTATGTTTACCTATATCAGCTACATTACATTTCAGAACCTCTTTATGACTACCTAATTCTAAAGTAAATATACATTCTGAATCTACCAAACCAGAACTAATGTCTCTTCCATCAATCACTTTAAGGCAACGTGGTACAGACTTTTTTGTAGTAGGTATACCATATTGTTTGATCAAGTCCTTGTGTATAAAGCAAGATGATGCACCTGAATCAATCATAGCCCATCCAAAGAAGGGCTTCATTTTCTTGGTAACCTTAGGGTTGGGAACTTGTTGAACGCAAGATGCTTGAAAATATATATTTAAAGGAGATATATTATTTACAGAGAAGATTTCCAAGCTATCTAAATGTCCATTATTTCCCTCTGATACACTGTTCCCATTAGTGTTCAGAGGTCCCCATTTTCCAACTCATCCTCAGAGATATGGGCCTCATGGCCAGAGTAGGATTTGGAGGGGCATTGATTGGCATAGTGTCCCCTACCTCCACATGTTGCGCATATAATGGGTTTTTTGCCTTTTGAAGAGGCAGAATCTAAGTCCATAGGGGAAGGACCAGAATTGCGCAAGGAGGAGGAGGAGGAAGCCTTGGGAGCAGGAATGGAGGTGGCAGTGGCTGGATGGTTATCCTTCTTGATAGTTTTGAAGGTAACATCCATGGTGGTGCCATCATTCCACTTAACAATTGGAACTGCAATCCCTTTGGCATTCTGGCCAATTTTTTGGAGGACCCCCTTCTTTGCCTTTCCATCCACAATTGCATACACCTGTTCCCCAACAGACAGTTTATCCCTGGGCGCTCCCTGGGCTGCTGCTGACGTAGAGGTGCTGGATTTGCTTCCAGATTGGTTTGAAGAGGAGGATGAACCCTTGTGCTGGGCCGCAAACTGCTCTAGGCGTTGATCCACCTTAAGGGCCTTCTCTGCAAGAGTTGCAAGAGTGACAGAGGCATCTGCATGGTCATAATCTTGAACCATGAGAGTTTCCTTAATTTTGTGGGATAGGCCATCATAGAACATATCCCTAAGAGAGGGGTCGTTGTAACCAAGACCTTGAGAATAGGTCTGGAAGTCCTTGTAATAATCTTGGACCCCCTTGGTTTGTTTAAGGGTGCGCAGCTTGGCGCAGAAATTCTCTGTCCTATTTTGGACATTCCAGCGTGCATTGAATTGCAGCCAGAAGGCATCCAGATTGTGGAGCCAAGAGACTGGGTTCCCTTTCACAACGTCCTCTTCTAGATAGGGCTCAAGCCACTCATGGGCCTTGCCATCCAGGCAGGAGATAATAAAAGCAATTTGCTCATCCACTGTTGAGCCAGGATATGAGATCCTGAGATAATGAGATACAGCAACCCTAAAAGAGATTGCCTTATTTTTGTCAGACCCATCAAATTTGTCTGGCGTTGCAAGTTTGGGAGCCTTGGTAGCCAAGGCAAGAGAGGAACCAGACGCAGCCGCAGTGCCTATTTTGGCAATATCAGCCCCAAGTTTAACAATGAGGGCATCAAGATTGGTGATGCTACTGTCATGGTTGTTGAGGGTAGCCTGAGTGGTGCCAATGTCTGTATGGTGGGCAGCCACTTGTCCTATGACCAAGGATAGATTTTGGTTCATAGCCAGGAGGAGGTTTTTGATCTCCTGGGCCCACGCAGGTATCTCCTGGATATTGGTGGGGACAGACAGCGCATTGGGGTTGGCATGCACAAAGGTAGAGGGTTGGGTTGACATAGTGGAGAAGGAGGAATGTGATAGATACTAAGTAGCGTCCTTGCTAAATAAGGCAACTTCACTACTAGTTTAGGAAAAATGGGAGGCTAGATGATTGGCCCCACTAAGCTCACAGTTTATTCTTTATGCTAATCACTGTCTCAATACCTAGCGTTGAATGCTCCTTACAACTGATCAACAAGCCTTGGATGGGCGTGATACAGAGGCAGGTTTTGCACAAGCAGGTTTTTGACTGTCTGTGACGCAGAAGAAGTTGTGGCAGACTTTTGGGTGGACGTTTGCAATGCTAGCTGTGTAACAATAACCCCCTAGTGCAACAATCACCAGTTTTGACTATTATCTGGCTATGCTGGATCACTGGTTCTTGATGGGTTGTGCCAGTACTAACACCCTAGTAGTCCACAAGGGTTGGTGATGAAGAACTTGACCTAATGTCAGAGCCAACAACTACCACAGGGTAAACCTAACTAGCTAACAGCCCAGAGGGACTTAAGTATGGGCTAGTAGGGCCTAACAATGCTCAAGGCAATGCCAGGAAAGGGGTAGGACAAGACCTATATAAAGTAAAAGTGCACTATGCTGTTAAGACAGCTGGGCAAAGGACCTTTGACAGGGACTGGTATGCTCTCAGGCAATACTCTTAAGTGTATGTCTTAGGGTAGTAGTGTTGGATGGGGATAAGAGGTTGAGTTCTGAGGCTTAAGGCTCTCAGAACCCTCCTTATATATTCACAGAGAAGGGGAAGAGTAATTACATGTACAAACATCATAACAAAGATAAGGTCACATGACCAGAGATAAGAAAACAAGATCACATGACTAAAAGGTCATGTGATGAGATTACATAATAAGCGCTCAGCGCCTAAATAGCATAAAGATGCATATATCCATAAATCTTCATGAAAATAGCGCATATATTCACTATTTCTTTGACTTAGTGGATTTTAAGGTGGTCACGCCTCTAGGGCATGACAATCAGGTGGAGGTGGCTACATATGATGAGGTGAGCGCAGATGGGGATGTGACTTGGCGCTTATTGTATGATATAAGCGCTGGTGTCATGTGATCAAAAATATTGTCTGTTTGACTTTGTTTAAATTTGAGAAAATCAGAATTAAATCCCTGGGTATAAGTGTGTCCACAACACAAAGGGAACAACCCCAGAATATGTTACAGGTGAAAAAGTCTGGCTAGATAGAAAGGACATCCAGCTCTGATCAAACTCCAGAGAGCTAGATCCAAAATAGCTAGGCCCCTTTGAAATCACAGAAAAAATTTCAAGCCATGCCTATTGCTTAAAACTCCTGGAAGCCATGAAAATCCATAATGTCTTCTACATGGGACTACTGTCAAAAGTCCTCAAATCCCCAAGCCAACTATTTCCATCCAGACCTCCCCCTGAGACAATAGAAGGGGAAGAGAAATATGAGGTAGAACAAATCCTGGACTCAAAACAAAAGAAAGGAAAATGGCTTTACCTTATAAAATGGAAAGGATACAGACCAGAAGACAACTCATGGGAACCAAAAAACCTTATGGAACATGCAAAGGAGGAAAAAAAGTGCTTCAACCAGGCAAGGCTCAAAAAGGCTCATGAATCTGCCAAGAGCCTTTGAGAGGGGGGGCAATGTTACACTCCCATCAGTTATACCATTGGATTTGCCTCATTTGTCTATTATTTTTACTATTTTTCACAAACCCCTTAGCTCTACTTCCCTGATCTTGTGATCTTGGCGCTTACCAAGCCAAGATACTGTGCCAAGACCTGCCAAGATGCTGTGCCAAGGATGCATAGATAACAAACACACTTCTATTCAATCCACAGCACACTTCTATTCAATCCACAGCACACTTCCTTTTTCACATTCAACTTCTGTTTCCCACACCTTATCAAATTGTAAATAGTACTCTCTAGCATATACACTTGTGCCCAAAAAGATTGAGCCACATGAGCTCAAATCAATGACACTCATGCATCACCTGCACAATTGAGAATTCCTTTACAATGTAATAGTTAATAATGTAGATACAGTAGCATAGAACATATATACAAAGTTTTGGGCTGAAAATAAGTCTCCTTGTGGAGATACATGTGAGCAAAACTTTTGGGCTGGCTCATTCTTTTTGAGCATTTTCAAATTGCACCTGCAACTGCATGCACCCAAAATGACATGCAAAACTAAATAATTTGGATACAAATTTCATTATTTGGTGTTTCCACCCTTAGCTAAATACACAGCTTGTACTTGATGTGGCAATGAATCATACAAGTTGCCAATATATTTTGGGGAAATTTGTTTCCATTTGTCCCTCACTATTATCCATAACTCTTCCTTATTCAAAGCAGGAGGTTGGTGAGTATGCATGCCCTCCTTCAGATGCCACCAGACATTCTTGATTATATTTAAATCTGGGCTTTTTGATGGCCATGGGAGGACACTTACACCCCAACTGGCAAGCCAACATTGTGTCAGCCTGGCTGTATGCTTTGGACCTTGGTTGTGCTGGAATATAATGTCAAATGGGGTGATTTTATAGTTGGCAAGGGTTCCAAAGAAGGCATCCCCAAGGATTTCAATGTATCCCAGGGTGTTCAGCTTGCATTGTATAAGGTACAGTTGCCCAACTCCCTCTTGGGTAATGCACCCCCAAATGAAGATACCCCTGCCACCATGAGATATTGTCTTTTGGTGTATCAGGGAGGATATGGGGACCCACTAGGTTGCCTCCAGTAATATTGGCTGCTGTCAGCCCCAAATAACTCAATTTTGACTTTGTCTGAGAAGACAATGTTGTCCCAGTGTGATTGTGGCCAGAATAATTGACTGTGTGCCCATGTGCAATGGGCTTTTCTATGCCAATAAGTGAGCAGGGGTACTTGGCGGCGTTTGTATGGCCGTAAACCCAGCTCTCAGAGGTAGCAGCAGAGGGTAGAGGACCCAACAGCAGGGAAGTACTGCTGTCTAATATTTGCTGCTGTTGGTACTCTACTCCAAGCTAGGGCCAAAGCAGCAAATCTGACATTGCTGGGGGTTAATTTTTGTGGGGCCCAGGAATGGGATTGTGTTGATTGAGTGGGCAGTCAGTAAGTCCATACTTGGCCCAGATACAACTGACAGTAGCATGAGAGACCTTAGTCTCAGGTTGCAAAAGCTGAACAATAGCCCAATCTGAGTATTCAAGCCTTTTCAGTGCAATTATCTGAGCCTTAGTCTTGGGACTAGTGTATTGAGCCATTTGTGCACTTTTGGCAGGTGTTTGAGTGTAAAAAGGGGTGGTAAATGGCAGTCAATGAGGGAGGACCAAGTAGCTTATGTAAAGTGATCAAAAAGAATGAGCCAGCCCAAAAGTTTTGCTCACATGTATCTCCACAAGGAGACTTATTTTCAGCCCAAAACTTTGTATATATGTTCTATGCTACTGTATCTACATTATTAACTATTACATTGTAAAGGAATTCTCAATTGTGTGGGTGACACATGAGTGTCATTGATTTGAGCTCACATGGCTCAATCTTTTTGGGCACAAGTGTATATACCACAGCAAAATTGCTTGGAGACCCCAAGTTGATTTGACCTTGTCTACCATCACAGACAGGGTTCAGTGGTTCAGTAGTAGTGCTGGGTCCACAAGACCTTTAACTGACTCAGTAGTTGAAGTAGCTGGAAGCTCACTGGCCTTAGGCCCTCCCTCATCATAGATAGCAGTCCCTTCTCAGTAGTATAGCCTTCCAGTTAGTTTACCCTGTAGCAGTATGGCCTCAAGCACCTGCCACTAGCAGGTGACCAACCTTACAGTTGGGTCACAACATAGCCTGGACTTACTCTGTTCTAAGTGCTTCTATCTTGCTTATCTGACTGCACACCAGCCCAACTTATTGTATAGAGCTTCTTAGACATGTGCTCTATCTTCTCTCTCAGTTGTATGGCCTGGATGCTGCACCTTTCTATGTATTTACTGCTTTTCCATTTTTTTTTAAAAAGAAGACTGCAAATTGGCTTGGAAACCCCCAGAACAATTCACCTTGTCAATTTCCCACCTTCTTACCTGTGTGAGTTGTCCCACTATCTCATAACAGTCATTTCATCCTTGATTGTGACAACAAGTGGTTGCATGCTGGCCCAAGCCCAAATTTGGGGGGTTGCAGGTGTAATCATGGGTTGTCAGCAGAGGAATAATAGGGCTCTATGGCTCAGAGGTCAAGCTGGTGCAATTCTGGCTAGTTCTATTTTCCTCTATTTATGACATGAATTTTTTTTATTCATATTTAAAGAGCTACAAGCAAACAAGGCAAACTGCTCACCAACCAAGGCAAACTACACTAAGAAGAAGTAGGAAATGAGAAAGAAAACAAACCAAGAAGCATTAAGCAAGGTAGTAAGCACAGGAGGGCCATGTAGACCCAATACAGGGGCCCTAAGGGTGTGAGACAGGGGGTCATAAGGACTGGAGTGTGGCAGCCATAAGGGCATATGAAGTGGTTGTAAGGGTGTATGGAAGTGAATGTAATGTCCTACATATTCTGAGTGGTAGCTGGTGGATCACCAAACTTTCCAATTCCTGACTTAAGTATGAAATAAGTTACTGCCTCCAGTCCCAGCAGTGTTCCAAACAACTCTTTCCATGCACAGTTGGGCAATGCACTTGTAAGTATGTGTCTAAATTCTGCAGTGTTAGGGCCAGGAAAGGAGCAAATGTCTAGGCATTTGTCCTGTGTTGCTACATGAGCATTGTGAGCTGAGGTGTGGATGGAATTGGGCCCTGTATTCCCTGTAGAAGCTATGTCTGGTGAGGAATTAAACTAGTTGGCATTGTGTGTTACAGGACTGTTGTGTTGATGAAGATTGGGTGGAGTTTAAACAACAGGGCTCTGTGAATATATGTGGATGAGTCCAGAGATGACACAGTGTGTTTATCCCAGATCTTCTTCCACAACCTCAATGCTTGTTTGCTGGTGTTTGCTCTAGACCAAGTGATTGTGTCATGACCCATGACACCTCCTGTTATGTATCACATAATATTTCATTTACAGCTCACCATCCACTATAATCTGCATATATCTGACTTTCTGATTTTAATGGCCACTTGTCTCCTATTTTCCATTATTCCTGTCATTACTCTATGTAATGCTCATATTAACTGTATGTGTTACATATTGTTCAATAAAACTCCTTTTGCTTGTTCTAACACTGCTTGTCATGTGCTCATACAATAAGATCTCATGGAGATATTAGCTTCACAAGATTCTATCTATGTGGCTCAAGTACCTTACTAATCATTATATTTATATCTTTACATCTAGCTCATCACATGACTAGCTCTAACTTGGGAAATGAACCTTATTCCTAGCTTAGTTGAGTCATACCTCTCATGAGATTACTAAGATTTTCCTTATTTAGTAATTTCTAGTGGCACTGCAAATCCAGCTTATGAGTCATTCTGCTTGCCACCAGAATGACTCACACTAATGACTCACTCTAAGTGCTCATTGGCTGCCAAGCATTTCTTGATAGACTGAGTCATGTATTTAGATGTTTGTATTTTTAACTAATTGCAGTTCAACCCAAGAGCAGTCACATTCCCACCTAGTCATATCTGTGCCTTCCCACCCACCAATCAAAGTCTTAGGAAGCACAGTCCTAAGCAAGTCATACTCATACTCTGACCAGGTGAATGACTCAGTAACCTTGCCACTCTAGGGTATAAAAGGGGACTCTTGCATACCCTTGGAGGGCACCACCTACTTTACTCCACCTTACTGTTACTGTTGACCGTCACTCTTGGGTTTGGGCTTGCCCCCCTCAACTGTGTGATATTTTGTGCCTCAAGATCTCAAATAACTTAAACTTGTATAAGTGGATCTCCCAAGTACCCATAGTGTGGAAAGGTTGTAGACCTGATACAGAGTTCTTAGGTTAAGTGAACAGAAGGCAATCATCCTTAAAGAAGAATATATACTAAGTAACCAGTTAGTTCCTGCAACTAGGAGTGAAACTTACATAACTATCTCTGCCAAAGGGAACCTGAGCCAGTACTCTTGCTCTTACAGAAATACTTACTAAGACACTTTACACTGAGAAAGGATATATGTGTAGTTGATTGTATTCAAGATAGCTAGACCCAGAGAACCCTAAAGAAGCTACTTGTTTACTTAGCTTGGAAATTGGGAATCTTCCAACACAGACTCTGCTCAGCACCAGAGTCTCAACCTCTTTTCCCCCAATTTACAACACCATTACTAGTTCCATTAGGAATCCATAGACCTTTTGGGTACTTGTAAGGTGGTCATTAGTAATCCATTTCTTGTTTGCCTCAGTTTTTGGTAGTTGAGTCTCCTCAGTGAATTTGGCAAAGAAGTCTTCAATAAAATCCTTCACTGTCTTATTCCTGGTTGCCTCATCCATCAAAGGGGTTTCCTCTTTCCTGGGGACAGGATCCTCCAAGGGTGTGTTGTTCCCTGGATTCTCATGCCTAGGGTCTAGGATCCTGGCTGTAGCAAGCTGAAATGGTTCCATATCTGGTTGGTCAGTCTGTTCAGAAGGGGTAATTCCTACTCCTTCCTGATGTCCTTGTTCCATGCCTTGCATTGGAGATGTCAGCTCCATGACAGGGCCATGTTCAAAGTTATCCAATTGGGGTAAAGTCCCAAATACACACCTAGATTGCATCTTGTGGAATCCCATGTTGTTGCAAGAAGGCCAGATAGATCACTACAATAGTCTCTATTAATTGCAAGTTTCAAGACATACCTATCTTAGCCAGTAAGAGGCAAAATAGCACAACCCACAGAGGAAGTCTTTAGCTATTTGCAAGTAGAGCAATGGACACCTAGGGTCCTAGTGATGAGAAGACTCTGACAGTACTTCTTATCACAAATCAGATAGAAGGATCAGTGGGGATCCTTTGTTGACAGTTGTTGATAGTTGAATTTCAAATAAATCACACAGTTGCTCTTTTTGAGGTGTAGCAACACCTGCTTGTCCCTATAGGCTGTAAGACAAGGGAAATCAAGCTGGCTTTGTAAGCAGCTTGTTTCACCCCTATATATACCTGGGCATCACTTGGGTCTATATACATATTTCAAATAGGAGCACAGCCTCAAGAAGCAGTATGAGTTAGAGAACCATGTAGTGCTGCTTGATTAGCCAATCAGAGACCAAGAAAAACACCAGTGAGGTGAGGTCTTGGCAGAGTTGGTTCTATTTTTAGCACATGATCACATGGAACACTGCTTAAATATGACTCATACTCTTGGCATGCACAGCCACAAAATAAGTATGACTCATCCAATTTCCTTATATGGTAATCTTTTTCCCCAATCTGGCCTGGTTTTACCCAGAGATTGAGCACAGCCATCATCATGTGATTGTGGCAGTGCAGGTAGTACATGGTGGCTAATCATCCATACCCTCAGTCATGTGACTTGTGTCTGAGTTGAATACTTGCTGACTAAGCATTTGTCATCAGTGAGTCATTCATGTGACTTGACTGCTGACTCATCATAGTTCAGCTGACTAAGCTTGGTCATCCATCCATTTCATCTTCTTTCCTAATTTGGAAAGGGGATTGCCATTTTTGGTAAGTCTAAGTTGCTTAGTCTCTATTGGTCTTGAAAGTCTTCTTCAAGTTATGTCTCTTTCCTGATTAGGAAGGTGGGTTGCCATAAATGGTAATCTGAAGTTGTGTTGTTGGGACAATATGTTGTGCATCATTGATGTAGGGGCATTAGTCATCCCTACATCCCCTATAGGCAATACATATACACATATGTATGTATATATATACTGGGTATAGGTAAGTAGCTTGATTTCAATGTCATAACCCATATCTGGAAGTGTTATTACCATATATATCCACTGTCAAAGATATATATAGTATATGATGCACAGTGATATATTAATAATATAAGTTGCTGGGGGACATTGCACTCCCCCTGCCCCCCTAGCCGCAGGCCAATGTTAAGGGAGCCCACAGGCAAGGTCTGAATAATATATTATTATAGAAGAGATTATGTCATCCCTCCCCACCCCAAATCTGTTGCAGTTTAGTATAGTATTTGATAAAGGACTGGAGGGGGGGAGGTCATGTGACCTGGACTTAGAGAATATCAGTAAGTCCAGCCATGTTGACCATAAGTCTCTTATATGTGCGAACTCGGAGGTTCTGAGTGCATATGTGCGAGTATATGCGTGCTTGCGGTCATGTTGGTGTGCAACATGAGTGTGTTGGAGGCTTGACAAGGTCAGGACTCATGGAAAGAATGGAGTGGGTTGCAACAAGACAAACTATAAAATGTATTACAGCATAGCCTGTTTCCATGTAAGCAATATATGACTCCTTATTTGGATAGAGCAAACTGTTGTAAACACACTCAATACCAGGGAATTTATTCCCATTTCCTCAAATTTAAACAAAGACAAACAGACTTGTTTTTTGATCACATGATCTTGGCACTTATATCATATGCTAAGCGCCAAGCCACATCCCCTCCTGTGCTTATTCAGCACATGTAGCCACCTCCACTTATGATGTCATCATGACATGTCAGTGACATGTATGCATGAGTAAGGCTGCTGATGGAGTGGGCTTCTCATTGGTTTTAGTTTTGCATATTCTATTGTAAATACATTGCCTCACTTGTAATATATGAGACAGGCAATTGACCATGGTAATCCCCAGGTCAATTACCTCTTGTTGCATCCCTCATTGTACACAGGGTGTCATAAACAGAGGAAAATAGAACTAGCCAGAATTGAACCAGCTTGACCACTAAGCCATAGAGCCCTATTATTCCTCTGCTGACAACCCATGATTACACCTGCTACCCCCCAAATTTGGGCTTGGGCCAGCATGCAACCACTTGTACTGGTCATGTGACCATGTCCAGGACACAGGGCCTTACACCCAGGATCCACTAAGTAGTAACTACATCCACACTGCCTTAAGCAGATTACTTGTTGCACTCAGATAGCTTGTTGCCACCATAAGTGGCTTGTTTGTTGCCATAGATAGCTGCCTCACCACCTTAAGCACTTTCATTGTTGTACTTGCCAGCCTTAAGTGCCACCCCCACTTAGGTCCCAGACAATGTCTAGGACACTATGTGAATAATAGACAAGGAAACAACTGATTGTTAATGACAAAAGCAAATATCACAGCCACTAAGGAGCAACTGCAGACTGTGCAGAAGCATTATATGGTCTTAGCACCAAGGCTTGGTATGGCATCTTGATGCTGCATGTACCAAGTGTTTATGATAAACACCAAGACTACATGACTTAAGAATTAAACATATTGTCCTGGACACGGTCACATGACCAGTACAAGTGGTTGCATGCTGGCCCAAGCCCAAATTTGGGGGGTAGCAGGTGTAATCATGGGTTGTCAGCAGAGGAATAATAGGGCTCTATGGCTTAGTGGTCAAGCTGGTTCAATTCTGGCTAGTTATATTTTCCTCTGTTTATGACACATATCAAGTTTGCACAACATACTA